>NC_077229.1:91474379-91782484 GCF_027887165.1 Monodelphis domestica
ACCCTTCCTAGCTGTGTGGCCTTGAGGAAGTTACTCAACCACCATTACCTAGCCCTTGCCACTCTTCTACCTTGGAACTAATGCCACAGTATTGATTTTAGAGAAAGAAGAAAGAAAGAAGAGGAAAGAAAGAAAGAAAAGAAAGAAAGAAAGAAAGAAAGAAAGAAAGAAAGAAAGAAAGAAAGAAAGAAAGAAAGAAAGAAAGAAAGAAAGAAAGAAAGAAAGAAAGAAAGAAAGAAAGAAAGAAAGAAGAAGAAAGAAAGAAAGAAAGAAAGAAAGAAAGAAAGAAAGAAAGGAAAGAAAGAAAGAAAGAAAGAAGGAAAGGAAGGAAGGAAGGAAGGAAGGAAGGAAGGAAGGAAGGAAGGAAGAAGGAAGGAAGGAAGGAAGGAAGGAAGGAAGGAAGGAAGGAAGAAAGGAAGAAAGGAAGGAAGGAAGGAAGGAAGGAAGGAAGGAAGGAAGGAAGGAGGAAGGAAGAAAGGAAAGAAAGAAGAAAGAAAGAGAGAGAGAAAGAAACAAACATAGAAACAAAGAGAAAGTAGAAAAGAAGGAAAGGAGGGAGGGAAGGAAGAGAGAGAGAGAGAGACAGAGAGAGACAGAGAGAGAGAGAGAGAGAGACAGATGGAGAGAGAGACGAGAGAGAGAGAGGAGAGAGAAGAGAGAGAGAGAGAGAGAGAGAGAGAGAGAGAGAGAGAGAGAGAGAGGTAGTTTGGGGCTCCTAAGTAGACCTCAGTAGATAGAGCACCACACCTAGACTCAAGATGAACCTGAATTCAAATCAGGACTCAGATATTTCCTAGCTCTGTGACCCTGGACAAGTCACTAAACCTCAATTACCTAGCCCTTGCCACTCTTCTGTCTTAAAACTGTTACTAAGACATAAGGTAAGAGTTTGTTTGTTTCTTTGTTTTTTAAAGAAAAAGAAAAGAAAGGTAATGAGTTCCCCATCACTAGAGATCTTTGAGGAGAGGCTGGATGACCCCTAGTCAGGGGTGTTGCAGGAGGGGATGGTTGAGTGTCTTCTAACTCTGGAAACTTCAAGATATTCGTCAGAAATGAGGGTCTAGGAGCTCACAGTAAGAATCACTAAAAGGTTGCTGGCTATGGATAGCATAGGGTTCTGTGACAGAGTAACGTCTGGGTCTTTGCTTTGTCCCTGCACCCCTAGGAGCTCCCAAGAGACCTGGACTGTCAGGATCTCCAGGAGCTGCTGGATCCCAAGGGTCCCCAGACAAAAAGGTCAGAGAATGCCTGAGAGATGGTAGGGCAACAGGACCCAGAGGGAATGCTCTATCTTCAGGAGAGATAGTGAGCTGACTGCTTGTTCTAGGGTGAGTCAGACCACAACCCAGGAAAGTATTGTGATTTTTTTAATTACTCCATTTCCCTCAAAGGATTAATTAAAACCACATTCTCGGGGCCCACATGAGTCATGCTTTATCTGCTGATAGATCGAACTTTCCATTCAGCCTCTGCAGAGTCTCCGAAACTGGGCCCCCAACTCCTTCTTGTCAAGGTCTTCCCACATGCCAAGAACTTGGGTATGGAAAACAACCAGGAGTCTAGCAGCAGCTCTGCCACAGACTACGTGACTTTGGGCAAGTCTCCTTTTCCCTTTCTGGGCCTCCATCTGCCAAACTCCAGGACTTAAAGGTCTTCTATCTCAACCCCTTCCTTTTACAGATGAGGAAACTAAGACCCAGAGAGGAGAAAGAACAAGGTTCATGAAGCTGGTAATAGAATGAGGATTTGAAGTCTGACTTCCTAGCTAGGTGGTGCAGTGGATAGAGGACTGAGCCTGGGGCCTTGAGTTCAAATCTGGTCTCAGACACTTTACTAGCTGAGTGACCTTGAGCTAAATCACCCAACCCTGTTTGCCTCAGTTTCCTTATCTATAAAATGAGCTGGAGAAGGAATGGCCAACCATTCTAGCATCTTTGCCAGGAAAAACCCAAATGGGGTTGGGAAGGATTTGACCCAATTGAAACAACTGAACAACATCAACAACTTCTGACTCCTACCCCAAGGCTCCTTCTACTGTTAACACTCTGGGCTAGTTGAAAGGGCTAGACAAGAAAAGCCATAAGAGCTCCCCTGATTGTTTAGCCAGCTGAGATATGGTAGCCCAGCAAAGGCAGCTCTAGACCTGAGCAAAAGGAAACCTGAATTATAGTCCTATTACTAATAGGCAGAGAGGGGAAAAGAAGGGAGAGAGGTTGGGGAGGAAGGGGGACGGGGGTATCAAGGGAGAGAGGGAGAGAGAGAGGGAGGGAAGGAAGGAAGGAGAGAGGGAAAGAAAAGAGGAAGGGAGACAAAGAGGGAGGGAATAGAAGAGAGAGAAGAGAGGGAGAGAGGAAGGGAGGGAGAGAGTTGGAAGATGAAAAGAGAAGAAAGATGGAGAGGGAGAAATAAAAGGAGGGACAGGGAGAAGGAAATGGAGAGTGAAGAAGAGAGGGGGAGGGAGAAAAAGGAGAGGAAGAGAGACAAAAGTGGGGGGAGAGAAGGGGAGAGGAAAAGAGGGAGAGAGAAGAAGAGGGAGAGGGGAGGGAAGGAGGAGAGAAAGAAAAAAGAGGGAGAGGGAGAGAGGAAAGGAGGGGAGAGGAGGGAGACAGGACAGGGAGGGAAAGAGGGAGGGAAGAAGAGAAAAGAGGAAAGAATGAAGGAGAGAAAGAAAGAGAGGGAAAAGAGGAAATGAGTTGGAGAGAGAGAGAGAGATGGAAAAGATAGGAGAAAAATATAGATGGAGAGAAGTCAGGGGGAAAAGAGGTTCCCATTCCAGGCTGCTTTTCCATGACTTCCCTTCATATTGTCCACACTCTGACCTACCTGGCCTACTTGCTTGGCCCTGTTTACAACTGTCTAGGTCCCATCTCCAAGCCTTTGCATAGGCTGTTGCCATGACTACCCTGCTCCTCTTCTTCCCCTCCATCCCTTGGAGCTCCTGCTCACCTAGTTCCCCTTCTACAGCACCATCTCCTGTACTAAGCCTTTCCGGATTTCTGCCCTCACTTTCGTGTAGAGCCTTGGGGGAGCCTGCTTCCAGAAAATCCATGAAGATGCAGAATGGAGATATTCCATGAATGTTTCCTGTACATCAGCTGCCTTGTGAAGAGAGAGGCTTTCTGCTTGTCTGCTGTGCTAGAACTGAGAACTCAAGCAAAAGATTCCAATGGAGAAACTCATTTTCTTTTCCTTCCTGCTGACTACAAAGAGGGCCAGTAGGGAGGAAGGTCCTGGGCCAGCCCGTGAGCCCAGATCCTCTGGGCAAGCTCTGTGTCTGGGATGGCATCACCTCCTCTTTGGGTCTTCTTTGCTTGATTACAGGCTTTGTGTGATGTGTCCCTGCGACCAGCTTCGGTAGTGACCTTGGTGGGGCAAATACTTTGTAGCAATAGCTTTCAGTTGGTATTGACTGAGGTAGTAGAGGGGAGAACGGGCCCCAACTCTCCGGGTTTGGGGATGTTTCTGTACTTTAATTCTTGCTGTATCTTTTCAGTAACTACCTCTTGGTAAAAGCCAATTAATGAAGGGTAGCTAGGTGGCTCGGGGGATCAGTCAGGCCTTTAAAAAAATTTACTTTCAGACTTAGAATCAATTCTAAGTATTCATTCCAAGGTAGAAGAGTGACAAGGACTAGGCAACTGGGATTGAGTGACTTGTCCAGGGTCATACAGCTAGGGAGTATCTGAGGTCACATTTGAACCCAAATCCTCTTGACTCCAGGGCTGACACTCTCTCCACTCCAAGCCACCTCTTGGAGATGGAAGATCCTGGGTTCAAAGGTGACCTCGGTCATTTCCTAGCTGTAGGACCCTAGACAAATCATTCAGCCCCCATTGTCTCACCCTTACAACTCTCCTGCCTTGGAGCCAATACTTAGTATTGATTCTAAAACAGAAGTTAAGGGTTAATTTTTTTATTAATGTCCCTTCATTATTATTCTATTGACGAGACATCAAGTGGTTAAATGATACACTGGAATGGGGGCTTGAGCCAATGCCTTGGAAAATTCTCCAAACTCCTTAAGGCTGCCCCCAGAGCTCTGAGGGTTGTAGGCATTCTCCGTCTGGAAAGCTAACTACTGGTGCCTGAGCTGGGGGTGGAAGGGTGTCCTCTTGCTTTTGTCAGGCTTTGTATTCCTAGTTCTTAGAAAGAACAGTGTTTGGCACATAGCAAGTGCTTTAAATGCGTGTTGATTGACTGACTCCCTTACTGATATTGGCTCATAATTACTTTGTATGTGCAGAGAGGGAATTCATTTTTGACCAACTGATTCATGACCAACCAACACCCAACCCATTCATATGAGTATTTCCAAATGAATTATCTGTGCACATCCTGTTTCACTAGCTTAGAAGATAGAACCTAGAATCAAGAGGTCCTGGGTTCAAATCCTGCCTCATGATCTTGAACAAGTCCTTTAACCTCTGTCAGCCTCAGTTTTCTCAACCATAAAATGGAGATAATCATAGTACCTACCTCTCAGGGTTGTAGAAAGAATCAGATGAGCTATTTGTAAAGTGCTTTGCAAACCTTAAAGTGTTAAATAAATATTAGCTATTTGTTATGATGATGATTCCTCCCAGTAGAGTGTAATTTCTTTAGAACAGGGACTGCTTTAGTTTCCTTTTTTTTTTTTCAAATTCCCAGAGTCCAGCACAGTGCTCTGGACATACATAGATAGCACTTATTCAATTTTGTTGTTCACGAGTCATTTCAGGCTCTTCATGAGCCATTTGGGGTTTTCTTGGCAAAGAAACTGGAGTAGTTTTCCATTTCCTTCTCCAGCTCATTTTACAGATATGGAAAGTAAGGCAAACAGGGTGAAGTGACTTGCTCAGGGTCAGTCGGTCTGTACGCATCCGAGGCTGTATTTGAATTCGGTCTTCCTGACTCCAGGACTGGCATGCTGTCCACTGTGCCACCTAGCTGCTCCTTGATAAACGCTTATTAATAAAGGAATGAGAGAAAAAGTAAGAGAAAAAGCTGGGCTAGAGAGAGTTTGTCAGAGATAGAAGAAAGAGCCACCGAGAGTTCTACTACAGAAAGAAAAGCCTCATTTCCCACTGTTCCTGGTGTTACATGCAGGAGCTGCCTGGCGCTTTATGAAGGCACCTGGTGCTTAATTGCCACTTAGAAAAATTAACTCCGACCTTCTCGCTACCAAAAACAGCTTTTCAGAGCATGCGGGCAGGCAGACAAGAAGAGCCGAGGTGAGAGAGTGCCACTTACCAGACTCTCAGAAAGTAAAGAAAGGGACTTGAGATGAGGAGACCAATCAAGCTGGGGGAAGAGTCGTGTCTGCCAGGAGGAGGTCAAGGGCTTGGGGCAGCGGGGGCTGCTGGGAGAATGGCTCTCCCTGGGAGGGCCAGGAAGAGCCCTGGCCTGCTTTCCCAGCCGCAGTCAGGGAGGGAGAGGTTGGGCTGGGAAACTGCCGCCCCAGCCTGCCAAGTTTCACCCGAAACTCTTTCCAGCCTGGGCCTGCTCCCCATCTGCAGGTGCCAGGTCTTCTGGAGGCCAGGCCCCCTCTCCCCCCACCTCCCTGCCTCTCCTCCCCAATCCAGGACCATCATTCTTCGTGGAATTCTCATAAAGCATTCCACTCTGTCCTTATAAAAACAGCCTTGCATTTTGTTGGGGAGAATGAAGCGAAGGGAACCTGAGACCACAGCACACCAACTGTCAGAGCTAGAAGGAACTTTAGAGCACAGAATGTCAGGGCTGGGAGAGCCCTTAAAACATATATCAAGGCTGGCAAGGCCTCAGAACACAGAATGGCAGAACTAAAGAGGTGGTGGAGCTGGGGAGACCCCACAAGACACAATGTCAAAGCTGAGAAGGTCCTTAGAACATGGAATATCAGAGCTGGGAGGGAGCTTAGAACAGAGAATGTCAGAGCTGGGAGAGTCCTTAGAAGAGAGAATGTCAGAGCTGGGAGGGAGCTTAGAACAGGGAATGTCAGAGCTGGGAGGGAGCTTAGAACAGGGAATGTCAGAGCTGGAGGGCCCTTAGAACAGAGGATGTCAGAGCTGGAGGACCCTTAGAACAGAGAATGTCAGAGCTGGGAGAGACCTTAGAACAGAGAATGTCAGAACTGGGAGAGTTCTTAGAACAGAGAATGTCAGAACTGGGAGAGACCTTAGAACAGAGAATGTCAGAGCTGGGAGGGAGCTTAGAACAGGGAATGTCAGAGCTGGAGGGCCCTTAGAACAGAGAATGTCAGAGCTGGGAGGGAGCTTAGAACAGAGAATGTCAGAGCTGGGAGAGACCTTAGAACAGAGAATGTCAGAACTGGGAGAGTTCTTAGAACAGAGAATGTCAGAGCTGGGAGAGACCTTAGAACAGAGAATGTCAGAGCTGGGAGAGACCTTAGAACAGAGAATGTCAGAGCTGGGAGAGACCTTAGAACAGAGAATGTCAGAACTGGGAGAGACCTTAGAACAGAGAATGTCAGAGCTGGGAGCAACCTTGGGATGCAGAATAGCAAAGCTGGGAGCAACCTTAGAATGCAAGATATCAGCGCTGGGAGGAACCTTAGAATATGGGATATCAGAGCTGAGAGGAACCTTAGAACAGAGAATGTCAGAGCTGGGGGGGCTCTTAGAACAGAGAATGTCAGAGCTGAGAGGAACCTTAGAACAGAGAATGTCAGAGCTGAGAGGAACCTTAGAACAGAGAATGTCAGAGCTGGGAGGAAACCTTAGAACAGAGAATGTCAGAGCTGGGAGGAAACCTTAGAATGCAGAATAGCAAAGCTGGGAGTAACCTTAGAATACAGAATATCAGAGCTGAGAGGAACCTTAGAATATGGGATATCAGAGCTGGGAGGAACCTTAGAATATGGGATATCAGAGCTGAGAGGAACCTTAGAACAGAGAATGTCAGAGCTGGGGGGGCTCTTAGAACAGAGAATGTCAGAGCTGAGAGGAACCTTAGAACAGAGAATGTCAGAGCTGAGAGGAACCTTAGAACAGAGAATGTCAGAGCTGGGAGGAAACCTTAGAATGCAGAATAGCAAAGCTGGGAGTAACCTTAGAATACAGAATATCAGAGCTGAGAGGAACCTTAGAATATGGGATATCAGAGCTGGGAGGAAACTTAGAATATGGGATATCAGAGCTGGGAGGAAACTTAGAATATGGGATATCAGAGCTGGGAGGAAACTTAGAATATGGGATATCAGAGCTGGGAGGAAACTTAGAATATGGGATATCAGAGCTGGGAGGAACCTTAGAGCAGAGAATATCAGAGCTGAGAGGAACCTTAGAATGCAGAAAAGCAAAGCTGGGAGAGACTTTAGAGCACCCAATATCAGAGCTGAGAGGGACCATAGGACACAGAATGGCAGAACTGGAAAGATCCTTAGAATACAGGATATTGGAATTGGGAAAGCCCTTAGAAAACAAGATTTCAAAGCTAAGAAGACTCTTAGAACAGGATGTCAGAGCTGAGAGGGCCCTCAGAACACCAGAGTTCCGAGCTGCAAGGGAACCTTAGAACACAGAATGGCAGAACTAAAGAAATGGTGGAGCTAGGGAGACCTGGTAAGACACAATGTCAAAGCTGAGAAGGTCCTCAGAACATGGAATACCAGAGCTGAGAGGGCCCTTTTCGAACACCCAATGTCAAAACTGCAAGTACCTTAGAATATGGAATGCAAGCTAGCATTCTACTCCAATTCCTTCCTACTCAGGGACCTTGGTACCCAGAACCTCGAATTTCAGAGCTGTGATCTAATACAAGCTTTCATGGAGGAGGGAACTGGGTACATAGTTCTGGTCGAGACACAGAGATGGACAGGTCTTCAGAACCCACCAAGGGGGCTGAGGCCACAGGCAGGCAGGCAGGAAGCCTGTGTCTGGGGTTCAGCGGTTACCAGGGAGAGAGGGCAGCCCTCTGTAGAGAAGAAAGCTTTCTTAAGGGAAAAACCATTTGAATAAGGCTTATTCATGGCCCCAAGGACGCTGGATGAAGGGAGTAGGAAGAGAGGGGAAGGGTCCTTCCTATTTCGGTTTTAAGCTGCCTCTCAGTCCTGGCGAATGCTTACAGAACTGAAGAGTGAGTGACTTCCCTCTCCCCCACCTACTCCCCGCAGACGCGGAGCTCCCCGAGGCCAAGGCCTGGCTCTTCCTTCTTTTTGAGGCTCCAGACTGGGAGATCTTAGGGGGCAGGGAACAGCTCCTGTTCCTCCCCCACGCCAACCCCCCAGTCTTCCTAGGACCAAATCCAGGGCTGTGAAGAGTCCAACTGAGTCGAAACCAAAGGAGTCTTTTCTGTCCTGGAAGGGGAGAATTAAAAGCGATGGTGGCCCAGTGGGCTGCAGGGAAGCAGGTAAATTCCCCCATGCCTGGTGGGGCATTCGGCACGGCCACCGCCACCACGTCGGGGGTTTGCAGACAAATAAGGAAGGCATTTAAGCCAGCCAAGCTCATTCAAATTTATGCTAATGCAATTTCCCTGTTTATTTCAGAGTTGCAGGGTGTCAGCTGCGTGGGAGCCCAGAATGCTCCTTCACCCTAGAGAAGACGGCACGACGGGAGGGGGGAGGGAAGGACGTACATCTGCAATTTCAGTGCCTGGTAACACGTCCTTAATGAGCTCGTGCGTGCATGTGCTCGTGCCCTTGGATGTATGCAGACTGGATGGGTATTCCTAGGTGTCCCGTGAGTCATGCATGTATGTCCAGTGTCGGGCTGGCTGTGTGGATCTCACACGGAAGCACAACGTGAGTGGCTTTCTGCTTGGGCGCCCCAGTGCATCTGTCCTGCGCGCAGAGAATGGGCACCCCGTGGGGACAGCGAAGTATATTTGGGTGCGTCTCCATGTCTTGTGAGGAAGTGTGAAACCCGTGTTCACTCTCTGTGGACAACATATAAACAGGAAGACATGTACAGAGGAGATAGGGAGCTCCAAGGATACTGGACTGGTAGCTAAGGAAGGAGAGAGGGAGGGAGGCTGGGAAAAGCTTCTTGCACAACGTGGAGTTTGAGCTGAGTCTAGGAATGGGACAGGTTGTGAAAAGCTTCACATGCCAAATAGAGAAATTTCTCTTTGATCCTAGAGGGACTAGGGAGCCCTAGGGAGTTTATGGAGCAGGGGGATGACTGCATAGGTCTTCTACACACCTTGCTCTTTATATCTTTTTCTCTTCCATTAGAATATAAGCTCCTTAAGGAGGGAGGAGGATGGAAAAGAGGGAAATGTCTGAGAAAGGCATCCTATAGAAGGTGGAATTTGAGCTCAGTCTTAAAGGAAGCCAGAGAAACTTAGAGGCAGTGGTGAAGTGGACAGCATTCCTGGCATAGAGGATGGCTGAGGGCAAAGGCAGGACAGGCAGGAGATGTAGGCATGACTGAATACTCAGGCAGAGGGATGAAGGCTTGGGGGAGCCTGTTCAAGGAAGATGCTTCCCTAGGCTGCCAATGACCTTGATCAATACCAGCAGGCCTTGTACCTTCATGGAATCAAAGATATTCAAGAGCTGGGAGGACTCTTAGAATATAGAACATCAAGAAAAGACCTTGGAGCATGGATTATGAAATATCAGAGCTAGAGGGGAACATGGAATAGGGATTATAGAAGGCCAGGGATGGGAGGGCATAGAACAGAGCATAGAACAAAGATTAAGAGCTGGAAAGGACTTTAGGAGCTCTTAGCCAACACACTCATTTTATAGATGGAGAATCTGAGGCCCAGATAAAGGAAGGGACTCACCATGGTCACAAGGGCAGTGACAGAACCAGGACTCAAACCTCTTCATCCAGGACTCATTCACCCTTTGCAGGGCCACTCTGAGTTAGTGTGGCTTTATCTAGGGTATATATTTACTCATGTGGGTGCCAGCGCCATTCTGAAACCCCAAAGGTCCAAAGCAGCCTTCTTCAGAGAGAAAGGGTTATTTTTCCATGGAAGAAGTCATGAGGCAATAGGGAAAGCCTCAAAAGGAAACCTTGGAAAGATGCTCAAAGCAATGGAGTACAGTAGAAAGGATACTGAATTTAGAGTCAGGGGATCTGGGTTCAAATGCCATCCTTGCTCCTTGCTGGCTCTTCAGTTACTTCTTTCAATTCTTCAGGTTTTTTCTCAGCAAAATAAGTTGTTTATATTGGATGATTTCTCAGGCCCTTTTTAGTTCTGCCAATACTAGAGAACTTTAAGGTCTACAATAACTTCCTCACAATTATAAGGTAGGCATGCAAGAACTAACATCCTCATTTTGCACATCATGAAGTTGAGACTCTGGTTGTGAAGTGAAGGCTCAGAAAAAGGATCCCCAGAATTTTTTGTGGCGTGCATCCTGGTCTCTGATGCTAGCACCTTAATTGATCAGTTTTGAGAAACTGGTGAGAGCAAGTGAGACACAGCCCCAGCATGTGGGACTCTGTGGAACATGGCGACCACAGAAGATGGAGTAGCCACAGAAAAGTCATCTCCAGATAGAGATTTTTTTCAAAAGCCAATGCCTCTGTTTCTCCTATAGCATCAAAATGGCATTATTCAAGATCACAATCAAGGTCAAGAGAAAGAAAATGGAAGTCAGATAAGAGAAGACAGAAGCCAGAGCCAACATAGAGAGGGAAGGAAACAGGAACCTCAAGCCAAGTCCACAGGGAAACACAAATCTGAGGACTGTAATAACAAAGAACTTTCTTCTGGAAGGAAAGAGATTAAATCCATCTGAAAATGGTGAGGACAGACACAAGCAGAAAGAAAGGCATTAAAGAAACAAGTCATTCAAGATTAGGTCTCATGAAAGGCATCCTCTTAGCAGAAGCAGAGCTAAAGAAGTCAAGATCCAAGGGCAGGGGAGAAAACACTGGGTTAGGTCTTGATCATAGTCAAGACATGGGCATAGAACTGGGAGCAGAAAGAATTGAAAAACCACAAAGATTTAACTTAAGTTTATTTTATCTTTTTAAAGCCCTTACCTTCTGTCTTAGAATCTGTACAGGATATTGGTTTCAAGGCAGAAGAGTGGTAAGGGCTAGGCAATGGGGGTTAAGTGACTTGTCCAGGGTCACACAGCTAGGAAGTGTCTGAGACCACATTTGAACCCAGGACCTCCTGTCTCTGGGCCTGGCTCTCATTCCACTGAGCCACTTAGCTGCCCCTAGCCCAAGTTTAAATGGACTCTCAGGCTATCTCCTTTTAGAGGGTGAAACACAGTAATGGATATGCACAAGAAGCATTAGCTTGAAGGCTAGGGGAAAAAATTAAAAACAAAGAAATCCCAAGAATTGAGAGAAAAAGAAATAATTGGAAAACAGGGAGCAAGAAATAGCAGCTGTAGCCACTGGAGGGTCTGCTGCCCTTCTGACATCTGGAGCACGAGTCACTCCTCAGACAGCTATGGCAGTTCAAATGGCCACACAACGGGCCAAAGCACTGGCAGAGATGGAGAGAGCTGTACCTAACTGTTATATACGCCAGCAGCTGTGAATCCACTGAAATTTGCTGTGCAGAAAAAGGGAAATGTTTGGTGAGGCAAAAAAGAAAGGGATAAGTCACAGTCCACTGAAATTTGGGGGAGGGGGGAATGAATTTAGGGGAAGTAGGACCAAAATGTCAAATTCAGAAAATTAATGAGTATTAAGGATGATGGTTGGGTAGCTAGGTGATTCAGTGGATAGAAAGTCAGGCCTGAAGTCAAGAGGAGCTGGATTCAAATCTAGCCTCAGACACTTCCTGGCAATGTGACCCTGAGCAAGTCACTGAATTCCATTTGCCTAGCCCTTATCCTTCTGTCTGTTACTAAGTCAGAAAGTAAGGGCTTCATTAAAAAAAAAAAAAGATGTTTTTAAACAGTGAGGATGAATGGTGGTAGTTCCATCAAGAAAGAAAGTTAGAAAATTCATAAGCCACAGGAAGAAGGATTTCGAAATCTGGATGCTCAGAAGGAGGCAGCAAGACCACAAAGCCCCACGCAAAGAGCAATGGGAATTGGGGCAGGAAAATATGCAGTTTGAAAGAATATCATCTTAAGCTTTGGCACTCAGTGACATTCTTGCTCTGCTGTCAGGTCCCTCTTTGCCAAACAGCCGGCATTCTAGCTTGCACGGATGTTGCACTGACTTCAATTTATTGGAAAATACATTTTTTTTATTTTTTTGGTAAATACCAGATCAGTGAGAGTGGCGTTAGAGCTGTAAGCCAGGTTAAGGTCACTTCCATTAAGCCTGCCAGAAGTACAGAAGGACCACATTTTTTAGTTTAACCAGTCCTACTTCTCAAACAAATATAAAGCTGCAGGTGGGGCCAGATCTCCCATAGGGCTATTTTGTGAACACTATCTTATGTATTTTTGTACTTAACCTTGTATGGTCATTTTCACCTCTTGAAACATGAAAGAAATATTATGTAGGAGCTCTTTAGAAGAGCTGATCTTTGGGTGGGCACATAACATGGCACAGAAAGCTGGATGGTGATGATAATAAAAGATTAAAACAAACAAATAAATAAAAAAAACAGGATTATACAGTTAACAACAGGAAAGCTGAGACTTAAATCCACGTCTTTAATTGCAAGTCCAACACTTTTTTCCCATGATGGTTTGTAGCCTTCTACTCCTCAGAATCACTTCATTCTAAGATTTCCTGTGTGCCCAGGTCTGTGTCAGTCTATACAGGAGAGGAGAAAGGAAGAGGAGAAGTCCTGGTCCTTACTCTCCAAGAATTCATAGTCTGATCTCATGGTTCAAATGACAGATTCAGAGGCCCAGAGAAGGGTATGAGGAGAACAGAAGTCTTGGAAATTACCCAGGGTCTAAAATTTGGACTCCATTGATTCTTCCCTAGTATGCAGTGTTCTGAGTCTATGGAAGGCTCTACTGGTATGATCATGGCTAAGACTTTCTTCAGACCATTGTTCTAAAAAGATCCTAAGACAGAGTCAGAGAGACCTCAGTTCAAATCTTGCCCCTTGTACTTTCTAGCTATGTGAGCAAAAACAAGTCAATCATTTTAAGGCCCAGTATACTTATCTGTAAAATGGAAATACTAGCACTACCTTACCTCATAGGGGTAATGGTTTAAAAAAAAAAGGCACTGCAAACAGAAGCACTATAGATACAAGAATTAGTATAAGTTATTATTCCCTACCTCCAGTCTTCCCAGAGTCTGTGTATATTATAGGAAGTTAAAAATCCCCCTCCCTCCATCCTATCTCAGGGCCCAGGAGGGGCATGAAGAAGCCTTAATCCCCACAGGATTTTTGCCAGGGAATATATTCTAGGAGAAACAACACAGCCTCCTGGCTCACAGATCCATCATTTGAAACGCAAGCTGCCTCTCACCGGCTCTCCCCCATTTTATTCTGCACCTGTACAATCATTCCATGGTAAACATGACTCTTAATTAAAACACTATTTCTCTTCAGGCAGGGCTGGTGTATCGGCTTCCACTCAATACCAATGCTTGAAATATAAATATTTCCACTCCAAGATGTGCCCAGGGCACCACCTTCTCCAGCCCTGCTTTAAAGGGCATGAGGTAGGATGTGGCCAGGAGTCCAAAGTTCTCCTTGAAATAAAGAGAAAGTTCCTGAATGGGTGGTCCACGCAGAATGTTGGAGCACTCTCCCTGAAATGTCAGAGCCCAACTCTGGAATAATGGGCTATGCCACCTGGAATGTCCATGTATTCTGCCCAGAATGAGGGATCTCGCCAAGCATCATTATGCCCACTGTTGGTCAACTGAAGTCAGATACTTCCAAACCCACCCCCCTTGGAGCAGCACCAAGGAAGCTACTGAGTCTTCAAGTTCCAGATGAGAATCTGACTTAGTTTGGCTTCAAGAGTTGAGATGCCATCCTCTCCCTTCTGCCCTTTATTCCCTAGGCTGGGCTGTTAGGCAAGCATGCTGGTTTACATCAAGGGCACCAGTACCTATGAAAGGGAAGGTCTCCTATCCACTCCCAAGCTGGCCCAGGACCTAGTCTACACCCTACTCCTCCCCACAGGGCATAGGTGAGGAGGAAAATGAGGAAGGAGGCTCTTGATTGGATTAGGCAGGAGACACAAAACCTCATGGCTGCTTCTGGAAAGGTGGCAGTTATCTTGGTCAGACCCACTCAACCATCGTCTTTAGGGCAGTTCGCTGCTCCCTGCAGGAAAGAAAAACAAATATATATAAGACTCAGACTCCATCCTTGAGAATATCTTAGGAGAGTTGAGAAGACAAATTACACACACCCAGGAGCTCAAAGTCCCCAGCAGGGGATGCTCAAGGTTTGACAGGACAGACACTTCAGGCCAAAAAAACTCAGGATTGGACAGAACTTGGCAACCTGTGAGAGAAGGAGCCAGGAGAGAAGCTGGGGCTTGAACTGGGTCTAGAAAGATGGGAAATTGGAGAAAGAAAGATATTCTGGACAATGGAAGGATAATAAAGAGCAGAGTGAAGGAAGATATTCTGGACAATGGAAGGATAATGAAGAGCAGAGTGAAGGCTAGAAAGAGCCAGGTGCCAAGGACAGGGAGACACAGTGGCTGGAGAGAGCAGAAGGTTTCAGGGAGGAAGAGATGCAATTCAAGAAATGGGAAGGATTCCCATAATCTCCATCCCCACCCAGCTTCAGTCCTTTGGTCCCATAGGACTGGACTCCTCTCAAGCCCAAGTCAAAGTCCCAAGATCATGAGACTTGGGCTGGAAAGAATGGGAGAGATCATCTAGCTCAAGCCCCTTGTTTTTTAAAGGTAAAAACTGGATCCCCAAAGAGTATGCTTGTCCCTCAGGGAGCAAAAGGGTGAGAGTAATATGTATTGTTTCCAAAGCATTTTCCTACTTAATCTCTCATTCAATCTGATATTCCAATATACTTAGTACAGATAGGGTAAGGATTATTACTTCCATTTTACAGTTGGGAAAACTGAGGAAAGAAGTTGCCTGCCCAAAGGCATGTCCAAAGTACAATCTCATCTCAACTGAGCTTTGGGATTTCCTATGGAATGGAGAAGGGAAAGGGCGGGGGCAGACAATCACTGCTTACAAGTCCCATCCAGCTGACTTAGAGGGAGAAAGGGAGCTATTTTATAGACCTTAGAGGATGGGCATCTGGCTAGCAAGAACTGGCATCAGGCAGGTCCTGGGGACAGGCTCTCTAAGGGCTATGGCATGAATAACAGTTGGTGACTCCACTAGTGCAGGCCAGGCCCCAAGCACCAAGTTGGGCTTTCTCCTGCCATACCTTCCCAGTCACAGCTGTGATTCATAGGCAGCAGGGAACTTGTCTTCTGGGGCCCAGGATGCCTCTCGCCTCCTCAGGGTATCTCCACTAGTTTGGGGCAGCCTGGGGGTTCCAAGAATAATAACTCAGATTTCTAAAGCACTATTAAATTGACCAAGTGCTTCCCTCCCAGTGACCCTGTGAGATAAACAGAGTACGTCTTGCTATTGCCATTTTACTTGTGAGGAGTCTGTGGTCAAGTGATGAAGTTGTGAAATGGTTATCTATTACCCCGGTAGTAAGGGGAGATGTTCCCCTATTACACAGTTAACAAGGTAAGATGGTCTCCTATTACTCGAGTAAGGAGGTGTGGTAGTCCCCTGGTACTCAGGTAATAAGGCGAGATGATCCCCTATTATACAGGGAGATAGTTCCCTATTACACAGGTAATGAGGTGAAATTGTCCTGTTACTCAGATAATAAGATGAGATGGTTTCGTATTGCACAGGTAAGATGGTGAGATGGTTCCCTGTTACACAGGTAAAAAGGTGGGATGGTTCTCTGTTACACAATAATAAAGTGAGATGGTCCCCTGTTTCTCAGGAAATAAGGTAAGATGGTCCCCTGTTACACAAATAATAAGGTGAGATGATCTCCCATTATAGAATAATAAGGTAAGATGGTCCCCTATTATTCAGAGAATAAGGTGAGATTGTCATCTATTACACAGGTAAGAAGGTGGGATGGTCCCCCATTCCACAGGTCACAAGGTGAGATGGTTCCCTGTTACACAGGTAAGAAGGTGAGATGGTTACCTATTACATAAGTAATAAGTATCAGAGTCACAACTCAAACCCAGGACCTTTGATCCCAAATGCAGTGTTCTTTCTACAACATCACATCTTCCTCTAGTTAACTTCCTCTCCCATTTTACAGATGAAGAAACTAAGACCCCCCAGAGAGGCAAGAACTTAGGGCCATAGACAATCAGAGCTGGGACGAACCTTAGACATCATGTAGTCCAGTTCCGTCACTTTACAGGTGAAAAAAAATCCAAATTTGAGAGTTGGGACTTCAGAGCCAGTTTATCCCGCTCCTACCTGAACAGGCATCTCCACAAAATTCCTGAGACAGCAATCACACGTGAAGACCTCCACTACCTCCGCAGACAACCCATCTTTCTTTTGGATAGTTCTAAAGAAATGTGGGCAGCTAGGTGGTGTGGGGGCAGAACGATAGCCCTGGAGTCCGGAAGACTCATCTTTATAAGTTCGAATCCAGCCTCAGACACTTCCTAGCTTCGTGATCCTGGACAAGTCACTTAATCCTCATCACCTAACTCTTACCACTCTTTTGCCTTAGAACCAATACACAGTGTTGATTCTAAGATGGAAGGTAAGGGTTTTTTTATTTGAATTTGAAAAAAACATTATTCTAAGGGGCACGCAGGCTTCATTAGATTGCCAAAGGGGTCTGGGAACAAAGGTTAAAAGCCTCAGATGGGAGTGAAAGAAATAGTTATCAAGTATCATTCTATAAATTAGCAGGATCTCCCAGTGCCCAAAGGAGCACTGGTAATAAGATGATCTCCTTGGACTGGCGTTCTGTTAGCTCGGGCAGTCGGGTAACCGCTGTGGACTTGGAGTCAGGAAGACCTGAGTTCAAAATCTGACCTCACACACATATTAGCTGTGTGGCCTTGGGCAAGTCATTTAGCCTATCAGCTTCATCTGTAAAATGGGGATAATAATAGTATGCGCCTACCTCTCAGGGTTATTGTGATGTGAGAATTAAAGGAGATGATATTTGAAAAAGAATTTGTCAAACTTTAAAGGACTCTATGAAGGCTAGCAAATATTATGTCAGGCTTTCCCAGTCTGGCAACAGTCGGGGGTGGAGTCTGATCCTCCTTTGAGCTCCCTGATGTCCACACTGCATACCTGCCCTGCTCTACTGACAGCATCCTCAGCTTCCTTTCAACATTTGGTGTCTTTCCAAATCCTTAGCCTTTGGCTCTACGTACACTGTTACTGTGTAGTCACATTAACTGAGGATTACTTGAAACCTCAAATACTGAACATTCTTTCTCTTGCAGGAGAGGCTTCATCCAGGCCAGGTCTGTAAGTGCAGAAGAGCCTGGGGAGGCAGAGACCCACCCTAGCAATCTAGCTGTCTTCTTCACTTCCTTGGGGTTGAAGAGGAGCTATCCAGTAAGGGTAATAAGAGCTGACTGTTTTATAACGTTTGAAGATTCACAGAGCCATATCAGAACCTGGTGAGATTGGTACTACAGTATAAATAGCCCCATTTTGCAGATGAGAAGACTGAGGCTAAATAACTTATCCATGTTCATACAGAGAGTAAATGTGAGAGCCAAGCCCAGTTCTCTCTTGCATCCTCTCTAGCTATGGCTCAATCAATTAGGCCATTTCTAGACTATAGGTGCTTGGGGAAGAGGGAAGAACTGTCTTGACTGTTCAAGGGCTGGGATACAAGTCCTTCTCATTGCTGTGAAGTAAAGTACAATCTGTCCTGTAACTGATGTGTCAGCCGCAGTACTTGCCTGGATGATGAGGTCCTTCCCCTTTGCTGTAGAGACCTAGATGGGAGCCAAACCCTTCCTTAAGCTCTTAGTGGGGGGGTTTCAGTACAGATCTGAGTGAAAAAGGAATCTGTGAGAAGCCCCTAAACTTCAATCCAATCCCCATGATTTCTGACACTGGATAATGGGTCTCAGATGACAATTCTTTTCTCCCTTTTTCCAGGTGAGGAAACAAGTCACTTCTTAGAGACTTGTCACTAAATTTCTGAGCTGTAAAAAGTGCCTCAGAGGTCCTACCACATCTCAGCAAGAAACCCATAGGCACTGGACTCAGAGAGGGAGAGAACTGTATTCGAATCCAGATTCTGCCATTGACGAGTTGTATGCCCCATATTCCTCACCTCTCTGAGGCTTTTTCCTCCTTTGTAAAATGAGAATAAGGGGCATCTAGGAGCACAGTGGACATAGCATGAGGCCTGGAGTCAGGAAGACCTAGATTCAAATCTGGCCTCAGACACTTCCTAGCTGTGTGACTCTGGGCATGTCACTTAACCCCCATTGCTTAGCCCTTACCACTCTTCTGTGTTAGAATTGATACCAAGGCAGAAAGTAAGGGTTAAAATACAATGGGAATTGGGGGCATCTGGGTAGCTCAGTGGATTGAGAGCCAGGCCTAGAGACAGAGGTCCTGGGTTCAAATCTGGCCTCAGACACTTCCCAGCTGTGTGACCCTGGGCAAGTCACTTAACCCCCATTGCCTGGCCCTTAACACGTTTCTGATTCCAAGATGAAAGTTAAGGGTTAAAAAAATACAATGGGAAGAACAACCCTTTGCAAAACCTACTACCCAGGACTGTTGTAAGGAAAGCAGTGATGAGGATGACAGTGATGATGATGGTGATGCTAGCTGGTGTTCTCCTAGAGCTTTAAGGCTGGCAAAGCATTCTGCGTGTATTCTCATGAGATTCTCACAACACTGGGAGGTAATTACTCCATGCATTTTAAAGATGAGGAAACAGGTTGAGAGAAGTGAAATGCCCTGCCCAAGTGAAACAATGATTCTTGACCAGGTGAAACCAGGTCTACCTACTCTACTTCAGCTGCTTTGAAGGAATGGGAGTGGGGGAAAGCTAGCTGGATCAGTGGAATGAGAACCAGGCCTAGAGATGAGAGGTCCTGGGTTTAAATTTGTCCAGCTATGTGACCCTGCACAAGTCACTTAACCCCCATTGCCTAGCCCTTACCACTCTTCTGCCTTGGAACAGTGTTGATTCTCAGCTGAAAGGTAAGGGTTTAAAAAATGAAGGGGAACCTGAGCCTCATAAAGGGCAAGAGGCTTCCCTGAGGTCACACAGCAAGTCTCTGACCTTGTTAGAATGCTAAGATTCAGAGCTAGAAGGAACCATAAAGGTCAATCACTTTACAGACAGGGAAACTGAGCTTTAGAGAAGTCAAATGATTTGCCTAGGGTCACTAGGCAGAGCTGGGATCTGAACCTAAATCCTTGGAGTCCAAATCTTTCCACTATACCACAATAACTCTTGCCTAGAGATAGGATCATCTTCCAAAGGGCTAAGGTAATGGAAGGACAAACCAGAGAGCTGAGGCAGGTAGGTGGACCAACAGGTTGAGCCTCTGACTGTGCAAAACCTAAGTGAATTTTTATTGGCCAAACTGTCCAGCCTCAATTACTGAATCCAGAGCCAATGAAAGTGGTCAGTGGAATTGCCAACTCTCCCCACGCTGGTGGAAAAGGGGCAGGGCTTCTGGACTGGTTTAGCTGCCTGGGGTGACAGGTCTAATTGCTCCTTGCCCTGGAATCCCTGCCTCCTCTGCCCCAAGGTGTCCAAAGGCTTGACCTTAGTTGAGAGTTAGCCTATTAAAAAGCATACCATCTCATGGAATACTATTGTGCTTAAAGAAATAATAAACTAGAGGGATTCCATGTGAATGGGAACAACCTCCAGGAACTGATGCAGATTGAAAGGAGCAGAACCAGGAGAACATTGTACACAGAGACTGATACACTGTGGCACAATCGAATGTAATGGACTTCTCTACTAGCCCCAATTCAATGATCCAGGATAATTCTGAGGGACTTATGAGAAAGATGCTATCCACATCCAGAGGAAGAACTGTGGGAGTAGAAACACAGAAGAAAAACAACTGCTTGATCGCATGAGTTGATGGGGATATGATTGGGGATGTAGACTCTAAATGATCATCACCCTGGTGCAAACATCAATAATATGGAAATGGGTCTTGATCAATGACACATGTAAAACCCAGTGGAATTGCATGTTGGCTACAGATGGGAGTTGGGAGGAGGGGAGGGAAAGAACCTGAATCATGTAACCATGGAAAAATATTCTGTTATTAATTAAAATTTTTTCAATTTAAAAAAGCACACTATCTCATGCACACATGTCCAGCACCTTATATTCTACTTGAGACTCAAGGTAGCCTAATTTGTTGTTGCCCTGATTGGCCCTGTGACCAATTCATCAGTGTGGAGAGCTCCCATGTGAAAGCTGCCTAGATCCAGTATTATAAGCTTCAAGAAACAGAGAGATAAGGCACTGGTTTCTTGTGCCCTAACCCCAATGTGTGTTCTTGGGCAAGTCCCTGACTAAAGTTTCCCCATCAGTAAAGTGGGAGTATTGTCCTAGATCAGTGATGGTGAACATATGGCATGTAAAGCACTCTCTGTGGACACTTGGTCACCCTCCCTCCCCACCCCCAGAATTCATTACTAGAAAGCCAGAGAGACTCCCTTAGAGGTGCTCCCTTCCCTGTCTCCACCGTGCCTGAGGACATTTTTTCACATCACTCTCCCCTCTGCTCAACAGCCCAATGGGAGTACAGAGAGGGTAAGGTGGGTAGTTTAAAGGTGGCAGAGCTAGAGCAGAGTGGAGCTCTTGGGCCACTCCCCTCCCTGTCTCTACACTCACTGAGGACATTCCTCACTTCACCCAGCCCTCTGTCCAGCAGCCCAGTGGGAGCACTTTCTCCTTCCCCTGTGTGAGGTAAGGGGGGGAGACTGAGAGAATCCAGTATGAGGTGTGGGGAGGGGCACAGCATTCAGTCTGGAGGGGTGGGTGGGGACAGGGTCTGGCACTCCTCTAAAAGGTTTGCCATCACTATCCTAGATGATCTTTGAAGGTCTCTGCCAGCTCAAGTCATCCTAGGTTTAATGGTGCTAGCCAGCTGGTCCAATATTCCCTCTCTGCCTTTTATGAGTCTAAATTCCCCTGGGCAATGGGGTGATGGTGATAAAGAGGGGCACTCAGGCCAGTCAGGTGAGCAAGACATTGCTGCAAGCTAGTTTCAGAAAGTTATTATAGTCCTTGAATGTCCAGGCTGGAAGGGACCTGGGAAGACATCTGGTCCAACTCGGGTCTGAGAAGAACTTGCTCTGAGCTGGCCCTGAATCCTCACTCCAATGCTTGTTAGCCAACCCTAGGCAAGTAGCCACATACTTCTGAGTGTCTTTCCTCATCTACTGAGAATAAAATGGAATAAAAAATCCTTGCTCTGCCTACCTTATACAAATGTCATAAAGAAAGTAGGGCTACTCAGACACCTCTAGCTATGGGACCTTGGCAAGTCACTTAACTCCCATTGCCTAGCCTTAAAACCAATACACAGAACTGATTTCTAAGATGAAAGGTAAGGGCCTTTTTTTTTTCAATTAAAAAAAAATGAAGAATGTAGGGCTATAGAAATGGGAACCATTGTTATCATCATCATCATCACCTGTGGTTCTCTTCTCTCCTTAAGCTTCATCGAGTTCAGATAATGATGCTGAGACAAGCCACAATACTGCAATGGTTCCTTTTCTACCTAATGTTTGGGGGTGGGTAGATAAAATGATAGGTGTAGCTGTGATCATTATCATTGTTCTCCAGAGCCAACTAAAAAAAAAAGCATAGTAGTCTGGTTCAAATCCTATCTGACATTAGCTGTGTGACCTTGAGCAAACACTGAACTTCTCAGAGCCTCAATTTCCCCATCATTAAAAGGGGGGGGGGCTATACTAGATGGCCTCCAGGGTCCCTTCCAGATCTAAATCCCATACACTTATGATGTTATAATTCTAATCCCTCTGCACAAAATTTCTGCTGTCCTTTATGGCACTGATTCCTCCTCAACCTCCAACCTCCACCACCCACCAGAAAGTCTTGGTGGACTGAGAGAGCTGCATTCTCGGTTATTCTCATCCTCTACACACACTCCTAGGGGCCTTCCCCCAGGTTAAGTCCCTCCCCCACTGAGAAATGTCATCTCTCCTGGAAAAGTCCCAGGAGAACCAGGAGGTCCAAAGCAGCAACATGAAAAGTCAAATTTATCCAAAAGCTCCAAGGCCCCTCAACTGGTTCCTCATTCATTCCCAGACTCCCAGCCCTTCTGGGACTCCTGACTGTCCACCTAGTAGACTTTGTGGCATGCCACCCAACCATGAGACAGACTCCCAGGCCCTACACCAGGTGGATTCCCAGGCTTCCCTCCCAGCCCCCAGCCCCTAATTGTTCAATGATCTTCCAGGCCCCCACTGCCCCAGCGCAAGACCCCTGGTCATCCAGTGATCTTTAACACTTCCCACCAAGTGGAGAGTGGTAAAGCCCTCTAAGCTGTCCCCTGCTTTCCTAAGCTCCCCACTTGCCTTCTGGAAGCCTGGCTCCCTCACCATCCAGATGATCTCTCAGGCCTGCCATCACCCAGCAGAGACCAGGCCCCCCCTGCCTTCCAAGGCGCTCCCATCCACTCAGCGGAGGCCCGACCCCCCCGGTTGCCGGTGATCTACATTCTCCACCCGTCCAGCAGAGGCCCAGGCCTGCCCCTCGCTCCCCCTGGCACCTGGAGTCACTGACGAGCAGCAGGACAGAGCCGTTCTGCACGTTGACCTCGCGGAGGGTGTCCTGCTCGCCCAGCCGCTTGGCGTTATAGTAGAAAGCCTTCTTCCAGGACGAGACCCCCTGGCGCACGAGCTGGGCTCGCAGGTCGCTCACGGTGTCCGCCGGCCGCACCGTCAGCGGCAGCAGCAGATCCTCCTCAGACACGTGCACCTGGATGTGGTAGCGCTTCCAGCGGGACAGGCTGCGGCGTAGGGTCTCCATGGCCCCCGCCCCCCGGGACCCGCACTGCTGGCGCTGGTCTGGGCTGTCCCGGGAGGCGTCCCAAGGCCCCTCGACGCCTCCCACCTCCGCCGCCTCCGAACGCCGGGGCAGGCGAGGCTGACGGCCGCCCGCACTGCAGCCCAAACCTGTTGTGGCCCGACCTGTCAGGGCACGCTCGGCTGCTAGGCTGGCTGCCTTTGCTGCCCTCCTCTCGGCATTCCCGGGGCCTCCCTGATAGGTCCGGAGCAGGGACGGGGGCAGGGGCTGGAGCCGGCAATCCCAAAGCACTGAGCGGGGGCTGAGACGCTTCAGCTTCCAGAACCAGGCTTGCCAAAGACAAAAGCGTGATAGACGCCACAAAATGTCCTAGTTGGGGGGACACTTAAAACACAATTAGAAAATGCCCAGAGTGGAAGCACTGTAGAATCTAGAACCCAGGATGTCAGAGCTGCGAGTGACATTAGAACGCAGAATGTCAGGCCAGAAGGCCTTCAGAACAACGTTGGAGTTCTGAGGGACTTAAGAACCCCAAATGTCGGAGCTAGGTGGACCCCTAGAAACCATCTGAGCCAATCCTTTAATTTTACAGAGGAGAAAACTGAGTCCTAGAGATGGGAGAAGGAAGACTTGTCCCAGGATACCACACACCAGCAGAAAGCAGCCAAAGAGAACCTTGCACGGAAGTCTCTTCGTCTCCAGTCTAAAACCACGTAGGCATGATTTAGAGAGCATATATTAAAACTAGACATCATCTGGGTCAAAACTCTTTTATTTGGCAGTTGAGGAAACTATAAAATAGTTACTTAATGCAAGCAAATAAATATGTTCCTTAATATAAGTAAATAACTTAATACAAGTAAATAAAATAAATGAAATAGTTACTTAATACAAAGTCACATTTAAATAGAGCGAAACTTAAACCTGGGTTGTGTGAGAGTGTGTGTGTGTGTGTGTGTGTGTGTGTGTGTGTGTGTGTGTGTGTGTATGGTCATAAGAGAGGCAAATCCACAGCATTCCTGGGAAGGTAGCATTTGTAAACCCAAGAGTTTCTTCTATAGGTCCCACTCTGGGGATCACTCTCAGAGATCCCTGAGGTACCAGATGACCATTGTGTTCTAGACACTGCCTCTCTTTTGGCTAATCCATAATGGCCTAAAACATCCTATCTTTCTCCAACAATTTATTGCTGATAATGTCCACCCTTTTCTTTCTTTCTTTTTTTCAATCTTTCTTACAGAGGTTGTCTAACAGAGGCATAGGGAAGGGAAGAAGGCTCTTTGGAAAGAAATATAAATTAATATAATAATAAATTATAATAAATAAAAATATAAAAACAAAATCAATAAAAATAAGATAAATCTGTAAAAGAAGAATGGGCCACCTGCTCCAGGCCTCACCTCTCTGTACTTCTGAAGGTTGAGGGTGGAATGAAGTAGAAGGAACAGACCCTTCTGCAAATCCTGTGGAAACTGAGTTGTGAAGAGGAAAAAATGGTTGGAGCTGAGAGGATCTGGGGTAGAATTTCCCTTTCTGCCTCCTAATATCTCTCTGTTCTTGTTGTTCAGTCATCTGACTCTTCATGACTCTAAGAACCACAATATTCATGGGGTTTTCTTGGGACAGACACTGCAATGGATTGTCATTTCCTTCTCCCACAGAATTAAGGCAAACACACTAGGTGACTTGCTCAGTCACACAGCTAGTAAGTGGCTGAGGCCAAATTTGAATTCAAGTCTTCCTGACTCTCCAGACCCAGGGCCCTATCCACTGAACCACGTGGCTACCTCTATAATGTTGGACAATTCAATTAACCTCTGTACACCCGAGGTTCCTCCTTTGTAAAATTAGGAGAGTGAACCCACAAGACTGACCCCTTCCACTTCTCAGTCTAGATAGGATTTTATGGTTGCATCTTCCTATTCTAGCCACCTCAGTTTCCTTGATAATTTTAAATGCCATATTTTTGTTAGGCTGAGCCCAGGCCCAATCCTCTTTGTTTCATGAGAAAGTTGATTTAGTGCTGGAAGAGGCCTAAGAGATCATTTAATGTCCAACCCCCACATTTTATAGAAGAAACTAAAACCCAGAGAATATCTGTAGTCAGGAAAGTAGAGTTCATATTTATTAAGCACTCACAATGTCTGGAATTATGCTAAATGCTGGGGGAATAAAGAAAAGTTTAAAAAAATTGTGGTCCCTGATGTCAAGGAGCTCATTTTCTAATGGGGAAGTTACATACATACATATAAAAATACAAGGTATGGAAGTAGAGTCAAGATGGCAGCATAGAGGCAGCAAATGTTCAGACCTCTGAAAATCCTTCCTTACTGATTACAAACTAAATACTCTTAGGAAACTGAAAATCAAACCTAACAAGACAGAGCCAAGGAACCCTCCTGCTGGACTCAACTTAAAAGGTATGCCCCCCACCAAAGCCAGAATTCAAGAACACTCTGGTTTAAGGGAAAGGAAAAAAGGAACGTCCTGGGACCCTTCCCACACCTAGAGTGCTAAGCCTCCAGAAGCATCTGGAACCTCTAGGCAGGCAAAGGCGCTGGTCAGGAGGGGGTACCTTGTGGGAAAAGCTGTGCCAGGCTGAGAGCACCCAACACAGGCTGTGGGGAAGCAGATATAGAAGAAACACAGAGCACAGACCAGGCAGCAGTTGCAGCAGTGTAGACACTCCATATTACAATCCCCCACTTCCTGAGGTTTTAGCCTCAGGGCACTTCCAGCAACCCAGCCAGAATTAATCCCATCAAAGTTTCCAGAGTGCAGGGAAACTCAAGTTCCAACACCCCTCCCCCAAAGACTGCACTGAGAGATTTACTGACAAAACTCCAAGGATGAAGGCAGAAAGAAAAGCCTAAAATCACACACACAAAAAAAAATGAGAGGAGCAAGAGCTCAGGCAACTGCAGGGAGTAAAGAAGGGGTAAATATGAGCAAACAACAGAAAAAGAAAATAGAAAATACAATAGACAGCTTCTATACAGGCAATGAACAAAGAGCAAAAGAAACAGAGAAAGATGAGGGAACACCAAGCAAAAAAACCCAAAACAAAAACAAAAAAAGAAAACCCAGCGAATTAGATACAGGCTCTGGAAGAACTCAAAATGCAATTCAAACACAATTAAGAGAGGCTGAAGACAATTAGGAAAAGAACTTAAAAACTAAGATAAGTCATCTGGAAACAGAGGCACTTGAAATAAAACAAGAAAATAAGTGTCTTGAAAGCCAAAATCAACCAGCTTGAAAATGAGGCAAAGGAGATGAAAGATGAGGCAAAGAATATGAAAGATGAGGCAAAGAGGATGAAAGATGACCTCCAAAGAAAATCAGACCAGAAGGAAAAGGATGACCAAAAAGCCAGGGATGAAATCCAGTCTTTAAGAACCAGAATACAACAACTAGAATCAAGTGACTTCACAAGACAGCAGGACACTATAAAACAAAATCAAAAGAATGAAAAAATTGAGGAAAATATGAAGCACCTCATTCACAAAACAGAAGATTTAGAAAATTGTTCTAGGAGAGACACCTTAAGAATCATTGGTCTACCAGAAGACCATGACAAAAGAAAAAGCCTAGACATTATACTACAGGAAATTATCCAAGAAAACTGCCCTGATATTCTAGAACAAGAGGGAAAAGTGGAGATTGAAATAATCCACAGATCACCTCCTGTACTTAATCCCCAACTGACAACACCCAGGAATGTTATAGCCAAACTCAAGAACTATCAAACCAAGGAAAAAATATTACAAGCTGCTAAGAAAAAGTCATTCAGATACCATGGAACTACAGCGAGGATAACACAGGATCTGCCTACATCTACAGTGAAGGACCAAAAGGCATGGAATATGATATTCCAGAAAGCAAGGGTCTACAACGAAGAATCAACTACCCAGCAAAACTGACTATATAGTCTTACAGGGAAAAGTATGGTCATTTAACAAAATACAAGAATTCCAAGCATTTGTAAAGAAAAGACCAGACTTGAACAGAATATTTGATGCCCAAGCACAGAACTCAAGAGAATCATCAAAAGGTAATTTAAAAAGAGGGGGGGGGGGGAGAAAAACAAAACAAAACAACTTTTTTTTAAGAGACCCAATAAGTTAAAATGATATATATCCCTATAAGAAAATAGGTCATTGGTAACTCTTAAAAATTGTTATTATCGGGGGCAGCTGGGTAGCTCAGTGGATTGAGAGCCAGGCCTAGAGACGGGAGGTCCTAGGTTCAAATCTGGCCTCAGCCACTTCCCAGCTGTGTGACCCTTGGCAAGTCACTTGACCCCCATTGCCTAGCCCTTACCACTCTTCTGCCTTGGAGCCAATACACAGTATTGACTCCAAGACGGAAGGTAAGGGTTTAAAAAAAAATTGTTATTATCACCTGGGCAGCTGGAAGAATTACACTTAGAGGGAACATGACAAACTGTATAGTATGAAATGCCAAGACATAAATATGTATATAGATATATGTATGCATAAATACATATATGTGTGTGTATATATATACATATATACATATATATACAACTGGAGCTTTAAAAAGAGGTTAATACTAAAAGAAATGGGAAAAGAAACAAAAGGGGGTGAATTTATATGTCACAAAGAAACTCATGGTGGGAGGGGGGAGAACATCAATACACCAAAAGGGTAAAGAGGTTGCAGATAGGAAATTCTCAACTCTTACGTGCATTGAAATTGACTCAAAGAGGGAAGAACAATCCAATCCAATGGGGCAGAGAATTGATTTGCACCCTATAGGGAAGTAGAAGGGTAACAAATGAACTGGTGGGGAGGGAAACAGTACAAGGGAGGGCGAGGGTGGGGGTAGTTTAAAAAGACTGTAAAATAATGGGGTAATAATAGGGAGGGAGGTAGAAAGGGAAGTAAAATAAGGGTGGGAATTAGGGGGAGTGATTAAAAACAAAACATTGGGGTAGAAGGAAATAGTGAAAGAAGAAAAGGCAGGACTAGGAGTAGAAATCAAAATGTTGGGAAATACACAGCTGGTAATCATAACTCTGAATGTGAATGGAATGAACTCACCCATAAAACACAAGTGAATAGGAAAGTGGATTAGAATCCAAAACCCTACCATATGTTGTCTACAAGAAACACACATGAGGAAGGTAAACACACACTGGGTAAAAGTAAGAGGATGGAGCCAAATCTATTGGGCATTAACTCATAAAAAGAAGGCAGGAGTCTCAATCTGATATCTGACAAAGCCAAAGTAAAAATATATCTAGTAAAAAGAGATAGGGAAGGTAATTACATCCTGATAAAAGGCAGTATAGACAATGAGGAAATATCAGTACTCAACATGTATGTACCAAATGGCATACCATCCAAATTTCTAAAGGAGAATCTAGTGGAGCTCAAAGATGAAAGAGATAGAAAAACTATACTAGTGGGAAACCTGAACCTTCCTCTATCTGAACTAGATAAATCAAACCAAAAACTAAATAATAAAGAGATAAGAGAAGTGAATGAAATCTTAGAAAAATTAGTTAGTAGATATGTGTAGAAAAATAAATAGGGACAAAAAGGAATACACCTTTTTTCAACAGCACATGGTACATTCACAAAGACTGACCATGTACTAGGGAATATAAACATTGCAAACAAGTGAAAAAGAGGAGAAATGATAAATGCAACCTTCTCAGATCACAATGCAATGAAAATAATAATCAGTAAGGATACATGGAGAACCAAATAAAAAATTAATTGGAAATTAAATAATACGATTCTCCAAAATCAGTTAAAGAACAAATCATAGAAACAATTCATAACTTCATTGAAGAAAATAACAATGATGAGACATCCTTTCAAAATCTATGGGATGCAGACAAGGCAGTACTCAGGGGAAATTCATATTCTTGAGTTCATATATTAACAAATTAGAGAGGACAGAGGTCAATGAATTGGGCATGCAAATTTAAAAAAATAGAAAGTGAACAAATTAAAAATCCTCAGATGAAGACTAAATTGGAGATCCTAAAAATCAAAGGAGAAATTAATAAAATTGAAAGTCAAAGAAATATTGATTTAATAAATAAAACTAGAAGCTCGTACTTTGAAAAAACAAATAAAATAGACAAAGTACTGCTCAATCTAATTTAAAAAAAGGAAAGAAGAAAACCAAATTGACAGTATCCAAGATGAAAAGGGAGACCCCACCTCTAATGAAGAGGAAATTAAGACAATCATTAAAAACTATTATGCCCAATTATATGGTGACAAATATGGGAATCTAGGTGATACTGATGAATATTTACAAAAATATAAATTGCCTAGACTAACAGAGGAAGAAATAGATTACCTAGACAACCCCATATCAGAAAAAAGAAATTAATCAAGCCACCAAAGAACTCCCCAAGAAAAAATCCCCAGGTCCAGATGGATTCACAAATGAATTCTATCAAACATTCAAAGAACAACTAATCCCAATATTATACAAACTATTTGACAGAATAAGCAAAGAAGGAGTTCTACCAAATTCCTTTTACGACACAAATATGGTACTGATTCCAAAGCCAGGCAAGTCAAAAACAGAGAAAAAAAACTATACATCAATCTCTTTTATGAATATAGATGCAAAAATCTTAAATAGGATACTAGCAAAAAGACTCCAGCAAGTCATCACGAGGGTTATTCACTATGATCAGGTGGGATTTATACCAGGAGTGCAAGGATGGTTCAATATCAGGAAAACCATCCACATAATTGACCATATCAACAATCAAACCAACAAAAATCACATGATTATCTCAATAGATGCAGAAAAAGCCTTTGACAAAATATAACACTCATTCCTATTGAAAACACTAGAAAGCATAGGAATAGAAGGGCCTTTCCTAAAAATAATAACAGTATATATCTAAAACCATCAGCCAACATCATCTTCAATGGGGATAAACTAGATGCATTCCCAATAAGATCAGAAGTGAAACAAGGATGCCCATCATCACCTATATTATTTAACATTGTACTAGAAACACTAGCAGTAGCAATTAGAGAAGAAAATGAAATTGAAAGTGTTAAAATTGGCAATGAGGAGACCAAGCTATCACTCTTTGCAGATGATATGATGGCCTACTTAAAGAACCCCAAAGAATCAACCAAAAAGCTAGTCAAAATAATCAACAACTTTAGCAAAGTTGCAGGATACAAAATAAACCAACATAAGTCATCAGCATTTCTATATATCTCCAACACATCTCAGCAGCAAGAATTAGAAAGAGAAATCCCATTCAAAATCATCCTAGACAATATAAAATACTTAGGAATCTATCTCCCAAGACAAACACAGGAACTATATGAACACAACTACAAAGCAGTCTCCACACAATTAAAACTAGATCTAAACAATTGGAAAATCATCGACTGCTCATGGGTAGGATGAGCTAACAAAATAAAAATGACAATCCTACCCAAATTAATTTACTTATTTAGTGCCATACCCATTGAACTACCAAAAAACTTCTTTACTGAATTAGAAAAAACCATAACTAAGTTCATTTGGAAGAACAAAAGATCAAGGATATCCAGGGAAATCATGAAAAAAAATGCAAAGGAAGGAGGACTTGCAGTCTCAGATCTCAAACTATACTATAAAGCAGTGGTTATCAAAACAATTTGGTACTGGCTAAGAGACAGAAAGGAGGATCAGTGGAATAGACTTGGTGTAAATGATCTCAGCAAGACAGTTTATGACAAACCCAAAGACCCCAGCTTTTGGGACAAAAATCCATTATTTGATAAAAACTGCTGGGAAAATTGGAAGACAGTGTGGGAGAGATTAGGTTTGGATCAACACCTCACACCCTACACCAAGATAAATTCAGAATGGGTGAATGACTTGAACATAAAGAAGGAAACTATAAGTAAATTAGGTGAACACAGAATAGTATACCTGTTAGACCTTTGGGAAGGGAAAGGTTTTAAAACCAAGCAAGACTTAGAAAGAGTCACAAAATGTAAAATAAATAATTTTGACTACATCAAATTAAAAAGCTTTTGTACAAACAAAACCAATGTAACTAAAATCAGAAGGGTAGCAATAAATTGGGAAACAAACTTCATAACAAAAACCTCTGACAAAGGTCTAATTACTCAAATTTATAAAGAGCTAAACCAGTTGTATAAAAAATCAAGCCATTTTCCAATTGAAATATGGGCAAGGGACATGAATAGGCAACTTTCAGATAAAGACATCAAAACTATTAATAAGCACATGAAAAAGTGCTCTAAATCTCTGATAATCAGAGAGATGCAAATCAAAACAACTCTGAGGTATCACCTCACACCTAGCAGATTGGCTAACATGACAGCAAAGGAAAGTAATGAATGTTGGAGGGGATGTAGCAAAGTCAGGACATTAATGTATTGCTGATGGAGTTGTAAATTGATCCAGCCATTCTGGAGGGCAATTTGGAATGATGCCCAAAGGGTGCTAAAAGACTGTCTGCCCTTTGATCCAGCCATAGCACTGCTGGGTTTGTACCCCAAAGAGATAATAAGTAAAATGACTTGTACAAGAATATTCATAGCTGCACTCTTAGATGTGGTGGCCAAAAATTGGAAAATGAGGGGAAGCCCTTTGATTGGGGAATGGTTGAACAAACTGTGGTACATGTTGGTGATGGAATACTATTGTGCTCAAAGGAATAATGAACTGGAGGAATTCCATGTGAACTGGAACAACCTCCAGGAATTGATGCATAGTGAGAGGAGCAGAACCAGGAGAATATTGTACACAGAGACTGATACACTGTGGTACAATCGAATGTAATGGACTTCGCTACTAGTAGCAATGCAATGATGCAGGACAATTCTGAGGGACTTATGAGAAAGAACACCATCCACATCCAGAGGAAGAACTATGGGAGTAAAAACACAGAAGAAAAACAATTGCTTGATCACATGGGTCAAGGGGATATGACTGGGGATCTAGACTCTAAATGAACATCCTTGTGCAAACACCAACAACATGGAAATAGGTTCTGATCAAGGACACAGGCAATACCCAGTGGAATTGTGGGTTGACTGCAGGAAGGGTGGGGGGAGGGGATGGAGGGAAATAATGTGATTCTTGTAACCAAGGAATAATGTTCTAAATTGACTAAATAAATTAATTTAACAAAATAAAAATACAAGATACATTCAGGGTAGGACAGCTGGGTGGCTCAGTGGATTGAGAGCCAGGCCTGGAGACAGGAGGTCCTGGATTCAACTCTGACCACAGCCACTTCCCAGCTGTGTGATTCTGGGCAAGTCACTTAACCTCCATTGCCTAGCCGTTACTGCTCTTCTGCCTTAGAGCCAATACACAGTATTAATTCTAAGAAGGTAAAGGTTTAAAAAAATATATATGCAGGATATAAGTAGAAGGTGATCTCAAAGGGGAAGGCATAGGTGGGAGTAGCTGGGAAGTGTCTCTTGAAGAAGGTGGGATTTAATGTGAGTCTTGAAGGAAGCAATTGAAACCAGGAGGCAAAGCTGAGAAGGGACAGGATTTCAGGCAAAAGAGGACAGCCAGTAAAAATTCACAGTCTAGAGATGACGTGTCATGATCCAGGAACGGCAAAGAGAAGTAAAGTGTAAATGTCTGGAAAGACAGGAAGCAGCCAGGCTGTAAAGGGCTTTAAAAGTCAAAATGAGAATGTTATAGTTGATCCTAGAGGTAATAGCCACTGAAGTTTACAGGGTAGGTGAGTGACATGGTTCAGACCTATGATTTAGGAAGATCACTTTGACAACTGAGGGGATGATGTATTGGAGTAGGGAGAGACTTGTGGCAGGGAGAGCACCCAGCAGGCTATTGCAATAATCTGGGCTTGAGACATGCTGAAGTAGTGGCGTTGTCAAAGGCGAGAGGCTGAGTATACAAGAGATGTTGTGAAAGGAAAAACTACAGGGCTTGGCAACATACTGGGCATATGTAGTAAGCACAAATGAGGAATTGGGTATAGCACCCAGGTTACACATCTAGATGCCTGGGAGTATGGCAGTGCCTTTGACAGGAATAGGAAAGATCAAAAGAAGAGAAGGTTTGGAATGAAAGATAATGTGTTTGGTTTTGGACATGTTGAGTTTAAGATGTCAATCAGCTCGCATTTTTTCTAATCAACACCTAGGGGTGGCTAGATGGACAGGTGTCTGCTTCACAACATTTCTGACACAGGAATCACATGGCAGCCTCCACTTGAAAACCTCTACTACCTCCCCAGACAGCCTATCTTTCTTTTGGATAGTTCTAAAGAAACTTGGGCAGCTAAGTGGTACAGCCTGAGCTTAGAATCAGGAAGACTCGTCTTTGGAAGATCAAATCCAACCTCAGACACTTCCTACCGTCTAGTAAAGTCACTTCACCCTGATGGCCTCTGTTTCCTCATCTGTAAAATGAACTGGAGAAGAAAATGGCAAACCACTCCAGCATGTTTGCTGAGAAAATCCCAGCTGGGGTCAAGAAGAGTCAAAACACAGTTGAACAACAACCGGTGGTAGGAACTCTGCTAAATTCTGGGACTACAAAGAGAGGTACCCCCAGTCCCCTAAAAAAGACAACTCTGGTCTCTAAGAGCTCACAGTCTAACACAGAAATGTGTCTAAGGAAAATCCAACTCAAGAAGTTCAATTGGCAGTTGGAGAAGTAAAACTGAAATCAGGAGAGGGATTACAGCTAGATAGATTTGAGAATCAGGTGTCTAGAAACAATATTTGAATCCAAGGGAATAGGTATAGTATATGGGAGAATAGAAGGTGGCCAAAAACAGACCTGTGGGGAATACCCACAGTTCATGGGCATGACCCAGATTAGAAGATCCAACAAAGAAGAGACTGAGAGATTTCAGAAAGGTAGAGGGAGAACTAGGAGAGCAAGGTCATGAAAACCTAAAGAAACCTCCCTTGTTTAGAGGGGAAGAGATATCTTTGAAGGATGATATCCCACTTCTGCCCCCATCTGCCCCCCCCCCCGCCTCCAGGGACCTGGCATTCTCCTACTTTAACTTCATTTTTAAAATTAATTTTTCAAAATGAAAATGTAACAAGTGATCATTTCCACTCATCAAAGAGCAGAAAAAGAGGGTTGGATATGAAATCATGAATCTCTATTATGTAAAATTTGCTATCTCTTTTCAAGTATGTATTCAAGTTTAACATGAGTACCAACACTGCTCTATTTATCCAGCTACCCTCCTGAACTTCCTTTTGTTCTCTCCTTCATCTTTCAAGAGTTTCATTGGCATCCTTTTCTTTCTTGTCTTTTTCCCCCCACTACTATCATTACCCTCTCAGCTCCAAGTGATGTGTACATGTGCATTCCAGCAAGTGTATGGGCAGAGAGAGTTGGAAACAGGCAGAGACTGAGAGAGACACAGAGAAACAGATACAGACAGACAGACAGAGAGATAGACAGAGAGATACAGAGAGACAGACAGAGAGAAAAAGACAGAGAGAGAGACAGAGAGAGAGAGAGAGAGAGAGAGAGAGAGAGAGAGAGAGAGAGAGAGAGAGAGAGAGAGAGAAAGAGAGAACCTTTCCTAGGTCCTAGTGACAAATAAACATAGTCAAACAAAACAAATCCGCACTCTAATGCATCTCTTCTCCATTGTGGGAAGCAGTGGTTCACCATCAGTCTTCTGGAGTTTGTCTGGTCATGGGATAATCATCATTCTTAAGTCTTTCAAAGTTTGTTTTCCTTTTCATTAAGCAGTTATGTGACTAGCTCTCCTAGTTCTGCTCCCTTCACTCTGAATCAGTTCTTACACATCTTTCCAAGTGTCTCTGAATCTATCCCTGTTGTCACTTTTGGTGAAATAATATTCCATCTCAGTCTTATACTATCATTTGTTCAGTTATGCCCCAATTGTTGGTCACCCATTTTGTTTCCCATTATTTACTATGATAAAAAGGATTGCCACAAAGATTTCTGTATTTATGGGTCCTTCCTCTTTGTCTTTGACTTCTTTGGGGGGGTATATGCCTTGTGTATTATCACTGGGTCAGAGGGGATGCGTGGCTTAATGGCTTTGGGGGAATAGTGCCAGATGCTTTCCAGAAAAGTTGGACCAAATCATAGTTCCACACGTATTCGCTTTTTTTTTTAACATTTTCCTTCTGTCTTAGGATCAATACTGTGTATTGGTTCCAAGGCTATGGGTTGAGGGTTAAGTGACTCGCCCAGAGTCACACAGCTAAGAAAAGCCTGAGGCCAAAATTTGAATCCAGGATCTCCAGTCCCTAGCCCTTGCTCTCAATAGATTCACTTTTCTTGAGTCTTTTCTTAAAGACTTTAGGTGTTCCCAGTGCCCTGTGGAAATGCAGGTGTCCCTAGAAAAGGAATCCAGTTAACTTTCATCAAACATTGGTGGGATGACTGGACCACTTCTCATCAATGTCCATTTTTGAGGGGCCATAAGATTGTCAATTTAGAGCTGGGAAGTGACCTCTAGCTGATTTTTAGTAGAGATCAACTAATCCAACCATATTATACAGATGAGGTAGCTTGAGACCAAAAGAGATGAAGTGACTTACCCAGGGTCACTCCTACATAGCAGGAACTACAAAATCACCCTTTCTCTGGCCCAGCATTCTTATCCTTGCCTTCCAATAGACCTCCCACAGATAAATCTATTCCATATCACTATTATGTGGGTGCCAATGCCCAATGCAACAGAGGGGTGCTCCATTATCTCTTGCTCTACCTAAATAATTAGCCCACCTCCTTTTACCCTTTTGAGCACAACATATCACTGCTCGACCTAAGGTCTCCTTTTCCACCCTCTACCCCTGCACCATAAGTCTCTGTTGCCCTTTATGTGATCCAAATTGTTGATTCTCTGAGGATCATGACATTCTGTAATTCCCTTCTCTTCTCCTCTCCCTCTTCCTCTACCTCATATATATGTATTTATACACATACATGTATATATACACATATGTAAAATTCTCTCTCTATGTACATGTGTGCCTATATGTGTGTGTTGAGAAGGAGAGACTTCCATGTATTCTACTGTCCTCTTTGTTTCTTGATCCTGAAACAAGTTTTCCGCCATGATTTTGGGCATCTCCCCCTGTTCCCATCCTCTCATTGAAGCCTCTGAGTCTTAAAGCATATGTTGATTTACTTTAGAGTATATTATCAAGTTCTTAATAGAACAGCTTCATCCTCTACAACAGCTGCTGGTACAGAAGCCGCAATTATCTTCCTGCTGATTTTTTTGCTTATTCTTATCATGAGCATTGCAATGGCAAATGACCAAGTGCCCCATGAAATAATGAAGGCAAAAGTATTTATTAAGGGTCTACTATGTGCCAAGCCCCATGCCAGGCGCTGAGGATACAAATAATAATAATGCACGCTGTTGCCTTTGGGCATCGGACAGAAACAAAAACAAAATTGGTCCCACCTCTGGGGAGTACCTGTGAGGTATCCTTCCATTGAGTTTCAACTGCCTTGTAGCATCTGGTTTCATTTACACCAAGAATCCCAAAGAGTTACTTGATTCAGTTCTTCCAGTGGTGGGTCAATCCATTGGCTGTTGGACCAATGTGAGGATCTCACATTTAGAGTCCCAATGGTTAAGTTAATATTTATAGATGGTCTAAAAACTCTCTGATTCTTAGCACCATCTGTCTTCATTTCTGCTACCCTGCCACCATCTTTGCAGAAGCAGATGGCCCTAAAGGACTGAGGACTGTCATACGTTTTTCTTTGTTTTGTGGATTGTCGTGGCCAAAAATTTCATCACCTAGTGGCCAGCCTACTGGCTGCTTCATAGAACCTTTCTATGCTGAGCTAGGCAGGCCCTTAGAAAGAAGGCTCAGCCTGGATCCAGGACCATATTCGTGGCAGAACCTGACAACATCCAAAGTCTGTTGGCATAGCTTTAAAAGACACAAAGTCATCTCGTCACACCATGCCAAGGCATCAGGAGAAGACTTTTATGGAGAAAATGCTCATAAACCATCCTTTTATTGAAGTGAGATGGTGCATGCCTATAACCTCTGCTTCTGGGGGAGGCTGAGATTTGGAGTTCTGAGCTGCAATTGGGCTTAAGATAATTGGATGTTCAAACTCAGAACCAAAAGAGCAAGTCCCTGAGAACAGAGGGCCATTCAGGTTGCTGAAGAAGGGACAAACCAGCCCAGGTCAGAAAAATGGAACAGACTGAAGTTTCTGTGTTAGGACCAAGCCTGTGAATGCACATTTCCAGCCAGGGCAAAGTAGGGGGCCGCAGTCTCAAAAACAAACAAACCCCAGACCCGAATGTGAAGCAAGTGCTCCAGGTTACCATCAAACTCGTTTTCAGAGGAAACTGAGACACAGAGAAGTTGTGATTTGTCCGTGCAGGATTTGAATGCAGGTCCTCCTGACTCCAAATACAGCATAGGCCCTCACTCCATCTCTAGCTCCTTTCTCTATTCACCTTTAATATGTATGTTTCTCAAAGGGCTGTTCTTGCCTTCTTTTCCCTCATTCTTTCTCTGGGTAATTTGACTCACTTCCAGTAAGGTGATGTAGTAGATAGAATGCCTGGCCTAGATTCAGGAAGACCTGAGTTCAAATCCAACCTCAGATATTTACTAACTGGGTGACCTTGGACAAGTCATTTAGCTCTGTTTGCCTCAGTTTCCTCATCTGTAAACTGAGCTGGAGAAGGCAATGGTAAACCACTCCAGTATCTTTGCCAAGGAAACCCCAAATGGGGACATGAAGAGTCAGATACAACTGAAACAGCTGAACAGCAACATTTATATAGTGTTTACAATGTAACAGGCGCTGTACTAAGCATTTTACAATTACTATCTCATTTGATACGACAACCTAACAGAACTCTCAGAGGTAAATGTTATTATTGCCAATTTGTAGTTGAGGAAACCAAAGCAAATAGAGGTTAAGTGACTTGCCCAGGATCACCCAGATCGTTTCTGAATCCGGACTTGAACTCAGATCTTCTTAACTCCAGGCTCAGCACTCTATCCACTGTGCCACATAACTGCGCCTGCTCTGCAGATATATCTCTAAGCTCATCACTCCCAAATTTAAATCTCAAACCCCTACATCTCTTCTGAGCTCATCTCTCACCTTACTAACTGCCTGTAGCTCATCTCCCCCTGGATATCCTTTTAATATCTCAAATACTCCAGGTCCAAAACAGAACTCATTAATTTTATCCCTAAATCTATTCTTCCTCCTAACTTTGCTCTTAAAAAAAAAGAAAACTTACCTTCCATCTTAGAATCGATACTGTGTATTGGTTCCAAGGCAAAAGAGTGGTAAGAGCTAGGCAATGGGGGTCAAGTGACTTGTCCAGAGTCACACTGCTAAAAAGTGTCTCTGATTTTGCTCTTTTTATATGGCTCCCAATATTCATCCTGTCCACCATCCATGCTCCAAACTTTAAGGTTAATACAGACTCCTCTCTCTCCTACTCTTCTCATATTCATTCAGTGAATTATTATTGTTGTTCACTTGTGTCCTACTCTTTGTGATCCCTTTTGGGATTTTCTTAGCAAAGATACTGGAGCAGTGTGATATTTCCTTCTCCAGCTCATTTTACAGATGAAGAAACTAAGACAAACAAGGTTATGTGACTTTTCCAGGGTCTCACAGCTGATAGGTGTCTGGGACTAGATTTGAATTTAGGAAGATGAGTCAGCTTAGTCACCCAGTCAGTGAATAGGTGATATCAGTTCTCCCTCACAGTATCTCCTAACATCCATTTTCTGGGCTGAAAACAATATATCTCCATCCAAGGAGATATTCCCTCATCTGCTTCATCTCCCCAATATGCTTATCTCTGTTTGTTCTCTGCTACCACTAATTCATAAGGCAACTAGATGTCTGGGTGGGTAGAACACCGGGCCAGGAGTAGGGAAAATCTGAGTTCTAATCTAGCTTCACAAACTTCCTAGCTGTGTGTCCCTGGGCAAGTCACTTAACCCTGCTTGCCTCAGTTTCTTTGTCTGTAAAATGAACTAGAGAAGGAAATAGCAAACAGATCTAGAATCTTTGCCAAGAAAAACTCCTCATTCAAGCCCTTGTTGCCCCTTTCTGAGACTATCAAAGCAGCTTCTTTATAGGACTTCTCTTCTCCAAAGCCTTTTTCATACTGCTGACAGCAATAATCTTCCTCAAACACAGATGTGATCATGTCACTTCTCTGCTGAAAAATTTTCAGTGGCACCCTATTGCCTCCTGAGAAAAATTCAAGTTCTCTGAATGGCATTAAAGGCTCTCCACAATCCAACCTGCCTTTCCAGTCTTATTTCATGTTATTGTATAATCAACTGAATAATCCTCGCTGCTTAATACTCCACACTCTGAACTTTCCTTCCTCCTTGCCTTTACTCAAACAGTTCCCCATGCCAAATATGCCCTCTTTCTCTAACTTTGTATGTTAAATTCTTATTTATCCTTTAAAGCCCATCTCAAGTCCTAGTTTCTTCCCCAAACCTTCCCTGATCCTCCTGATTGCTAATAACCCTTCCTCTCAGATCTCTTTGCACCCTTCTATTGAACATATATGATTTTTGATGATCTACCCTGTGATTTCTGTGATATATGGAGCCCCCAATAAGGAAGCTCCTTCTACCAGTTTAGATGAATACAAGTACAACTTAGAGAGTTGCCTGGAGTCTGAGAGCTTAAGGGACTTCCCTGGGATCATATAGTCAATGTGTGGCAAAGGTGAGACTTGAACTCAGGTCTCTAAATTCAAAAGGCATGGAATACTACTGTGCTATAAGGAATGATGAACATGATGGTTTCACAAAGAACTGGAAAGACCTACATGAACTGATTCAGAGTGAAATAAGCAGAACCACAATATTGTAGAACAACCAAATGGGATAGATTTTACTACTATCAGCAACACAATGATCCAGGACAATTCTGAGGGACTTAGAAAAAGAATGCTTTCCACCTCCAGAGAAAGAAGTGTTGGAGTTGGGATGCAGATCAAAGCATATGATTTTTCATTTGTTTATTTGGGTTAATGTTTGGGGGTTTTGGTTTTATAAAATTATTCACTTACAAAAATGAATAAAATAGAAAGATGTTTTGCATGGTAATACTTCAGAAGGGGGAAAGGAAAGAGTGAAGGGAGACCACATGAATCATATAGCTTTAGGAAACTTACATGTAAATTTATTAAAATTAAAATAAAATAAAAAATTCAAAAGGTGGTAAGGTGATACAGTGAATAGAGTGCTGGATTGAGCCAGGAAGACCTGAGTTCAAGTCTGTTACTTCCTAGCTATGTGATGTTAGGCAAGTGACTTAACTTCTCCATCTTCCTTGGTTCCTTCATGTGTAAAGAGACAATATAATAACAGCACCTGCCTTGCAAGGTTGTTTTACAGATTAAGTAAGATCGTATTTGTGAAATGATTTGCAAAAAAGGCTCTCTGTCATTGCTGGCCATTAACGCATTATTATTCCTAACCCTGAGACTCCCTCTTATAAAGTAATACTGCCCAGAAGAGATGTCTGGAATAATGAACTGGAGGAATTTTATGTGAACTGAAATGACCTCCAGGAATTGATGCAGAGTGAAAGGAGCAGAACCAGGAGAACATTGTACTCAGAGACTGATACACTGTGGCACAATCAAATGTAATAGACTTCTCTACTAGCAGCAATGCAATGATCCAGGACAATTCAGAGGGACTTATGAGAAAGATGCTATCCACATTCATAGGAAGAACTGTGGGAGCAGAAACACTGAAGAAAAACAACTACTTGATCACATGAATTGATGGGGATATGATTGGGGATATAGACTCTAAATGATCATCACCCTGGTGCAAATATTAATAATATGGAAATAAGTCTTGATCAATGACACATGTAAAACCCAGTGGAATTGTGCATCGGCTATGGGAGGGGGGTGTGGGAGGAGAAGGAAAAAATAATTTAAAAATAAATCAATAAAAATTTTTAAAAAGAGATCCCTGGGTCTTTGGGTCTTTGGATTATGCCTTAACCAGGTCGTAAGTTCTATGAGGGTAGAGTTCTGGTCTTATATAAACCTTCTCCATCACCTCCAGCCCTTAGCATAGCACTCTACATACAGATGGTTATTAATTATCATTCCGTATTGCTAGTGGTAGTGGTGATATCTTAGAGAAAAAGACAGCCCTCCACTTGGGCCCTGGATCTCATCTTCTGGACTGCTTCCTCAGAGAACATTCTTCCTCAATATTCCTCACTCTCCCATATCCAATTTCTCCGTCTCTATAGGATCCTTCCTTCCCATGCCCCTCCTCCATCCATTTTCAAATCTCCCCTAACCTTCAACAAAAGAACAAATAGGCTAAGAGATTTCAAATTCTTTACCTCCACAGTGGAGAAAGCATTGGATTGGGAGTTTGAAGACCTAGGTTCAAGTCTTAACCCTACCCTATATATACTTGTGTGACCTTGGTTAAGATAATATAAACTCATCTTCCTAGGTCTCGGTTTCCTCATCTATTAAATGGGGCAACTCATGCCTCCCTCCTTCACAGAGGTATTGATGGGATGATGGGATCAAATGAGATAATAGATGTAAAGCGTTTTGTAATAAATACCAGTTAAAATACTTAAATAAAATAAAAATAAATGCCAGTTACTGCTATTATTATAGTTTTTACAAATGTGTGTCCAATCTCACCTGTTATAATTCTGGGCAGTGGAACAAGTTGACTTCCTGGCTCTGCTATTAACTAGCTGTGTGATCTGGAGCAAGATTTTTTGGCCTTTCTGAGCCTCAGTTTCCTCATTTGTAAAGTGAGGGGAAGGATTCAAATGATTTCTGGGCTGGGCTTTGTTTACCTTTGCCCTCCCTCTTAGCTTGGGCATAGGGCAAGGGACCCAGCAGGGACTCAGAGAAGGGATGGCTATAGGAAGGAATATCTTCCTGCCAGAAGAGGTCTCCAAGGATTCAGCCACTGTATCAGGGCTTAGCATTTCCCTTTCTCCCTGATCCCTGCCCTCCTCCCATCTGACTCACCGTCCTCAGGGACTGAGAACAGCAAACTCACTCTGGCACATGGCTTATAAAACATGGATGTCAAGGAGCCTGCAGTGAGCCCCGAGAGTGTCTGGTGCCACTTCCAATTAATTCTGGGTTTTTCATTAAACCATTATTAAAAGCCAAGCGGACAGCGGGAAGAAGGCACAGTGACTGGGGCAGTATATTAAGGAGCCTGGTCTTGCCTCAGGATACTTTATGATCTGTCTCTGGCAATTATGGCAAAGCCTTATGAAGGACCAAGCAGGAGAATTTTGAGTTCATAGAATCATGGAACCTTAGAATAACAGAATCTTAGAAGCTGGAACCTTAGAATATTAATAACTGGCCATTTATGTGTCACATGAGAATTAACTAAGTACTTTATAGACATTTGCTCAGTTAATATCTCCAATGAATTTAGGAGGTGGCTACAGTAGCTATCATTATCTCCATTTTACAGATAAGGAAACTGAGGTTCAAACTTGTGTCTGAAGTGAGATTCAAACCTGAGTTCTCTTCTAAATCCAGGGAAATTTTGAATACAGAGTCTTAGAATCTTCGAATCATAGAATCTTCTAAACCAGAGACATGAATCTTTATCATTGGGGCATAGTTGTCTCTACCTGTCTGAATCAAAAATGTCTGCACTGGAGGCAGTCATTACTAGCCCTCACTCAAAAAGTAGCCCAGGTCAATTTGCATAACCTACCCCAGCAGTCCCAGAGGAAGATAGAAGGCAGAAAAGAACAGAAGTGACTTCCCAACTTCTCCGCCCCCATATGCTGATATGAGCAAGAGGCCCTCCACTAGGGTCCTAGGGAAAAAAGTACATTCGCTAGAGGAATGTCTTTGCTCTAAGCTATCCAAGAATGGGAAATAGAATCTTTGGGTAAGTGGGGTGCCCCACACTCCTTGATCCTAATTCATGTAATTGACAAGATGCTCTGCACCCTGATATCTTTATCAGCTAGGGCTTCCTCCTTAATTAAGTTATAAAATCAAAGGTATAAACTTGATGTGAACAAATTTCTATACCACTCGACTGAATCAATTGATCAAAGGTGTAAACTACACATGATAAGAACTAAATGAAAACAGATAATAGCACATGGGAAATGTCTTTTGGTTGGATGAAAAAAATCAGTCACACCCCATGGAGCCTGGCTAAAAGAGTAAGCCAATTCAGAATCTGGACTCCACTAGCAGACCAGGTTAGTAGTCAGGAAACTCCAGCCAAAATCCTCAAAGGAAATTATTTGAGGGACAGGAGAAGAGAGTGCTTCCTCACTCACCACTCTGTACCCCGTACACACATATACACATGACCATTCAAAGGATGACCTGATGAACCAAAAAGTTGAAAGGGCTAGACTTCCAGTTGGTATTGTCATAGTATCCCAAGAATAGTGATAGCTGATGGCAGCCACTGTACTGAGGACCAAGGACCAAGATTAGACATACAAAGGAAAGGAAGCTTTATGGGGGCACTGGTGCTGAGAAGAAAGGAGAATTTCAGGAAGTCACAAAGGGAGAAAAGGACTTCCAAAAACCAAGAGCTGTGAGTTAACCTGTTGCCACATGTACTCTCCAAATCTGAATCCACTCTCCCCAGGAATCCACAAAAGCTAAAGGAAAGTGTACCCTAGATTTTTGGAAGGAATGGTTTCTGTGACAACTGCCCTTCCTGTAACCGTTTAATAAATACCTCTTTCTAAGAGCTAATTACCTTTGGTTGGCTAATAGATTATATAATAATTGATGATAAATAGGGGGAAAGAGGAAGGATACAGTAGATGGAAACTCTAGAGCAGCAGTTCTCAACCTGTGGGTCGCAACCCCGGCGGGGGTGGAATGACCAAAACACAGGGGTAGTCTAAAGCCATCAGAAAATACATATTTCTGATGGTTTTAGCTGCTGAAAAATTGCGCTACTTTACAACAAGATCTCGGAAAGAACGGGGACCCTGCTGCCCGCACATTGTACTAATATTAGTTACCTATCAGTAGCCCTCCCCCTATGAGGGGCGATGGATTTACCCTGTTGCCTGGAGACTGGACTCAAACAGAGACCCTGAGAGAGCACCCCAGTGCTGGCTCCAGAGGGGTTAAGAACGAGTCCTGAAGTGGATAACTCCTGGAGTGGATAACAGAGCCAAGTAACCCCAGCAAAATGAAGTCTCAGCTCGATCTGGAGGAAGACGACAGGAAGAAGAAGGCAGCGTCTGCGGATCCCCTCCCCAGGCAGGACTTACCTCCTGACCCAGCACTCAGGCTGTCTCCTGCTGGATTAATATTTCTCAACATATAATTAAATATTGTTTTTGTGATTAATCACTATGTTTAAATTATGTTTGATTTGTAGCAATGAGAATACATAATGCATATCAGGTATTTACATTCTGAATCATAACTGTAGCAAAATTACAGTTTTGAAGTAGCCACCAAAATAATTTTTTGGTTTGGGGTCACCACAACATGAGGAACTGTATTGTGGGGTCATAGCATTAGAAAGGTTGAGAACCACTGCTCTAGAAGAACTCTACTAGAAACCACCTCTAACCCCTCAGAGTTACCCTGAAGGAAGAAGTAGTCAACTACCCACTGGAGACCCAAACTCCCAAACTACTAGTGTGAGGAGGACTTTGGGAAGCAGCCTAGAGGGGGTGCTCCACTGGTCAAGTAAGGAGAATATGAAATGTTCCGACAGCCACCTAAGGTGATTTTGTGTGTCCAGTAGAACTCTGAGACCCAATTATAAAAGAAGATAGAAATAGCCAAGAGGCATTCTGACTTCTAGAGGGCAAAATTGCCATAACACTCTCATCTGGGATACCTCATTTCCCATCAGCTACACCAGTCTTGGAATTCTCCATCATACTCCTTTGCCAAGTAGCTTTCCCCTCCCCAATACTTTCTCCCTCCCTCCCCTTTCTCAGTTTCCTTTTTATATTTTGTCTTCCCCAATTAGATTGTGTCTTGAGGTAGAGGCTGTCTTTTTATTTGTTTCTTATTTGTATCCTCAGCACTTAGCACAAGGCCTGGTACTTAGTAAATGCTTAATTTTTGCCCACTGACTGACTACCAGCATAATTAATTGCTCAATTTGGCCCACTGCTTGAGTGGGTTAGACTTTAGAGATATTTGGGCAAAGAGCTAGCAGACTTGTGGATTCTGATGAGAAGTAAAGCTGGTCTGGTAAATAATGAGGAGGAAAGTAAAGATTTGCTCTTATCTTTCCTCTTGATGGAAACTTACCAAGAGAATTATTATTAGTTAAACTGAATACATCTTTAGAATAAAGGGAAAAAGAGATACACCAAAAGGGAGAAAGGGGACCTCTTTTCTTAAAAGAGTTTTACTTGTATCTCTTGTTTTTATATTGCCTGTTTCTCTTATTAAAAATCTCCCTCCTAGGGGATGTGGCAAAATTGGGATATTAATGCACTGTTGGTGGAGTTGTGAATTGATCCAACCATTCTGGAGGGCAATTTGGAATTATGCCCAAAGGACACTAAAAGACTGCCTACCCTTTGATCCAGCCATAGCATTGCTGGGTTTGCACCCTGTAAGAATTGGAATAATATTTCTACCCAAATATATGTTTTATAAAGTTTATTGGAAAAGGTAGACCATCATGCCTATAAGTAACCTAACCACGTGGTCCCTAGCCTACAAGTCTTTTTCTCCTTCCCTCTCACCTGCCTGCTCTGTTCCCGACTTCTTTCTTCTCTTCTAGGTTCTCTCCCAATTCTCCTCTCTCAAGCCCAAAGCCTTGACTTTTATTGACGTACAGAACGTACAGAACGTACACAGATGCAAACCTGGCTTATCTCATGAATGTTTGATGGACAGATCAAGCTCCTCAGGAGGGGGAGGGGATAATCTTTCTTGACAGGATCCCAAAGAGATAATAAGGAAAAATACATGTACAAGAATATACATAGCTACACTCTTTGTGGTGGCAAAAAATTGGAAAATGAGGGGATGCCTTTCAATTGGGGAATGGCTGAACAAATTGTGGTATATGTTGGTGATGGAATACTATTGTGCTCAAAGGAATAATGAGCTGGTACGACCTCCAGGAATTGATGCAGAGTGAAAGGAGCAAAACCAGGAGAACATTATACACAGAGACTGAATGTAATGGACTTCTCTACTAGAAGCAATGCAATAACCCAGGACAATTCTGGGGGACTTATGAGAAAGATGCTATCTACATCCAGTGGAAGAACTGTAGGAGTAAAAACACAGAAGAAAAACAACTGCTTGATCCCATGAGTTGATGGGGATATGATTGGGGATGTAGATTCTAAATGATCACCCTGGTGCAAATATCAACAACATGGAAATGGGTCTTGATCAATGACACATGTAAAAACCCAGGGGAATTGTGCATTGGCTACAGGAGGGGGGTCGGAGGAGGGGAGGAAAGGAACATGATTCTTGTAACCAAAGGAAAATGTTCTAAATTGACTAACTTTTTTTTAATCTCCCTCCTAGAAAGCTATCCCTTATAACAAAAAAATTTTAGATGACAAAGAGAAAAAAGCCTTCAAACCAATCAATACATTTTAAGAAGTGACATTATATGAAATGTTCCACACCTGTAGGCCCCTAAACTCTTCAAAAGGACAAAGGAAATCCTCAGGATGAGCTTATTCTTTATCATTTTGCAACACTCTATTTTGACCATTTTATGAGTATTGCTCCTTCCAACTACATCGCTAGAGTCCATTGTTTTTCCTGGGGCAGCTAGGTGGTACAAGGGCTAGAATGTAAGGCCTGGAGTCAGAAAGATTCACCTTCATGAGTTCAAATCCAGCATCAGACACATACTAACTGCGGGACCCTGGACAAATTATTAACCCTGTCTGCCTTAGTTTTTTGATCTATAAAATGAGCTAAAGAAGGAAGTGACAAACCACTCCAGTATCTTTGCCAAGAAAACCCTAACTGGAGTCATGAAGAGTTGGAAATAACTGAACAACCAAATTGTTTTTCTGGTTTGGCTGACTTCTCCAATGTTTCTGTACTTCTGTGTATTCAACATATTTATCTTTTCTTATAGTGATATCCTGTTCTATTCATATACCACAATCTTTTTAGCCATTCTCCAATTAATGGGTATCTATTTTGTTTATAGTTCACAAAAAAAAAATCCTACTATAAATATTTTGTTGTGTATGGGAACTTTCTTCTCATCATTGACTTTCTTGGGGGGAAAGTCTATTCATGGAATCTCTAGGTCAAAGGATGTGAACATTTTAGTTATTTTATTTGCCTGATTCCAAATCAGTTTGTTATAATGGTTGTACTAATTCTTGGCTCCATTAATAATAAATTAGTGCTATTGTCTTTCCCAAACTCCTCAACTCTATTTTCATCCAATGTCATCTTTACTAATTTGCTAAGGATGGGGTAAAGCATCTGGGTTGTTTTGTTTTCATTTCTCTAATTATTAGTGATTTGAAGCATTCTTTCATATGGTTGCTGATAGTTTGTCATTCTTTTGAGAACTGTTTGTTCATAGATAGTACTGTGCTCCATGGACACTGACCTCCTTGCTATTCCTCAAACTAGAAATTCCATCTCTCAATTCCCCTGTTTCTTGTCTTTGTCTCCTGGCTTCCTTCAAGTCTCGGCTGACATCCTACTTTTTCTGTAAGAATCCTTTTCCCACTCTCCCTAACAAGAGTGCCTTCCCTTTATTGATTGTCTCCAATATATCTTGCATAGATATTTTTTCTTTTTTTTAACCTTTACTTTCTGTCTTAAAATAGATACTGTGTATTGGTTCCAAGGCAAAATGGTAGTAAGAGATAGGCAATTGGGGTTAAATGACTTGCCCAAGATCATACATATAGCAAACGTCTGAGGCCAGATTTGAATTCTATCTCCAGGGCCAGCTCTATCCACTGAAATACCTAGCTATGTATTTTGTTTATATGTATTTTGTTTGTACATAGATGTACATAGATGTACATAGGGGAGACATATCGTCTCCCCTATTAGATTGTGAGCTCCCTGAGAGCAGGGGCTGTCCTTTACCTTTCTTTGTATCCCCAGTACTTAGCATAGTGCCTAGCCCTGCACATAGAAGGATCCTAATAAATGTTTGTTGATTTGCCTTCACTATTGGAGAATATCTTTTGGTTTTGCTTTTTTTTAATTCCTTACCTTCCATCTTAGAATCAATAATGTATATTGGTTCCAAGGCAGAAGTGCTGGGGTAGGCAATTGGGGTTAAGTGACTTGCCCAGGGTCACACAGCTAGGAAGTATCTGAGGCCACATTTGAATCCAGGACCTCCCATCTATAGGCCTGGTTCTCTAGCCACTGAACCACATAGCTGCCTCGCAGACTTATCTATCTCTGATAGTTGTCTATGTAGCTTAGATAGCAAACTCTTATCACAGATATTTAATACAATTTTTTTTTCAAAATCTCTTGCTTCCTAGAGGAGTTAAACTTGTTTGTGCAAAAGCTTTCCAATTTTGTATAATCAAAATTATCTATTTTATCTTTCGTAATTGGCTCTATCTTTTGGTTGCTTAAGAATTCATTGCCTGCTCATTGCTGTGAGGAGCATATGAGCAGCTTCTCTTTTAACTTTTTGTGGTATGATCATTATTATTGATGTCATAATTTTAAATTTATTGTGGAATATGATGTAAATGTTGGTACAAGCCAATTTGTGGCAGAGTGCTTTCCAATTTTCCAGCAGGCCCTGTGAAAGAGGGAGTTCTTTCCTAGGTAATTTATGTTTGGGGATTTCTCAAATGCTGGGTTATCGAATTCAATTGTTTCTCATTCTTCCTTTCTAATCTATTCCTTTGCTGTGCTTTTCTGGGTTTTTTTTTCTTTAACCAGTACCCAATGCTTTTGATAACTGTTCTTTTATAAAACAGTTTGAGGTCTAGAAATCTCTAGCCCCAGAAAGGAGTTCTCTCTAGAGTCCTGGATATGAGTACTGTGAATAGGTGCTATATTTTATGCCATATGAACAGAGTGCTTGTAAGGGGCACTGGTGCTATCATCAGAGAGCTCCGAGAGATGCCACTTCTCACCCCACCAGGGCAAACAATCCAGATTAAGGAAGAGGTTCCCAAAGGAGACTTTCCTATCAAGAGGGAGCCTCTGACACAAGGCTTTGCTTAGAAAAGCAGAACCTTAGAATCACAGTCACAGAAGTTCAAAACACGATCATCTGAGACCCTAAGAAATAGAACACTCTAGGTCCTTACACCCTTAGATACTATGATCATAGACTCTTAGGTCCTTAGAATAATAGAAATTTAGATTCACCAAATATCAAAGCTAGAAAAACTTTTGAGATTATTTAATCTAATTCTCTTCCTTTGGAAGAGGAAATGGCTTGCCCAAGATCATCCAGAGAATTAGAGACAGGGACAAAGCTAGAAGTAGAATGAAGGGGGCAGACGGGTAACTCAATGGATTGAGAGCTAGGTCTTGAGATGGGAGTCCTAGGTTCAAATCTGACCTGAGACACTCCTAGTTGTGTGACCCTAGGCAAGTCACTTAACCCCCATTGCCTACATACTATTGATTCTAAGGCAGAATGTAAGGGTTTAAAAAAAAAAAAGTAGCATCAAGAGAGAACATAGAGAGGGGAAGTTCAGTGGGTGGATCCTTGGAATCAGACCCATGACTGATACAGCCTCAGATACAAACGTCCTATGTGCTCAGAACAGTGGAGAGAGAGGAGAGGAATAGCCTCAGATCCCCAATAGGGGAAGCAAAAATAATCCCAGGAGCCATCAAACCCCAGTTCTCTGAGAGAAAATCAAGGATGTGATCTGCTAAGAGAACTCTGCCTGGAACTACTGCAGAGAATCAGGTGGGAAACCGAGGAAGCAGGAGAGACAGCCATCAAATGTTGGTTTGCAGGTGCAGATAAGCTCCTTCAAACATAGAAGAGTCCCTCAGTCTGTTCCCATCCACTCACTCAATAATATCCTGAGCCCAGTGATCTCGAAGTACTTTGGACCTCACACCGTCTCACAATAACAGTTGGTGGGGACTTTCCCTTCTGTCCCTTTAATAGCACTTTCTAGAATTTTGTCAAGAATCAAATTCAAGCACATACAAGTACTTCAGTTTGTTTGAATAAACATTTAAGCACCTAGTATATGCACAGCACTGTAGATACACAAATGAAAAATGACCCAGTGCTTGGCTGAGCTCAAGGAAGAGACACGAGGGGTGGGGGGAGGAAGAAGAGACTACCTGAGCATAGGTAAGAATGATAGATAGGAGAATGTGAAGGAAGCAAAGGTGAGATCCAAACAAAGGACAATAAGAAGTTTGAGGAGAAGGCGATGGTTTTCAGCTAGGGGATCAAGGGAAGCATCTAGGAAGAGGTGGAAGCTGGGTTGGTCCTTGAAAGCAAAGGATAATAACGGGCAGAAATAAAGACAGGAGCATAGATTTTAAGATGGAAAGGACCTTAGAGGTCATCATATAAGAATACATAGAGGCAGCAGAGGGCAGAACAAATATGGGGGGATGAAGTCATTCATTTTAGCTAGAACATAGATGATTTTTTAAAAAATCCTCATCTTCCCTCTTGGAATCAATGCTATGTATTGGTTCTAAGGCAGAAGAGTGGCAAGGGCTAGGCAATGGGGGTTAATGATTTGCTCAGGGTCACACAGCTGGGAAGTGTCTGAGGCCAGATTTGAACCCAGGACCTCCCATCTGTAGGCCTGGCTATTAATCCACTGAGCTACCCAGCTGCTCCCCTACAACATAGACGAGGCACAATGTCAAATATGGTGACAAGGAGAAATTTGGAGCCAGTCTATAGAAGACCTTAAAGAGTATTTATTTTGTTCTATGGAGAATAAGGTAGCTCAGTGGACAGAGGGATGGTCCTGGAATCAGGAAGATCTGGGTCAAAATCTGGTTTCAGACACTTACCAGCTAGGTGATTGGAAGCAAGTCACTTAACCCTGTTTACCTCAATTGTTTCATCTGTAAAATGAGCTGGAAAAGGAAATGGCAAACCATTCCAATATCTTTACTGAGAAAATCCTAAATGGGGTCATGAAGACTTGGGCATGGTTGAACAACAACAACAATAGAAAGTCACTTAAATTTTTTGAGCTAAGGAGCTCCCTTGTGAAGGATGAATTAGAGAGGAGAAACACTAGAGGCAGGGAGACCAGTCAGAAGGATATTGTAATATCTCAGGAAAGAAGCAAAGATCTCTCTGCCTGAGCAAGAGTAGTAACAATGAGAATGGAGAGAGGGCAAGGGTGAAAGACATTATGGAGGTAAAATTAATAGAACTTGCCTGTGGAGAATGATAGAAGGAAAGTCAGCTATGAGCCTCAATTTCTTCCTCTTTAAAATGAGTTTGGCTATGTTCCCAAAGAGATCAAAGAAAAAGAAAAAAGATCCATGTGGATAAAAAGATTTATAGCTGCTCTTTTTATGAAGGCAAAGAATTAGAAACTGAGAGGTCACCCATCAATTGGGGAATAGCTGAACAAGTTTGATATAAGAATAAAATGAAATGCTATTGTGTTGTGAGTCACAGAGGTATCAAACTTGGGCTACAATGGGTCCACAATTCTGTCTGAACCAAATTAAAATGTAATTGAAAAAACAAAATAAATAACAATTATGACACAACATAGATAATGTTGATTTGTGCTTTTCCAAGTCAGTTAGAAGCCTGTAGGGATCCACTTACATTTCAGTTTGACATCACTGCTGTAAGAATTGCCAAAAGGGGGACAGTTAGGTAGTACAGTAGATAGAGCACCAGACCTGGAGTCAGGAGAACCTTTGTTCTAATCTGGCCTCAGATACTTCCTAGCTGTGTGTCCCTAGACCAATCATTTAACCGTATTTGCCTATTCTTCTGTCTTAGAATTGATACTAAGATAAAAGGTAATGGTTTAAAAACATTGACAAAAGAGATGGGTCCAGAGAAACCTGAGAAGACTTGCAAGAACTGATACAGACAGAGTGAATTGATCAGAACCAGAACAATGGACACAATAAAAACAATGTTGAAAAGAAGAAGAGAAAATACCTCAACTTTGAAAAACTTGAGAACTAAGCCATATAATAACCAACCATGATTCCAGAGGACCTTTCCTGACAGAGAAAAAGATGAACTCAGGACAGAGAAGGAGATATGTATTTTTTTAGACAGAGACAACAGAAGAATTTGTTTTATTTGACTGTATGTTTATTACCAGGCTTTTGTTTTTCTTTTTTTCTCAATGGGGAAGAGGGAGAAAAAATGGATTTTTACTCATTAAAAATTTAAATTAAAATTATAAATAAATGAAGTGAAACAGCTGGATTAAATGATCTCTAAAATTCCTTCCAGCTCTAAACTCTATGATGATCCTTTGTCTCTGAGGTTTCAAGGTAGTTTAGTGAGAAAAGGTATGATGAAAAAGGAATACTAGTTATGGAATCAGAAGACTAGAATATGGGTTCTGGCTCGGTCATGTATTAACTGGTGATGTTGGACAAGTTCCTTCCTCTTCCTGAGCCTTATTTTTCTGGATCTCTAAAATGAGGGAATTGTATTCACCCATCTCTGAGGTCTTTTCCAGTCCCAAAAGTCCAAGAACCTATGAGCAAAGAGGTAGATTATATCCTCTCTAAGCTCCCAGCCTTGAAATTCCCTGAACCCTGGATTGCTGGGTCATGGGTGAGAAAGGGTCTCAACAGCCATGTAGGCAGCCCATTTCTCTTGTCTTAATACCTTTTCCACTAAAGACACCTCAGGCTGAATCTAGACTCTTACAGCCCATCACATTCAGCTTTTTCCTACATAATAAATTGAGAGTTAGGTTGACAAAAAGCCTGACTTTAGTAGTGTGGTCATTTGCATAATAATTTGCATAGCTTTACATGAGTTACTCATCAAACTGTTCTGTGAAGTAGACAGACTTTTTGCTCTCTTTAGATCTATTATTCCTTAAAGTTGCTCCCATCTCTCCTAAATCCCTTAAGGAATTCCCAAGCAGGAGGTGATATCAAGGGGCATTTGGTACCCAACTTTATGAGAAATATCAAATAGGTACTCTGCATTTGAGTAGGGGAATAATAGGATTTAAAAGGAAGATGGGACCTCGAATTTCAATTTCATTTTACAGATGAGGAAACTGAGGCCAAGGGAAGTTAAGTGATTTAGGTAAAGTAGCATCATGATAGGAAAGTTATAATTCCAACACAGGCTTTTTGACACCAGATAACAATAAAAGTTAACATTATTTATAGAGTGCCTACTATGTACCAAGCACTGTGCTAAGCACTTGACAATAATATATCATTTGATCTTCCCAACTACCCTGGAAAACAGGTACGAAGCAAATACATTTCTAGCAACTCCCTAGGATCTCATAGGTAGGAAGTGCCTGAATCTGGATTTGAACTTAGTACTTGCTAACTCCAGACCTGGCAATCTATCTATTGTACCACCTATCTGCCTCTACTTGTTTATCTTATACAGAAATAAATGAAAACATAGTCCCTGCCCCTGAGAAGTTTGCTATCTATTTAAGAGCTCAGGATGCATATAGAGAAAGTATGACATGAGAGAGAATAGATCCAAAGTGCTAAGATAAATTAAAGAAGGAAGAGATCTCATCCATGCTTTAGTAGAGGGGGGGGGGTGTCAGTGGAAGAATACTAGAGGAAGGGGCAGCTACGTAGTTCAGTGAATAGAAAAACAGGCTTTGAAATGGGAGGTCCTGGGTTCAAATGTGACCTCAGATATTTCCTAGCTGTGTGATTCTGGTCAGGTCACCTACACACAATTGCTTAGCCCTTATCACTCTTTTGCCTTGGAATAGATAACAATTCTAAGTCAGAAAGTAAGTAAAAAAAAATACTAGAGGAAACATAGCATACTAAATAGGAGACTAGATTTGGAATCAGGAAGACCTGGTTTCAAATCCTGCTGCAGACACTTACTAGCTGTGTCTCCTGGGCAAAGTACTTAACCTTTATGTGCCTCATTTCCTTATCTGTAAAATGAGAGAATTGGATTCAATGATCAATAAAGTCCTTTCCATCTCCAAACCTGTGACTCTATGATTATGACAGGCTTCAAAGATACAAACAGGGGTGGGAGAAGACAGTATAGAAAAAGGGGAACAGATAGCTATCTGATTTAGCTGGGATTTGGAGTGTGTACTCAGAACAGGTGAATGGAAGTTTGATTGGGAAGGTCTTTGAATACCAGGTTTCAGGGTTCAAACTTTCTTTAATAAGTAAAAGAGAGGGGCAACTAGGTGGCTCAGTGGATAGTGAGCCAAGCCTAGAGATGAGAGATCCTGAGTTCAAATTTGACCTCAGATACTTCCTAGCTGTGACCCTGGGCAAGTCACTTAACCCCAATTGCCTAGCCTTTACTCCTGCTTTGGAACCCATACTCATATCAATTCCAAAGCAGAAGATAAGGGTAAAAAAAAAGGCAATAAGACAAGAAAGATTTTTGAGCAGAGGAATGATAGGATCAATTGACAACACTTATTAAGCATTTACTGCATGCCAGGCTCTATACTAAGTGCTGGGGGGCTACCAAGAAAAGGCAAAAACAGTAGGAAGAAATTTTAATGGACCATATGTTCACTATGAGTCAATTTAGCAATATGGCACAGCTAGATTATGTTAAGTTAATGGAGGCATGAGAGACACAGTGTAGGGGCTAGAGTATAACTTTGGAATGAGGAAGTCCTGGGTTCAAATCCTGTCTCTAATATCTACTAGGTGAGTGACTATGGGCAAATCATGACTTCTCCGTGACACAGGCAACTCTTTTTGACTCTTAATCCAGGGCCTGACATATAATAGGTGCTTAATAAATGCTTGTTGAGTTGGAAATTTCAAAGAAATTGCTAATTTGTGTCAGAAAAAAGAATTATTCCCACACCAGGAGTTCCTCTGCACTGATCAAATCATAGTCTCAGTCAAACCTCTCCCCCTCTCCCCAGTAGTTTCCTGTCCTCTGGCCTGGTTAGACCACATCTAAAATATTTTGCTCAATTCTCTGTTATCGTGCAGAAGAGAGATTAAGATTAGATTTGTCCTGCTTCGCTCCAGAGAGTAGCAGTCGACTGGAATTGCAGAGAACAAGGTAAGCCTCAATAGAAGGGAAATTTTAGAAATGATTAGTGCTATCCAAAAGGAGAGCCGGCCACCTCTGAAGGTAGTGAGTTCCCCATCCCTGGAGCCCTTCAGGTGAAGACCGACTAGCTACTTGTGAGGACTGTGACAGATTGCATTCCTGTTCAGGCAGAAGTTGGACCCTTCCAGCCCGGAGATTCTGTGCCGATTACCGGAGCGAGTGTGAAGGATGGAGGTGAAGGGGGGACTGGAGGCAAAGGGAGCAATTAAGAAGCTTTTACAAGAGAGTGAGGAGGTGAGGAGTGAGGAGGAGCTGCACGTTGCACCGGGGATGGAGAGGAAGAAAATTGTGCACATTGAAACGGCAGCTCTTAGACAGATTGAATACAGATGGGGGGGGGGGGGGGGGGACGCAGGAGGAGTCAAAGATGACTTTGGCTGTGCTTTCCAGCCTGGCTGACTGGGAAAATGGCAGCACCCTCCACAGGGATGGGGAGTCTCGCAGAAAGGGCAGGCTCTGAAGGGAAGGTGATGAGTTTGGCTTCGGACAGATGGATTTGGGGGAGGGAGCAGAGGATCATCTAGCAGGCGGAGAGAAATGCTGGGCAAGGGCTAGGAAGAAAGATGGAGGGATGTGGGGGTGGAGGTATCAGTTTAGGAGTCAGAACCACAATGTTTGGAGCTGATAAGAACCTTGAGAGCCCCTGATCCAAGCCCCTGGTTTGGTTTTTTGTTGTTGTTTTTGACGGAAGAAAACTGTGGTCCAGAGATGTTAAGTGACTTCCCGAAGCTTACATGGGGAGCAAGTGGGATTCAGAACGAGACCCTCAAACTCTAAATCCAATTCCATTTCCCCAAATCATCTGCCTAGTAGTGATAATTGAAGACCAAGTGTGAGAGTCCACAGGGAGGCTGGAAGAGAATGCCTCCGATGCAGAACAATTTTGAGCCCAGGGATGGCAGGGAGGGACTTGGGGACCGTTTGCTACTGAATATTGCCATCTAGTGGCCACGGTGGGAACATGCAGGTGTATGACTTGGTCTGGGGTAGACTACCAGAGGAAGAGATTGGGAAGCATAATATGAAAGAGGGGTGAAGGGTGGTGTGAAATGTCACGGGCACTGCTGTGATTCAGGTCAGAGAGGGCACCAGCACCTCCCCAGGCAGAGATTCCAGCTCCCTGCCTCTGAAGACTTCCAAAGATTTCTCATCAACCCAAACCTCCTGTGGTGAGAGGTGGAGGACAGTAGGGAGGGAGGGTTGTCCAAATGGACTCAATGGTTGCTATGGGACAGTGTTGTCAGGGAGATGGAGGAGAGACAAAAAAACAGAGATAGGCAGAGAGACAGAGGTTAGGTAAAAGAGAGGGAGAAGAGAGGGAAAGAGAGAACCAGAGAAATTGGAGAGGAGAAGAGGGAAGTCACAGGGAAAAGGAAAGACAGAGGCAAAGGCAGAAAAAAGGGCAGAGAAAGAGAGAAACAGAGAGACAGAGATAGGAGAGGAGGAGAGGGAAGTCAGAACAGGGAAGAGGAGAGACAGATAAACAAGGGGCAGAGGCAGAGAGTAGGGCAGAGAGACAGAGAAACAGAGACAGAAAGATTGGAGAAGAGGAGAGAGAAGTCAGAACATGGAAGAGGAGAGAGACAGACAGACAGAGAAAAGGGCAGAGACAGAGAAACAGAGATAGGAGAGGAGAGGGAAGTCAGAACTAGGAAGAGGAGAGACAGACAGAGGCAGAGACAGAGAGAAGGGCAGAGAGGCAGAGAGAGATAGACAGAGACTGGAGAGGAGGAGAAGGATGTCAGAATAGAGAAGAGGAAAGATAGATAAGAAGCAGAGCTAGAGATAGGGACAGAGACAGAGACAGAGACAGAGAGAATGGGAAAGAGGAGAGGTGAAGAGAGGAGACAGAATAGGGAAGAGAGGGAGACAGACAGAGGCAGAGACAAAAAGATGGAGACAGAAAAACTGGGTGAGAAGGAAGGACAAAATAATATCCGTTGCCTGGAATTCAAAGCCCTGCCCAATCTGATGCCACCTTACTTTTTCCAGTCTTCTCTCATATTACTTCCCTTTATATGCTTTTCACTGTGACAAACAAGATAACCCTTATCATCCACAGTCCCCTACAGCTAGCTTTCCAACCTCTGTGGCTTTGCTCACAACTTTCCCCTAACCCTGGATTGCAGCCCCCTTCTCTTCTTTGCTTGCTGATTTCATACTCATCTTTTAAAGGATCCTGTGGCTTCTTATTGGAACCCAGTTCAGATGCCACCTTGTCCAGGAAGCTGTATCTCTCTTCCCCTCCTCTTTGTGGATAATAACCTCCCCCTTTCCAACCTCAAATGGAAGTTTGTCCAATTCTGCTGCCCTGGTCTGATGTAAACTATGCAGTAATCTGGAAAATTTTGTATTCTGTATTTGTGTGGACTATGAGCTCTGTGAGGGGAAGAACTGTATTTTATCTAAACTCTGTGCCTCCTCCAGCACCCAGAAGGGAGGTTCTCTTTACAAGAGGTGTTTAATCCCTGACTGTAGATTTAATTTTAAAAAGACAAAGAGAGACATAAAGGAAAGGGAAACAGAAAGAGAAGATGAGAGAGGGAGGAGGGAGGGTCAGAGGGAGGGAAGAAAGGAGGAATATGGGGAGGGACAGCATCCAGCATGGAGATTCTCTATACACACAGTGCTTAATCAATGACTGTAGATTTTACGAGAGACAGACAGACAGACAGACAGACAGACAGACAGACAGAGAAAGAGAGAGACAGAGAGAGAGAGAGACAGAGACAGAGAGAGAGAGACAGAGAGAGAGACAGAGACAGAGACAGAGAGAGACAGAGACAGAGAGAGACAGAGTATAAAATAAAGGACAGACAGACAGATGCAGAAAAAGAGAGAGGCAGAGAGACAGCTAAAAATTGGGGAGGAAGAGAGGAGGAGGGAGGAGACAAGCAGAGAAGGAGAAACACAGAGGCACAGACAGAGAAAGAGGGTCAGAGAGTCAGATGAAGAGAGACTGGGGAGAAGGGGGATAGAGAGGGGAGACAAAGCAAGAAAGAGGGGGGGTAGACAGAAGAAAAGAGGGAAGAAGAGTGAGGAAGAGTCAGCATCCAGCAAGAGAGTTCTCGTATAAGAGATACTTAATGATTGTAGATTTTATTTGAGAGAGACAAGGAGAGACCTAGAGGAATGGGGGAGAGAGAACATGAGAGGGAAGAGCAGTGGAGGGAGTGGGAGGGGGAGAGAGGAAGAACCAGAGACTAACAAGACAGAGTCAGAGGGAGAGACACAGAGAGAGGTGCTGCCGTTGCTCTCTTGGTCACTTGCAGACCAATCGGACTGGGGAAAGGGTGTGAAAATATCTGGCCCAGGGTCAAAAAAAAAAAACCCGGAGATGAGTCTGGTTGTGCCCAAGTATACGCCTTTCTAAGAGCTGCAGGGATTTAGAGTGAAGCATTAGGGAGCAGAGAGTGACTCTTTGGCGACACCCTATGGGAGTATGGAGAATTAGCATCTACTCCCCAAAGCCACCCTTGTTGCCAGAGCTTTGGACTGACCACCTTACCCAACACACAGGCCAATCTGTCCTGCCAAGGTTAAGAAATTGCCTGCTCCCACCACTGCTGCTGCTCCTTCTCTATAATGCCCAGATCCAGCCCTTGGTGGGGGAGGAATGGGGAGCCTCCTCTCCTTTTCCTTCTTATTCATTCGCTTTTTCTCCCTCTCACTCTACTTCTCTCCTCCTTTCTCTACCTTTTCTTTGTTTCCTCCCTCCCTTTTCTCTTTTTGCCTTAAACAAAAGAAAGATAACTGACTCTATAATCAAAGAACCCAAGTTCCCAACCCTGTGATTTTTTTTTTAACCCTTACCTTCTTTCTTGGAGTCAATACTGTGTATTGGCTCCAAGGCAGAAGAGTGGTAAGGGCTAGGCAATGGGGGTTAAGTGACTTGCCCAGGGTCACACAGCTGGGAGGTGTCTGATGCCAGATTTGAACCTAGGACCTCCCATCTCTGGCCTGGCTATCAATCCACTGAGATACCCAGCTGCCCCCTCCTGTGATCTTGAACATGTTATTTCCTCTCTCTTGGCCTCAGTTTCTTCATCTGTAAAAACAAAAGGGTGGAAATCAATTATCTTTAGGGGCCCCTTTCCTTTCTATAACTGTCTCTCATCTACTTCTCTCTTCCCTGCGGTGTCTTTCCTTCCATTATTTCTTCTCCTTTCTCTCTGTCTTATCATTTTTAAGTGCCCAGTTTTTCCCCTCACACACAATCTTTCTCTCATATATATACACATTTCTATAGCTATCTCCTTTCTATTCCTCTTCTATCTGTTACACTCCTCTGTCTCTATGTGTCAATGCCTCTCCTTTGTTTTCACACCAATCCAATCTCTTTTTCCTCCCACTCTTTTTAGCCATACCTTTTCTCCATCTCTCTCCCCTATTTTTCTCTGTCACATTCCATGTCTTATCTCTGTCTCTGTGTCTCTCTTTTCCCTATTCTACCACCTCGGGAGCTGCTCCCAACCAGCACCCCCTGGAACCTTCTGGTGTTTTCCTTAATCAATGCTAATTGGGAAAGGGGGTTGTCTCCAGCCTTGCTGGCTGCCTCTAATCCATGGCCTGGCAGTGTTATTAAGATGGTATTTTAGTATTTCCCGTCATCCTGGCGCTAAGTGACTCAGCCCCAGGGGGAGGTGTTGGAGAAGAATGATTAACCAAATTAGCATTTTGGAGACACACTTCACAGACTCCCTTTGGCAGAGATTAAATTCTTCCCCTGCCAGCACCCTGGCCCTGCTAAAAACTGACATGGTGGTCCCCTTTTCCCTTGGTCTCCCTGGTCCTGTACTTCATTCCTTCAATAAATGAAATCCCTCCTGTAGGCAGAATCTTGTGCTAAATGCTAGAGGTGACACAGAGTTTAGCAAGACCTGCTCTTTGCCCTAGTAGAGTTAATAGGAGGATGTGAATATAAAGAAATCATATGAATGTTCCATATTCCATGGTTGTTATACCAGGCAAACAGACTAAACCCAGGTTGTAACATTATCAAAGAGGACTTCACATGAGAGATGATATAGAGGAGAACATCCAGAACTTGTAGAGTTGGGAAGGGAGGGCCATTCCAAAAGGGAGGACAAGGTAAAAAGGGAAGTTGGACAGACTCTGTGTTGCACTGGAAATGTAAGGACACCTAAAATAAAGCCACCATCTCATTGGGTGGATGGAAGATTTCTGGGAAGACAGGAAAAGGACAAGTATGGCATACAACCCATGCATTATGACCCCATTCTATCCCATATTCTCTAACACATTGCCTCCTCAATCATTCCCACTTACACCACTAATCTTCAATTGTTCCCTGTCTACTGACTGCTTTCCTACCCCTACAAATATGCCCTTATCTCCCCAATCCTCAAAAAAATCCTCACAATCTCTCCTAGCCTCTAGCTATCCTACCATCTCTTCTCCCTTTCATGACTAAACTCCTTGAGAAGGCCATCTACATTCACAGTCTTCACTTCCTTTCTTCTAATTCTCTTTTAAGTCTTTGAAGTCTGGCTTTTGATCTCATTAATCAACTGAACCGCTCTCTCCAAAGTTATTAATGTCTTAATTGCCAAATCGAATGGCCTTTTTTCAGTCTTATCCTTCTCAACATTGCATCAGCCTTTGAAATTGTCAATCACCATCTTTTCCTTCATGCATTCTTTTCTTTACATTTTTATGATATTTCTCTCTGGCTCTCTTCTTACTTGTTTGACCACTTTCTGATCTCCTTAGCTGGATCTTCATCCAGACCACACCCACAATATAATGGTGGGTAACTCCTAAAGATCTGACCTGGACCCTCTTCTCTTTTCCCTCTATTGAGTATGTGAAAGGGAATGTGTAAGAAGACTCAAAATATAGAAAGGGGCCAGATTACAAAGGGTTTTTTAAGTTAAACAAAGGATTTTATGTGTGATCCTATAGATAATATAGAGACACTAGAGTTGCTTGAAAAGGGTGGTTGCCTGGTCAGACTTTCACTTTATCAATTTAACCTGTGAATGAATAATGGACTGGAGTGGTGAGAGACTTAAGGTAAGAATGCTAACCAATGTTTCTATTACAATAGTTCAGATGTGAGATGATCAGAATCTATACAAGGTGGGGAACAGTGTTAGAAGAGAGAAGAGAATATATATTAGAGATATTACAAAACTAGAAAGTAAAGAATTTGGCAACTAATTAGATAGAAGGCATGAGAGAGAGTGAAAATTTGAGGATGACATCTAGTTGGGTTTTTTTTTAAGCTTAGATGATTTGAGCTTAGATGACTACAAATCTGGTGGTACCCTTGACAGTAAGAGGAAAGGAAGGAAGAAGGAATGGCTTATGGAGAAAGATAATGAATTGCAGTTTAGACATGTTAAATTATAGGTTTCTAGTAGATACCTTTTCTGAGATGCCCATTGGGCAATTAATAAGCTTGTAAATCAGAAGAGACATTAAGAATGGACAAATCTGAGAAGCATCTGCATAGAGATGAAAATTAAATACATGGGATTTGGTGAGGTCATCAAGTCAAATAGGACCTGAAGAAGAAGACCCAAATATTTATTTGTACCAGCTCTCTTTGATATAACAAAGAACTGAAAACTAAAGGACTTCTTATCAATTGGGGAAGAGTTGAACAAATTATATATAGTACATGAATATAATAGAATACTATTATGTTTCTTATGAGAAACAGCAAAAGGGATGGGCTCAGAGAAACCTAAGAAGATTTCTAGGAACTGATTCAGAGTGAAGCAAAAAAAAAAAATTAGGAGAACTAGTTCTACAATAACACTGAAAGGACAAACAACTTAGAAAGATTTAAAAACTCTGATCAATGCAATGGTCAACTAGGGTCCCAGAGGATCCATGATGATCTATGTTACTTACCTCCTCCCAGAAAGGGGATACACACAAAATGTCCAGAGAAAGACATATTTTTGGACATGGACATTTTTGGAATTTATTTGCTTAACAGAGAGACCAAAAGATGATAGATAGATAGATAGATAGATAGATAGATAGATAGATAGATAGATTAGATTAGATAAGATAGATTAGATAGATCGTGTTAAGTTTAATTCTGGTTGGACTATGAATATTTATATATGTGGTCACCAGGGATTTAATTTCTAAATCACAAAACAATTACTAAAGTAAATGGAATTTATGGTAGTTTATTTACAATAGAGGGAAGATATTAAGGAAGAGAAAAAAGGAGAGACAGAGACAGAGAGACAGAAACAGAGAGAGTGAGAGAGGAAGAGAGAGAAAGACAGAGACAGAGACAGAGAGAGTGAGAGAGGAAGAGAGAGAAAGAGAGAGACAGAGACAGAGACAGACAGACAGAGAGAGAGAGAGAGAGAGAGAGAGAGAGAGAGAGAGAGAGAGAGAGAGAGAGAGAGAGAGAGAGATCTGGCTTCTTCTGATATCAGTTAGAATTCCTAAGCCCCAGCTAGGGGAAAAGTCTCAAGATGATGGGCCTTTCCTGGAGGCTTCATGCCTCCAAAAAGGCGGGGTCACTAAGTCAACCTTTCACTCACCAACAGTGACCATCTAAAAGGAAAAGAAGTCTGAGGTCTCCTTCATGAGAAGAAGAAAAAGACTCCAGAGATCCAGTTCCACAGTCTCTCCTCCAATTCAGAGCTCTTCAATCTCCTCGGATAGAATATAGAATATCTTCTTCTGGCCTCTGGTCCTCTTTTTAAATAATTTTTTCTCTTGTGTCACCTCCCTTAAATTTCCTCTCCAGGACTGCCCACTCTTTAGTTCACATCTTCTTTGGTTAAATGATACCTTTTTTGGTTACTTAACACCTTTTGGGGGGGTTAGTTTACCTTTGTAGTTACTTAACACCTTTTTGTAGACTAAAATGGGTAAATCTACTTCAAATACTGAGATACCTCCTTTTGGGGATTAAAATCTAAAAATAGATTGTGGATTACAATTCAATCTTCACAATAAAGGAAGAGCTAAGTATCTTCATTGTTATAATCAGGAGTTAGCTAAATCCAATCTTCACAATAGGCAGAGAGATAGAGTAATTATTAGGTACTTGCCAGGTGCCAAGTATTATGCTATGTTCTAGGAATACAAATATAGAAAGATGGTCCCTGCCCTTAAAGGAGCTTACATTCTAGTGGAGCAAAACAACACATTAAAAAGGTGCAGAAAGGGGGCAGCTGGGTAGCACAGTGGATTGAGAGCCAGTCCTAGAGACGGGAGGTTCTAGGTTCAAATCTGGCCTCAGACACTTCCTAGCTGTGTGACCCTGGGCAAGTCACTTGACCCCCATTGCCTACCCTTACCACTCTTCTGCCTTGGAGCCAATACATGGTATTGACTCCAAGATGGAAGGTAAGGGTTTAAAAAAAAAAAGGAGCAGAAAAGTGTGTGGGGAAAGGTTGGAAAATAGTCCAGGGAGTCATGAGCTGGGCCAACTTTGAAGAGACCATGGCTTTGTGAGTTCTATATTCCCTCAAATGGAATTTCATAGAGGAACTCACCAAAAGGAGGAAGAAATCACAGTCATGGAGTCATTCTCAGAAGGAGAAAAAAACTTGTGAGGCAAAGGTGGAAACATAGTCCAGGAAGTCATGGGCTAGTCTCTGAAGTCATACAATGACTACGGATTTTGAATTCTGGACAAGACTTTTGTTCATTTTTCTTTTCTTTTCTTTTTTTTTGACATTAAAGTTAGGGAGGGAGAAAAAGTAAATATTTATTCATTGAAAAATGAAATGAAAGTAAAATTACTATATGAGGTCCAATACCAAAAGGGGAATCAGGAGAATCTTCCTGGAAGAGGTGTGAGCTTTAAAAGACGGGGAAGGGGCAACTAAGTGACTCAGTAGATAAAGAGCCTGGGAGGTCCTGGGTTCAAATCTGGCCTCAGACACTTCCTAGCTGTGTGATCTTGGGCAAGTCACTTTACTATGATCTCCTAGCCCTTACTACTCTTCTGCCTTGAAACCAATACTTAGTATTGATTCTAAGACAGATGGTAAAGATTTAAAAAAGAGAGAGAGGCTGGACAGGAATGGGTCAACATGGTGAGGAAATCTATTTGAACCAGAAGGAACAATTTAAGCAAGAGCATGGAAGTGGAAAAGCATAAAGCATGGTCTAGGGCAGTGATGGCAAACCTTTTACAGAGAGAGTGCCAGTCTCTGTCCCCACCCCCAGACAGAGTGCTGTGCCCACCTCCCACCCCTTACCCCACACAGGGGAGGGAAAAAGCACTCCCATAGGGCTGCTGGGCAGAGGGGTGGGTGAAGTAAGGAATGTCCTCAGTGAATGTAGAGAGGAGGAGAGGAGTGGTCATAGCATTCTGCTCCCTTCCTGCTCTGCCACCTGTGAGCAGTCCACCTTACCCCCTGTGCACTCCTATTGGGCTACTGGGCAGAGGAATGAGTGGTGTGAAAAAAATGTCATCAGGTGCAGGGGAGAAGGATAAGGGAGCAGCCCCATCTAAGTCTCTCTGCCTTTCTAGTAACAAACTCTGTGGGATGGGGGAGGGGGGAGGGTGGCTGTGTGCCTACAGAAAGTGCTCTGCATGCCATCTTTGGCTGGTCTCGGGCATGGGAGAAAGGACATCATCCTATTGAACTGAAACCTACAATATTTGAGTTGGGGCAGGCTGAAATAAGGCTGAAAAGGAAGTGCCAAAAGATATGTGTAGGGTTGTCTTGTGGAAAAAGGATTAGATGGCCTGGTTATAACCCCAAAGAATAGAACCAAGAAGGAAGTAAATCTAATCTTGCTGTCAGAAAAAAAAAAACTTACTAAGAATTAGAGCTGTCCCAAAGTGGAAGGGCCACTTCAAGCAGTAGTGGCTTCCTCGTCATACAAGATCTTCAAGCAAAGATTGGACAATCATTTGTCAGTGTTGGTTTGGAAGGGTTTGGATTGCATGACCCTTGGAAGTCCCTTCCAGCTCTACAATTCTGTGATTCAGATCATGGAAACCTTGAAATCCAGATTAAGGAATTTGAGGTAATAAAGAACAACTCAAAAGATGATCAGCAAGCATTTATTAAACCCTCACTATGTGTGGAGACTGGCACTGGGCATTGCTGACTCGAGGACAGAGGAATGATTCTAGAAAGATGGATTGGAGGGTGAAAAGAACATCGGCAGCAAGTGCCCTCCATGAAACCTTCCTTTTTGTCTGTGAGCTAGAAATGATCCTTTCTTTCTAGAGTTGCTTGTTCTCTTTGGCGATTCTTTCCTATACAGGCAAACATTTCTTAACTTAAACATATTGATGTATAAGTTCCCTATCCCTACTAGCCTAAGGGTCAAGATTCTATTGTTTTTTATTTTTATTTCTGTGTTCCCAGGTAGCCTCTCAAAAATTATTTTCCATAACAGATACTATCTTGAGTTACACATCATTGTAGGGGACCCAAGATCAAACTTCACTTACTGCTTGTTGATTTTTTTAAAAAGAATTTGACTTAACCTGGTAAAAGGGAGCTTGGAAAGCTCTCCTCCAACAACATGCATCACATGTATATATCAGAATCACAGGAATCTATAAGTGAAAACACAAGGATAGCAAGCCACATGCAAAATAAGGAAGGTTTTTGCTCAACAAAGATGTTTGTCTTTACTATGGAAGATTCTTTGGGCAGAAAATGAATGGAAGGGTCAATGCAATGGATGAGACCACCAAATATTCCTATTTACAAAGGACATTGCCCTCGTTTCCTACAGACACCTCAAATTCAACATGTCCAAAACAGAACTCATTATTTTCCCCTCCAAAATCTCCCATCTTCCTAATGTTCTTAATACTGTAGAGGGTACGCCCATCCTCCCAGTTCCCAAGGCTCACAATCAAAGTGTCTTCCTTAATTCCTCACTCTCTCACCCTCTTCATCATTGCCAAAGTCTGTTAATTTTACCTTTATATCATTACTCATTTTTCCCTCTTTCTCTCTTCTGACACTGCCACCAGCCTATAACAGGTCTTTATTATCTTATACTTAGACTATTACAATAGCCTGTTGATTATTGAGTCTCCCAGACTCGTCTCTACCCACTTTACTAACAAGTCAAATTGGTCTTCCTAAAGTACAGAACCTAAAATGTATGGTGGTAGGGGCATATACGAATTAAAATTAGGTTTGACTCAATATGAGAGTTATAAAAGTGATATTGTGGTCACCATTTATAAAATATTAGCCCTTAAGTCAGAAATGACTGTTAGCAGTTTTTAGTTATAACAAGGTAGAGATATTGAAAGTGGGAAATGTAGGAAGGAGACAGAGCCTTGTCTAGCCTACCACCCTAAGTGCTGCTCTGGTGAAGTCCAGCTCAGCCCCCAGCAGGAGCTCCCTCATATCCCAGTGGTGTCTTCAGCAAGGATTCCACCAACACAAGTCTCTTCCTTCAGCTCCAGTCACTCACCCAGCAAGCCTCTCCAGAGCAGAAAGCTCCAGTCCAGAATGATTCCAGGAAAAGGTGACTGCCTCCAAGAACCTCACCAGAGCTCACACTGAAGAGTGTCCCACCAAAGCACCAACCAAGAGAGGGTCTCCTCATTGAAGAACCAAGGAAGCAAAAAGTGTGTCTTGTCCTTTGGTCCCAACTTTTATACCACTTTTTTCATGTCACTTCCTGCCTTTCCCCCTTTCACAAGAACCAATCAAAGTCTCACAATTTGCCTAGCACTGCCCAGTGGGCAGTGTCTGTGGGATCCACCTCCCATCCTCTGAGAGTGTGAACTCTTATCAGAAGGATTCACAAGTTCCTGACTGAAAGTTAAAAGGGTGAAGCACTCCAAGTACTTAATTAAATTAAGATAAAAAAAATTCCCTTTCACAGGCAGCTAGATAGAACAGTAGATAGAGTGCCAGGGCTGGAGTCAGGAAGACTTGGGTTTAAATCTGACCTCAGATACTTAGTGACTGAGTGGGGAAGTTACTTAATTGGAATCTGCCTCAGTTTCCTCATCTGCAAAATGGCAATAATAATAGTACCTACTTCCCCAGGGTTATTGTGAGGATAAAATGAGAAAACATTTGTAAAGCATTTTGCAAACCTTAAAGTGCTACATAAAAGCTAAAAAGTATTAGTTATTATTTTCTTTATGCTTCAAACTAATCTGGCTCAACCATCTATTGAATATTTTGTTCAGTCTCATTTTAGGAGAGACATTGATCCAAAAAAGGATGATCAGAGTGGAAAGGGGACTGGGGATTTTGCCCACAAGAGCATTCATTGATGGAGTTGGAAAAATTCACCTTGGGAAAGGTAGAGCCCAATCACAAAAGAAAGCTTGTCTTCTGAGTATAATGGAGGTCTGGTGTATAAAATATTATTATTTTAAATTGCAAAGTTTAAGTTCCTTTTGAGAGTAATTTTAGGTTAAGAAACATGATACCTCTCAGAATCCAGAAAGTGAACTATTTAGAGAAAACACCAGGAAGATGCCTCCACAGAAAACATGCTGCACCAGAAGATCCAGAGTAAACTTTGGGATGTGGTGATTTGAACTGTGTGGGGTTTGAATGCATTTGTTTTGTATGTATACCCCAATGCCAAAGGGGACCGCCCCCAAATGGCTTTTTGTCAATGTGCCTAGCTATTATTGGTTTTGTTCTCTTTTCCTCTTATCCTCAAATTATTGTAATTTCCTAGCTGGAATGTTTACAAGACCCATCAGAGAGACTAGTCTTCCTCGGGCCTCAGGGGGAAAGTAAAATTGGAGATTTTGAACCCCAGATTTCAATCCCCAGAAGTTCTTGGTATCTTCCAGCATTCCATATAATCTCACCTGAGTCTCCACATTGGCGAGATCACAATTGGTATTTAACTGGCAGTAATGCCTCCCAAGCTCTCTTCTCTTCTATTGCAATGATGTAGTAAGTTTAGTGGTTAGCTAAGCACAGGGATTTTGAATGGGCTAATCAGCCACAGGCACATTGTTTTTTTAATTTTGTATCCTTGATTTCTAATAAACCTCATAAAATATAATATTTTTATTATTAGAGAATTTAATTTTTACACTGGTACATTTGCAGTCACATCAGCTTTCTCAGCTGATGCAACCTCTCGATATGGAGATTACTGGGAGAATCATGCTGATGTATAAGGGAAGTGCTTTGGGGAGACTGTGGACCAGGAATAGATATCCCATAACTAGTTCTAGTTGGCTTCCCCAACTCATGTAATGAAGGGAAATCTCTCTAATAGGCTTAGCATCAGCATCAACAAATTCTTCTTTTGCCTTACTGGGTGTGGAAGGATCTCAGTGACTTTTTGCTCCTGGCATCTGGAGAGAAACCATAAAGGGAAAAGGAAAGATTTGGGGGCCTTCTCTCTTCTGAAGTCATACTCTGATTTCTATGATTCCCTATGCTTCAATAGCTCTTCTGGGGGGAAAAACTTGGAAAGACTTAAATAAATTGATGCAAAGTGAAGTGAGCAGAACAAGAATATTACACACAGTAACAGCAATATTGTACAATGATCAAAGTGAACGACTTAGCTATTCTCAGCAATACAATGGTCCAAGATAATTCTGAATGACTCATGATAAAAAATGGTATCCACCTCCAGAGAAAGAACTGATGAGTCTGAATGCAGATCGAAGCATACTGTTTTTCACTTTATTTTCTCCATGGCTTTTTTATTTTTGGTACATCTCTCCTTCTACAATATGACTAATATGGAAATATGTTTTGCACACTCTCACATATAGAATCTATATGAAATTGCTTATCATCTCAGGGAGAGCAGAGGGGAGTGAGAGGACAGAATTTGGAACTTAAGGTTTTAGAAAATGAATGCTAAAGTGTTCTTGTAAATGAGGGAAAACATTATTAATTTTAAAAAATATGTCTCTCTTCTGAGATAGGTTGAGAAAGGTTGGTTCCCTTCCATTTGCCATCTCTCTCCTCTTCTCAATTCAACAATAATTACTAATAATAATTCCCAGTTCTAAAATGTCCCTGAAAAACAGGTCTGTGGTCCTGGACCTTTTTATATATTCTTTTCCACTGTTAGTGAAGAGAGTAAAATCTCCAACCTTGAGAATTTCAAAATGTTAAGAGAGTGGGCCATAGAAATGTGGGAGTCCAGAGTGGGTGTTGTAGTATCCGTGTTCCAGTGAAAAAGAAGCAACCCCTGAGAAGACTGTAAGGACCCCAAGTCAGAGAAATTGAACTGAGTATCCAGCAAAGAGGCCACCTCTGGATACAGATTTGTAGGACCAATGCCATGTAGGAATTAAGCTGTTGAGCCTACTTCTGTAGATTCTGAAGTGGAATAAAGGAGCCTTTGAGATATTGGGAGGAACTGTACATTGATTCCAGCTATGCCTTTGAAGTAAATATCTTTTTTATAAAAACTACTTGATATTAAATGGTTAAATGGTACAAATGTGCTAATCATTGGCCTATCACAGTAGGGAAAATATAGCTGTTGGAGATACAAGCCAATAGAAGGAAAAAGAGATACCCTTAAAGAGTTACCATCTTGAATCCTAAGAGGGGCTGCTAAGTGGCACAGGGGATAGAATACCTGACCTAGAGTAAGAAATCAGGAAGACCTGAGTTCAAATTCAGTCTCACAAAGTTGTGTGAGCCCTGGGAAGTCACTTAACCCTGCTTGCCTCAATTTCCTCATCTGTAAAATGAGTTGGAGGAGGAAATGGCAAATTATTCTAAGTATCTTTGCCAAGAAAAGTCCAAATGAGGTCATGAAGAGTTAGGTATGACTGAAAAAAGACTGAACAACATATTCAAAGGGGGAATATAGTCAACCCAATCTTTGCAAGAGTAAGCTAGAATGTACATATGGGCTTCATCTGGGATAAAATTGGATTCTATGAATTTGTGAGGAAGCCTAAAGAGAATCTTTATCTGGGACTTTGGATTAGGGATATGATAGTTTATGGGATCCTAGCAAAATTGGAAAAAATAAAATAACATTTTAATCTAATTAAAGTTTTCCAGTGTGATTTTGCAAAATGCTGCCTTTGTTGATTTATTGAATGTTTAAATCCTTATATTTGTATTACTATATACTTCTTGATATCAAGTCTGATATTAAAAATATAAAGCTTGTATCACTAGAATACTGGTAACCCCACTGAGAAATGTCCACAATTTTCTATTTAAACAGATCTAGTCTACTCACTTCCTTGTGAAATGCTCATATTCTACAAGATCTTAGGGTAAAGTTTGCCTGTGTGCCTAGAAACCCCAAGGAATCATCTTCTATAGCTTACTTGTTTTTATTTGGGGGGTGGGGAGGAGCCTTGTCTGTCTTTGAGGCTTATTTTACCTCATTTTGCTCTTTTCCCAAATTAAGGCCCCTTGTCCTAATGAAAGAGTTTGCAATTCCATTTGGATTGTCCTTGCAGTGGCAGGGATCCCCTGGGGGAAATTTCAGGTGCTCTTTGGAACAAGGACCCAGAGGAAAAATATAACTGAACCTCTAAGGGTTCACCTATAGTACAGGCACCTTCAAACAGTATTTCTTTTGATGTATATAGTGTTCTCTTGGTTCAACCCATTTTGCTCTAATTTCATTTATTTGTATGTTTTTAAAAGACAATTAGCCTGCTCATCATTTCTTATGGTACAGTAGCATTTCATCACAATCATATGCCACAACTTGTTTAGTCATTCCCCAGTTGATGGACAGCCTCTTGATTTCCAGTTATTTTGCCAGTTTAGAAAAACATCTTAAAAGTCATCTTAAACACTTGCCTCATCTCTTGCAAGAATTTTAGTTGAACTTGTACCCAGGCTGTGTTTTCCTGTGAGGTTTTACTCATAGATGTTTTTGAGTTACTCACTTGCTCTAAGTCTGTTCTTTGGCTTATAGATTCTCCCAGTTTTCTTCCTGACTTCAGACTTTGTGTTAAGGCCAGGCTTTGTGCACTTCTGGAAGGAATGTCTGCATTGGCACTGCTGATATTTCCTTGGGGATATTGAGCATTAGGGTCACAGGAACTACCCAGACTGGGGCACTACAAGTTTTCAGGGCTCCTAAAGTGGTCTGATCCAGGGCAAAGTTGGATCACTGGCTTCCTGGTGTGAAGTAGGAATCAAACTTTCTTTGTCTATCAATCAGCAACTTTTAATTTAATCAACCAAAAACACCCCTACTTAACACATTGTTAGCCAGTCTTGGTCTGGTGTTCTTGCCCTGGTTATTCTACTTCTAGTTTCAGACTGGACTAGAAACTGGAACTGAGACCCCAGTCTCCTAGGGTCAGAAGCATATGGCAGCTGCTGCTGCTTGCTTCTGAACTAAACCCTTGCTGGGTACATAACCTAGGGCCCATGGCTACACCTCACCCTGAAACACCAATACTAGAGGCAAGTCCCTTCCTTATTCAGCCCTCTATCTGTGACCCAGAAATGGATAGTGAGCAACAGAATCTAAGTTGGCATCTATTCTTGTACTGAGTGCAAGGATGGCCATCTGGATTTGAACCTCTTCTTTCCCTGATTCACACACAGCCTATCCCTGAGCCATTCCCAGTAACTATATACATCTTTATCTGCCTACCTATGCTGACTTGGTCTGGAAAAAAAGACTCCTTGTGATTTTTTTCCTTGGATTTTCTGATCAGGATTTAGTCTGGTGCATTTTCTAGAACTTGTTGAAGATATATTGGAAGGTAATTGGGTTGTACATTTATGATAGATTCTCAGTGTTGAATCTCATAAAATGTATTGATCAATCATTGCCCTATACCCATTAACTTTTTTTTTTAAACCCTACCTTCTGTCTTAGAATCAATAGTAAGTGTCCATTCTAAGTCAGAAGAGCAGTAAGGGCTAGGCAATTGGGATTGAGTGACTTGCCCAAGATCGCATTGCTAGGAAGTGTCTGGAGTCAAATTTGAACTCAGGAGCCCCCATCTCCAGGCCTGGCTTCCTATCCACTGAGTCACTTAGCTGTTTCCTGTTCCTGTCACCTCTCTTGCAATCAGACAAAATCATAAACTTCTAGAACCTGTTGGGGAAGCTGGGTGGTATGGTGGATAGAGTACCTTGTTAGGGTAGGATTTTGAATAGGGGAAACACAAGAGGAAAAAACATAAAAATCTACTTTATTGTTTCTTTCAGTTTTGCAAATTACAGACCTTTCCATCCTTTATCACAACCTGGAGTAAGAAAGTCAGGAGACCTTCAAATCCAACCTCAAATACTTCCTAATTGTGTAACCCTGTCGAAGTCACTTAACCCCATTTGCCTTAGTTTCATCTTTAAAATGAACTTGAGAAGGAAATGGCAAACCAATCTAGAATCTTTACCAAGAAAACCCCAAATGGGGTCACAAAGAGTCTGACTCAAATGAAATGCCTGATCAACAAAAGATTTCTGAATTGGTACTAGAGGCCATCATATCCCCACTGGCTGACAAGACCACAGTTTGGGAAATGAGAGTTGCAGGGAAGCCCCCCCAAAATGAGGCCCCCACTGATCCCCCTCTGTGACTTCTCTCTTTTTAACTTCCCTTAATAATGGATGATTATTGTTCTCTCTCCAATATAAAATTATATAAAAGCAAAAACTTATAGAATAAACATATCCCACTGTAATCCTCCAGATTATTACCCTAAAAGATTACATTCACAGAATTAAAACCTAAAGATCATTACCCCCCTCCTTTCCCTCTTCATATATTCACTCCATTACAAGCCAGGCAAGCCAAGAACATCAATCACCTTCAAGACACACTCCACTGCAGACAGAAACCAGGCAACATTGCCAGGTCATTTAAAGTAACACAAGAAAAATAGAACTTGTAAATTGAGGAAAACCCCAAATCTGGTCTGTCATTAAATTACCCTCTAACCTTGTACCTAGCCACAAAATGTTTTGTTACCCATCTCCTAAGTAATTGTGATTGATTGTGAAAGCTGACCAAAAGTAACAATGATTCTCCTAGGTCAGGGAGAACTAACCTCTAGATCATCCTGTTTATGTCATTCTCCTTGATGTGACTATCTCCTTAGGCTATGCGTCTGTTGTTAAGTTCCATGGAAACATATATGTAGAAAATTGATTGTGTGCCAAAGAAGCGTAATCACTAACCTATATAATAAACCAGCCTCTTTGCTATGGCAAATTGGAATGGAAATCACAGGATATCTAGTCTACTCTGTTCCTCACCTGGAATCTTTTCAAACAAATGTATAAACATCTTGCCTTTGCTTGACCTCTCACTGGTTCCCTATTACATAATCCCATATACTCTTAGACTCCTTAATTTGTTTTCAAGGAACAAAGGGTTTTAGAGCTGTAAGAAACCTAAGATATCATCCCTATTCCAAAACATTCAGCTTACAAATAGGGAAACTGAGATCCAGAGCTAGAAAGGGACATATCCAAAGTCACAAAGGAAGAGTTTGAGCATGAAAAGGAAGGGAAACAGAAAAAAATACCTATTTGTATCAGCCAAGATACCTACAATAGAACCTAGCAATAGTGTCAGAAAAATAGTGGTAGGGAGACCCTGCAGTTTACAGGAGACAAAATCCAAAAGAAGACCAGTAATAAAACCAACAGAATCTGACTTGTTTTTGAGTTGCTTTCAGTTCTGTTCAACTCTGTGACACCATTTGGGATTTCCTTGGCAAAAATACATTTGCCATTTCCTTCTCTGCTTCATTTACAGATGAGAAAATTGAAATAAACATGATTAAGTGACTTGGCCAGGGTCACACAGCTAGGAATTGTCAGGCCAAATTTGAACTTAGGTCCTCCTGACTCCAGGCTTGATGCTCTATCCACATGGTATTGGTTCCAAGGCAGAAGGTAAAGATTTTTAAAAATAATAACAATAACAACTGAAGACAAGCATTACCTTAACAGAGTAAGAGGAAGACAAAAGTCCTAATTCAGGGGATAAAAACAATATTATAGATGTATGGAAGAAAATATAAACTTGTAACTTTAAAGTGAGAATGAATTAAATAGCTAATCAAATTAAAATGACAAATTTTATAAAAAAAGTAATACCCCATAATCTGTTGCTTTTAAGATATATACTAAAAAGCATGCAGGCACAGAATAAAAATGAGGGGCTAGAAAAGAATTTACTCTTGTTGCAATGTAATGCTTAGTGCATAAGCATGATTGACAGGCAGAGAATCTTTAGAGCTGGCAAGGGAAAAGTTCCAAGCTGTTAGGGAGACAGTTTACTGGTCTCTCTTGGGGGTTGGCAGCTACTAAAGAAACTGGAGGTGGCTGATTTGTGCTCCTGTGGACATCTTTGGATCATCCTACAAGCAGCCCTCTGAAGCAGGAGTGGATAGGGGTTTTTCAATACGCTTAGGTGGACTAAGGGACAATATTGGGAGCTCTAGTCATTCTCTGGACCATCTAGGACTCCTCATCTGGACTCCAGCCTTTCCTTGCCAAAAGACTCTATATGTAAAATCTCTGAACTTTCTGTTGGACTGGCCCTTAGGAGTTTAGGATAAGATAAGCTAGGATTATTAGTGAGGAGTATTAAACTAAAGGGTTAAGTTGTTAGACCTCCTTCTCCTCCTCCCTCCTTTCCCAAACCTCTAATCTCTGTGTAATAAAAGCAAAATATTTATATGTTAATCCCTATGTGTTTTCCATCCTAAACCCCTCAAAATTAATATTGATACTTCACTATGCATACAAAATATAAAGATTCCAAAACCAAAAAAGGGAGTTGCAATCCTGCTAGACAAAGTGTAAAAAAAAAATTTAGCAATGTAAGAAAAAAAGATCAAAAAGGAAACTTCATTCTAAAAGGAATTATAGACAACAGAACAGTATCAATATTAAACTGATATGCTCCAAATACTTGAGCATCTATATTCATAATGGAAAAACTAACTGAATTACAAGACAGATTTATTGAATAGCAGGAGACTTAATGTCCCTCTCTTAGTTTTGGACAAATCTAACCACAAAAAACACAAGGGAAAATATAGAATTGAACAAATTGCTGGAGAAACTAGAGACTAAAGATTAATGGTACCTTCTAAATGGTACTATTAAAAGAATATATAGCTAGATGGTTGAGTGAATAGAGAGCCAGGCATGAAGATGGGAGGACATGGATTCAAATTTTACCTCAAACACCTCCTAGCTGTGTGACGCTGACCAAGTCACTTAACTGCAATTGCCAAGTCCTTCCCACTCTTGTGCCTTGGAACAGATATTTAGTATTGATTCTAAGATAGAAGGTAAAGGTTTAAAAAAAAAGAATATATATTAATCAGCAACATGTGGAACTTTTACAAAAATTGATCATGTATTAGGATATATTTTGCAACTTAATACAAAAAATAGAAAGAATAAACTCATCCCTTACAGACCATAACATAATAAAATAATAATGAGTTCAGGCAGCCAAGATTTACTCATATGAGGAAATACAGAAAAAAGAAAAATACAGTAGAGAGCATTTGGGTGAGCAGAAACAGAAGCAATAATCATGGAAATACACTATGATCCAATTGGACAGAAAGAGGAAAATGATGAGTCCAAGAAACAAATCACAAGCCTAGAAAGGAGGAATGATAAAAGTAATGTTGGGGAACTTCAATTATTTATAGATCTGCTAAAGTGTTCTCTCCATCAAAAGAAAAGTAGCTAATCATTTAACTAGCTTTAATGACAATTTCATCCTTTAGCAAGTGGAAGCATGTGCAAAAGGAAGTTCTATTCTGGATTTGATTCTCACCAAAAAAAGGAAGAATTTTGTTGCCATAGCAGAAATTATGAGGAACTTTGAAGTGATCACTTCATTTCAGGACTGGTGAAAGAAGAGAGAAAAGTTGGGTACAATCTGAGATGTAGCCTCAATTTGGGAGGAGCAGATTTCAAAGGGTTCAGAGGAAAGATAGTCAGTGGTTCCATGGATTAAATTCCTGTGGTAGAAATCAGCCCAGATGGAATGAGAACCTTTCAAAAATGAACTTCCAAAGAAACAAACTCAAAGAGAAGTAAATGGAGGAATTCCCTAAAGATGTGAGCGCACAGAAAACTCATCAGACCTACGTTTTTGAGGGAGTGCTTTACAAAATGAGAGGAAGGGAAAATATCAGAGGTAAAAGCAACAGAAAGAACAACTATCAATCTATGGGTATCTAAATAGTGAAGATATCACCCATCATACCATCAAAGTCTTTCAACATTTCTTTTTTTTTCTTTTAACCCTTACCTTAAGAGCAACAAGAGCTAGGCAATTGGGGTTGTCAGACAGATAGGAAGTGTCTCAGGCCAGATTTGAATCTAGTACCTCCCATCTCCAAGCCTGACCTTCTATCCAGAACCACCCAGCTGTTCTGTCCTTCAATATTTCTTTAAAAATACAACAGGGGGCAGCTGGGTGGCTCAGTGGATTGAGAGGATTGAGAGTGACTTAGAGATGCAAGATTCTAGGTTCAAATCTGGCGATATCACCAGTGGAGAACTTCAAAGAAGAATGGGAACAGATGACATCATCCAGGAAATGCATGAGTGCAATCAAGGGGGGTGTCCTTCAGCACCCTGACTTCAGTTCTTATTGGGAGTTTATGGATGTGGGCAAGAATGAACCAGGATGGATGCATTGCAATCCAAAATCAGTAGCACAACCATATCAATGCAAGCACAGTTTTATTTGAAAAACTTAAGAGTATAGTTTATAAAGACTTTGTCATGAAGTGGAAAGAACATTGGATCTGGATCTGGAATTGCAGGATGTGTATTTGAATCCTGGCTCTTTTCCTTACTAGCTTTGTGGCTTTAGGCAAGTCTTTTCATTTACTTCCTTCAGCCTCAGTTAGTTACCTTGTCTGCAAAATGAGAGAGTAAATGATTGCTAAAGTTTGTTTTTGTTACTGATTCATGATTCATGTAAGTTTTCTGACAATTCTGTGAAGGCCCAGAAGAGTGCTATCCCCATTTTGTAGATGAGGAAACTGAAGCTCCTAACAGTAAAATCACTTACCCAAGGGGAAGCTAGGTGGCTCAGTGGATAGAGACAGACCTGGGGACAGAAGTTTTTGGGTTCAAATCTAGCCTCAGATACTTCCTAGCTATGTAGCCCTAGATAAGTCACAATTGCTTTGACCCAAAAGCCCTTACTGCTCTTCTGCCTTGGAAGTGATACTCAGTATTAATTCTAAGAAAGAAAGTAAGGGTTACAAAAAAAAATTTTTTTAATAACTTGCCCAAGCTTGAATAATATGGGATTTAGCTAGATTTCAAACCCAGGAGGATGGCCTTATTATGCCATCTTTCTTGTCTACCATGATTCTCACCTCCAACCATCATCCTGTTAATAATAATAAGTTGAATAATTAAAGATCGAGCAATGGAGACAGTAAATCACACAGTAACTTACCTGATGTAGTTCCTCGTTCATGACATCACATTTTCCATCTCTTCACCTTTGTCCCATGCCTGGAATGCTGCCCTTTTTCCTCGCCTCTGCCACTTGGAACCTTTAGCTCCCTTCTAGCCTCAACTCAAATATTAATTTCTATACCAAGCCTTTCTTCATTTCCCCAAGGATTAGTACCCCCACCAACCTGAAAAAATTACTTTGCATTTATTTGAGTACATGAGATTTCTCCCAATAGGATATAAGCTTCTTTATTTGTCTTATCTCTACTGGCACTATTGCACAGTGCTTGGTACCCAGTATTTAATAGAGTTTGTCAAATTGCATTGATTCAAACAGTGTGACAGCCTTCCAAAGGTTGGGAACAGAAGGCCAAATTCAACAGTCAATCATATAACTTTAGTCCATGAGAGCTGCTGATCCTGTGATTCTGGCTTTTCAGTTAACCTAAGCTCCCAGTGAGAATCCAGAAGTCTCCCCTCGGAGACAAGAGGGAATTATTTCCAAATCCACAACAAGCATAGAGTGAGGATGTTGAATTTAGTCAGCTATGCCCGCAGGCTTTCCTGCATGACACGGGGCTCCAGAACACAGTGCTCTCCGAAAATGACTCAGAGGCCCCACTTGGGCAGGAAAGCTTGGAGAATTGCTACCCACCTCAATTCCAATTCACAAAAGCTTTGTAGTGTATCCACCAAACTGCCTTTAACATTTCTGATTTTGCCTGCTACCTGGAGAGTGGATTTTCAGATTCACTTTTAGAACAGAACATGCCAGAGGGAAGAGCGGGGCACTTTGTGAGGAATGACAATTGTTCCGATTGCTCAAGCAGGGATGCTGCCAGACTTCTGGGGACAACGAAAGGAAGTCAGGTTTCCAGGGCCCTATCTGGGCCACTTTTAATTTTCAACTGAGGAGTGATTCATCCTGGGAAAAAATTTGAATTATAAATTCTAAAGCCCATTGAGTATGAATCATCTACAGAAAAGTATGGGAGATACTGAAGGGGAGGTAGCAAAATTGGGACATTAATGCATTGCTGGTGGAATTGTGAATTGATCCAATCATTCTGGAAGGCATTTTGGAACTATGCCCAAAGGGCGCTAAAAAATTTTCTGCCCTTTGACCCAGCCATAGCACTGCTGGGTTTGTACTCCAAAGAGATAAGGAAAAAGACTGTACAAGAATATTCATAGCTGTGCTCTTTGTGCTGGCAAAAAACTGGAAAATGAGGGGATGCCCTTCAATTGGGGAATGGCCAAACAAATTGTGGTATCTGTTGGTGATGGAATACTATTGTGCTAAAAGGAATAATAAAGTGGAGGAATTCCATGTGAACTGGAACGACTTCCAGGAATTTATGCAGAGCGAAAGGAGCAGAACCAGGAGAACATTGTACACAGAGACTGATACACAATCGAATGTAATGGACTTCTTTACCAGCAGCAATGCAATGATCCAGGACAATTCTGAGGGACTTATGAGAAAGAACACTATCCTCATCCAGAGAAAGAACTGTGGGAGTAGAAACACAGAAGAAAAACAACTGCTTGATCACATGGGTTGATAGGGATATGATTGGGGTTATAGACTCTAAATGATCACCCTGGTGCAAATATCAATAATATGGAAATAGTTCTTGATCAATGACACATGTAAAACCCAGTGGAATTGTGCATCGGCTATGGGAGGGAGGTGGGGGGAGGGGAGGGAAAGAACAAGAATCTTGTAACCATGGGAAAATATTCTAAATTAATAAATTTTTCAAAAAAAAAAAAAGTATGGGAGGAGGGGTAGGAAGTACTCGGTTCAGGATGTTATGACCATCCATGACGGATGGCACTTTGGATCCAACTCTAGAAAAACCCCACTAAAATCGAACCAATTGCTCCATTCCTATAGCATTTTTTTTAACCTTCTGTCTTACAATCAATACTGTGTATAGTTCCAGGCAAGAGTGGTAAGAGGTAGGCAATGGGGGTTAAGTGACTTGCCCAGGGTCACAGGGTTAGAAGTGTCTGAGATCACATTTGAACCCAGGACCTCAAGGCCTGGCTCTCAAATCCACCAAGCTACCTAGTTACACCCCATATAGCATTTTAAGGGTTTAGTAGGCATAACCTGGTAAGATAAGAGTGCAAGTACAGTAATCTCCCCTTTTCCAAGGTACAGAGATGATGACTCAGCTAAGAATAGAGCTATGTGTCAGAGCTGCTGTTTAAACCAGGTTTTCCTAGCGGCAGGCACTGTGCTTATTGGCTTCCCCTGAGTCAGTAGTTAGAGCACCAGGTCTAATCAGATTGTTCCCTGGTTTCAAATCCTACCTCTAACAATACACCTGTGTGACCTTAGGGCTAGATACTTTTCCAAGCCTATTTCCTCATCTGACCCTCTGAGGTCACTTCCTGATAAATAAATACACCAGAGATGAATTGTTAGGATTAGTCAATAAGAAAAGTCTCCAGTAGTTTCAGAGGCTAAAAAAAAAATATCAAACTATGAATATATTGACATTTTGATAGACCTATCCCCCATCACTTCTCATTAGAATTCCACAGGTACATTCACTCATTGGTGCTGGGAGCTTTCCCCTAGTCTAAATGTAGTTTATTTATTCTATCAAGGCATTCAGTAAGTACCAACTATATTCAAGCCTGCTTTAGTGTTTAGTAGTCAGGGTTTTACTTTTCAGGTCCTGCTTGTCACACACTAGCTGTGATCCTGGACAAGTCATTTAACTTTAAGAAACCCTTTGTAACTATGTCTCACAGTCATTATCGATCAGCGTTGGCAGAGGTTTGCTTTTGCTATAATTATCGCTGGAACAGATAGGAAAAAAAAAAGTCCTGGGTCCCGGGAACACAAATATACAAATGACAGGATCTTTGATGTCAAGAATTTTGTTTTATTGAGGGGAGTGAACAATCTGCTCATGAATAAAATACACATTATTAACTTCAGGGTGAGGGGCCTCTCCTAAAAGGTAGCACTTCACATTTTGTAGCTACCATTGGATCATGAGGGCATTCTCGCCCCTTCTTCCAGTCACACATTAATGTTTCATGGTGCTTAGAACAATATTTCCCTGGCAACAGGTAGCAAGGTACTCATACCAACCATGCATCTCTCCCTTGCCTTTTAAATGACTGAAACGTGAATTCTCTGGACACTAAAATTTGTTTTTTATCCATCAAGTTAACAAGCATTTATTAGGCACCAACTATGTGCCACACCGCATGCTAAGCATTTGGGGATACAAAGCAGCTTTGTAAAAAGATTAATTTCAAAAAGATATGCTTCTATTCAAGGAGGAAGCTGAAGTCATTAAAATTGTGCTACTGTGAGACCTTAGGCAAATCCCTTAATCCTAATTGCCTAGCCTTTGCCACTCTCTTCTACCATGGAACCAAAACTTACCATCAATTTTAAGATAAGGATAAAAAAAAAAAGCACTGTATTATTTCCCATATGGAATCCAGCCTATTCTATTAAGTTTTGGATCCAGTTTGTTGTTCATTGGCAATATCCATTCAAGCATTTGAAATATCTGTATTGATGGCCAAAGCTATGGATTGTCCCATCCAACCATATATTATCTTCTTTAAATGGGCTTAGTTTTCTGTTTTTAGTCATGACAGTTTTCTAAGACTATAAATATTTGCAATGATAGTGTTTCCTTACCAGTCAACAGGTTCATCCTCCATATCCCTTCACCCCACAAAAATGATTTTTCTAGAAATCTGATATTGTTCTCTCTTTTCACATAAAAAATATTATTCCAATTTATAAGTCCAAATCACAGCTGTTAAGATACTAGTTGTGGCATTTGGCAAGTCATTTGAACTCTCTAGACCTGTTTCTTTAATGATAAAATTGAAGACTGCACCAAATGATGTCCCTTCTGATTTTAATACTGAGAGCCTATAAAGAAGTCAGGAAGTCCTAAATTAAGGAGAGTGGGTAGACACTAGTCACTGAGGTGAAAGGTGTGATCAGGAAAGGGTTCACATAGAAAGTAATGCTTGAATTGTTCTGGAGATTCTATGAAGCAGAGGTAGAAAGGGACCACCATTCAACAGGTCAGCCAGCTCAAAGGAAGAGACAGGAGGCAAAGCACCATTAAAAAGACAAGGCCAAATTGGATCAAGTACAGGGAGAAGTAACATATTAATGAGGCTGAAATGGTAGATTGGGGCTGGATGGTGAAACTTTAAAAGCCAAATGGCTTCTAGTTGATCCTAGAGGCAATAGGTTGAGCCAGAGTTTGAAATATCTAAGACAGAAGTATCAAAAAAGTATACTTGCCTGATTCTTTCCTTACTCAGTTATAACTGTTATCACACACCTGATTAATAGTATCAGAGTATGTAGGGGGAAGGAATTACCTAATCTCAGAAGATATAAATTCTAGTACTACCCTCTGCCATTGACTTAGAGATGTTGCTGGCAAGGCCTTTCCCCTAGGGATTTTGGTTTCCCCATCTACCTAGTTAAAATATATAATTCAGACACTGAAACCGAGGGCTCAGCAGTGAGGAGGAGAAGATAGTGGAAAACATTCAACACAACACACTAGTTTCAGTTCCCAACAAGTGAATGACGAGGCAATACAGCATTTCTGGACTTTGATTATGTAATAAAGCTTTGCCAAACACTAGAGACAAAAAGAACAGCAGTAACTGTAAACTTTTATTAATGGAAAATGGAATGCTTCATTAACAGAAACTTTTTAAAAGAAATGGTATGAACAAAAACACATTTATTACAAAAAAACCCAAGTGAGTTCACATTGTATTGAACTACAACATGGCGGCAGAGTTTAAAAAAAAAAAAAAAGATCCACAAGTCCAAGGGAACCCTGGCTAAAAGAATTCAATACTGCCACCACCTAACACCAAAACAACAAGTTACTACTTAATATCTGCGGGTGAAGTGAGGGTGACTGCCTCTGCTGGCTCTGTCCTGTCCTCCAAATCCTCTGCCTTGCATTGCACCACCCTGCATCACGTGGCCCTGGGAGTTTCCACCTTGCGCAAAGCCGCCACGCCTAGGAACAAATTCAAACTGTTTTCCTTGAAGTGTTTTTTAAAAAGTTTTCATTGCAACATTGTTCAGTACGATTCTGCAGCATTTACATCTCTTGATTTTTTTTCCCCTCTTGATCAGATGCACCAGATGAGAAAAGCACTACAAACACATACTGAATTCCAGGAAACTGAAGAATGTTATTTGCATAAGTTGGAAATATCTGATTTGTTTTCAAAACATTCAACCAATCAAGTTGAACTAACATGCAAAAGAGAGATTGTGTGTTTAAAAGGGAGAGCAAGTGAAGAATCAGGAACAAATCAACTATCGTCGGACAAAACTTCTTACCCCGACATTCCTCCCCGATTCACCATATGGCCTGGTCCTGAGTGACCAGACATGCCTCTCTCACCACCTAGAAAATAAGAAAAAAGTTTTCAAATACTTGAATCTAATGTAAAAAGATAATTTTATTTTGAGATTCCCATGGGCTTTATGGTTTACATGTGAGAGAAAGAAAAAAAAAGCATCGGGGTCACATTAAATAATCTCCAACTGACAAGTTTCACATTTTGGACCCATACCTTGCCACCTCTCATGATCTCGGCCCATCATTCCTCCATCCACGCTGCCCTGCCAAGAACGATCCTGATGATCCTCTATCCTTTGGGTATGATCTCCCCATTCACGGCCACCTCTTTACCAATAAATAAATAAGCACATGATGAAATAAAATTACTTAGATGCTATTTTGGTTATCATATAACTAGTTGCTCTCTACAGTATTTAATAACTCCTCTAACTGAAAAGGAGTTTGACTATAACATTTTGAAGATGGTCAAAGTTTTAGATGCTCTGTCACTCCATTTTTCCCTCTCTCTCTCAGGGTGTCAGTCTTTCCCCTTTATTAAAGGAGTAAGACTAGATAAAGTGAATGTGGTTCTCCCCAACAAATGCTCTAATGCTACTTTCAAAATTATAATGTCAAAGTTAGATTGGCAAATTGTGTTGTAAATCCTATTCTATTTTAAAGATATCCAGTTTTCAGAGATCCTCCCTGTCTGTCTCACTGTCATTAGGAAAACACACCAACATGAAAAGGTATCTTGAGAACTTTATAGTTCTAAGAACTGCCCCTATGTAATATGGTACAACCCATATAGTAAAGGAATATATGGGACGGCTTTATTGGCTTGATTTTTAAAGTTAGAGTATGAAGTTAGAGAATCTTTCAACTACATGTAATTATAACAGACATGTTCAGCCTTTAGTAATAATATAATAGCACTATTTTAAAATCTGTGAGTAAAAATTTATCTTTTAAGTTATCTAAAGATTTTCTTGACTAAATCAGAATAGACAGGAGAACTTATGCCAACTTATCACCAATATCAGACTGATATTGCTCTCTGCTACTAAATGATATATTTTTTTTCTCTTTAAACCCTTACCTTCTTTCTTGGAGTCAATACTGTGTATTAGCTCTAAGGCAGAAGAGTGGTAAGGGCTAGGCAATGGGGGTCAAGTGACTTGCCCAGGGTCACACACCTGGGAAGTGTCTGTGGCCACATTTGAACCTAGGACCTCCCGTCTCTAGGCCTGACTCTCAATCCACTGAGCTACCCAGTTGCCCCCTAAACGATATTTTCTTAATAGTTTGCACTAGAGCAAAATCAGTCATCAGGACCCACGTTCCAAACTTGGATAAAAAAATTTCAAGCCAGAAGGACTTTGGAGATATTCCTGCCCAGTGCCATCATTTTATGGATATGGGAAGGACCAGAATGTTTTCCAGTAATCAAAAAGATTTCAGTATTTTTTCAAAGTCAAGAAAAGGCAAGAACATTGATTTATTGCCTTCTGTGTGCCAAGCACTCTGCTAAGGGCTAGGGAGTACCATGAATGTCTCAGTCTAATGGGGAAGAAAACATACAATTACATATAAAAACACACATATATATGTAATACATGTACAAAATACTTTTTTTTTTTGAATGAATAAATAACTGGGAAATGAGGAGGGTGAGATGAAGGGCAGCCAGTGAAAATGCCCTGGTCTTATGCAGATGGCATGTCTTGTGCAAGGCCAACAAAGAAGCCAGAGCAGAGTCACTGGATCACGAGGTACATGGAGATTAAGAACTCACTGAGGGGCAGCTAGGTAGCACAGAGGATAGAGAATCAGACATGGAATTGAGGTCCTAGGTTCAAATATGGCCTCAGACACTTCCTTGCTGTGTGAACCTGAACAAGTCATTTAACCCCCATTGTCACAATTCTGTCTTAAAGACACTTTAGAGAGTAGTTTCAGTGAAATGATGGAATTGAAGTCAGACTGCATAGTTAAGAAGAAATTGAAAGAGTAAGCAGTAAGACACAGAGAATGTAGACCATCTTTTTTTCAAGGGGTGAAGCCATATAAGGGAAAAGAGATATAAGACTTATTTCTGATTCCCTTCATCTAGAGTGTGTGTGTGTGTGTGTGTGTGTGTGTGTGTGTGTGTGTGTGTGTATCAGAGTTATTTTCATGTTTGTCTCTCTTAGAATGTGAGCTCCTTGAGGGTTTGATCTATATTTATGACTAATCTTTAAATACTTAGCACTTAGTACAATGCCTGACAAAGTTTTCACTTTAGGTAAATCTGCATCCTGCAAATGTGACTTTATGTAAAGAATTCTACTGAGGGAGAGGTGCAGGGAGAAGAGGCAATAACTCAGGGTCTTCCATTTCCTAAGAGGAATTAAGAAGGGAAAAAAAATATAACAGAAACACAGTTTAGAGAAAAGCATGCACACAATCTGTTCCCAATTTTTGTGAAGTTGAAAAAGATGAAATGTTCAAAGAAGTGAGTGATAAGACTGTAAAAGTAGCACATGTCCTGGAGCTGGAAGTAGATGAGAATGACATGGAGAAGTATAGAGAAGAACTGTCATATGAGAATATGACTGAGCTGCTAGCTGCAGAAAAAAGGGAAGCTTTGGAAGCTAAGATCAAACCAAAAGGAGTTCAGGACTAAACAGTTGGCAGCAGCATTTCATCATCTGAGTGTCTTCTAGTTTTGCAAAGATGAAGAAGACTAGTTGAGGAGAATATTGATTTGCTATCATCAGATATGGAGGGGGGGGGGGGGGGAGAAACACTGCCCAAATCTCTTGATGGCTATTAAAAAAAGAAAAAATGAAGCCAACTACCAGTGATAAAAGCTAGATAGACTGTGACTGGGTGGTGAACACCTACATTAACTTTAGAGTTACTTCTATGCATTCTTTATCATTACCTTTCATTTACAATTCTGTAATTATCACAGCATAGTATTTAATATGTCTACAAGTAAGTACATTTTCTGGCTTGCGTAAAGGTATCATTCTGTGTATGCCTTTGTTATATCAGCTAAGTGAAATGGGCAGGTAGAAGCATTATTTAAAAATCACTTTATACTGAGGTCTATGAAATGAACAGTCCACTATCTTACAGCAAGAACTGTAAGTGCTTGACTAACTTGTCCAAAATCAGAGTTAATAAATTGAAGCAGGATCTGAAGTCCTCATATTCCAAATATGAAGTTCTTCCTATTGCAATGGGGTTAAAAACAGAGTGGGAGGTGTAGAACTCTGTTACTTGTCATGGGATTTTACATCAAAACAGTTGAGAAGAATCGAAACATTAGATTATTCTAAGGAAATATGATGAACAAGTCTGATGGGTATGAGTGTTGAAAAGGGATCTAGACACGGAATCAGAAAACCTGGGTTCAAATGGAAGCTGGCATAACCCTGGGCAAATTACTTAACGTCCGTGAGACTCGATTTCTTCCTCTACAAAAGCTACAATGTTATACCACTTATTTCTTGTAAAGTAAACATCTTGTAATCTGGTAAGTGCTAAAGAAATGTGAGCTATAAGTTTTTCATCATCATCAAAAAAATGGTTAAAATTATGTTCAGTGCATTCTTTTTTGAAAAGTTGGTAGGTATATTTATTTTTTAATTTCCATCAAAAAGCAGCTAAAATAAATTTATTAAGTTTTCAGTATGATTTTTGTATGAAATGCCAAATGCATGATACCTTTGTCTTTCCTTTGAAGATGGGATATTATCCTGTGATAAACAGCTCTGAACATATCAGGCAATTAAAAAAAAAAAAAGAGCCAAAACTCAGTAAAACTCCCAGATTTCCAAACCAAAAGCAAGTAGGTCTGGCTGTTTCCTATTTTAACATTTTCCTAGGCAAAAATAGCACCACTAAATTGAATTATTAAGAGGACTAAAATAGCTATGTTACAACTATGTGAAGACTCATACAAGGACTATCTGAGGCATTTACGTAAATTTTCTCCTTAACATTACTAACCTGGGTGGTGGAGGAGGTAGCCCCCTTCCCTCACTCATTCTCTTGTCAGAACCATAGCCTCCCCACCCATCTCGTGAGTCCCGTCCATGGCGCTCTGGTCCTCCATGGCGATCATCTGCATAGTGCTGAAAGTCAGAGGAGTAACATAATAATGCTCTCTTTTTCATTAGATTGCTAAGTAACACTGATGCAGAACAAAACACGGACCCTTCTAATTCACATTTATGCCATGCTTTAACTTAGCAAAGCTATCTGTGATGACAATCCTGTGAGCTATGGTAGTGCAAGAAGAAATTGTGAGTCAAAAAGGTAAACAAACTTGCCCAAAGTCATAACAGCTAGTAAGTATCAGAGACAAGATTTAAACCTTAATCTAAATTCAACCCTTTTCTAGTTAAAAAGCACTGCTGGGTCACTTCTTTTGTGTTGGTGATTCTATGTTTAGATACTTCAAAGTTAGGTTTTACTGAATACATTTGTAACTGGCATTTGTTAAGATGTAGCTAAAATTTAGCTTAAAAACTCATTTCATTATCATTCCTCTTCAAACATCAGTTTGAACATTTTTTAAAAAACAAATAGGTCCCAGATAGTGTGAATGAATCCTATTAAGGGTCACATGTATTCAAATTTGTACTATTCAAAGTTAAATTATGTAAAATATGAACAATGGTTTCAAACCTTTGGAGACATGTATCATGAATTCAAATAATAAAACTACTTCACTGAGTTTGTTTTTCATATGAACGGGGATTTGACTATAATTTCTCACTATGATCCTGGAACTCCTGATTTTTTTTCTTTTGAAGATAACACCTGAAGCAAGATGCTCTTCAGGCCCCTCTCCCTCATCTCCTCTCTTGCTGGATCACTTCAGGCTAGCCACAAGGATGTTACCCTACTTCTAAAGCATACCTACTTACTGCCTTTCAGCAAGGTGATGCAGTGGATGTTGGGCCTGGATTCAAATCTTACCTCAGATATTTAACTAGCTTTTGTAACCCTGGGCAAATCACTTATTATCTCTCAGCCTCAGTTTCTTCTTTTGTAAGTGTATAATAATAGCACCAATCTCATAGAATTGTTATGAGGGTCGAATGAGTGCCTGACACACAGTAGATACTCAAAAACACTTTTTTCCTTTCTTTTTAGCTAACTAGTAAAACAACTTATTTCTGTTCTGCTTAAATATACCTATTTAATAATTACAGCCACACAAAACCAAGTAACTATATATGACTTAATAAAATGATATTCACATATAAAAATATAAAATTAAAATTTGATGAAGTATAGCACCTTTCTACCTTTCAATGGAAAAAAACTGACAAATTATGAGGACAAAAAATATATCAGGGCCTGAATTGCTCTGATTTCCAATGAATATAAAGAATTTTGGTTAAAATAGCCATTGCTATTAAAATACCACCACCATCTTGAAAGAAAACCATTCTTTCTGGTAATAAAGATAGTTGTGGAAATGAAAACTATTAATATCATGATTATGAATCATGGCTCTGGAAAATAGTCAAGACAAACCAAAGGAAGAGATGAATCAAATCTCTTATATGCCTGCATGAATCTATCAAGCACTTCTGGCCCAATACTGTTCAAGACTGTTTAGGGTGGGGATCAACTCACACGGGCCACACTATCTGCTGAGAGTCAGGGTAAGAAATCAGAGGTGTCAAATGTCAGGCCCACAGGCTTGCAACACTCCAGAATGCAGCCCAAACCAAATTAAAATCTAAACTGGGAAATATTTAGCAAAATAAATATATAATAAAATACAGCTAAATTACATTTTAAAACTAAGTCAACATGTGGCACACAAGAATCCTTATATACAAATTAGTGGTCCTCATTTCTATTTTGGTTTATTGCAGTAGAGCATTGATTGGTCTTGAAGCCAAGAAGATCTGGATTCAAACCCCACCTGACACTAGTTATATGATCCTGCAATTATTACTTCTCTGGATTCAGGGCCTGGAACTGGGACAAGGGGCTGGGATTCTGTGACTTCTAAAATCTACTTTTGGGTCTAAATTTATGATCCTATAGGACATTATAATAAAATAACAAAGTATTCACTTGGCCTTTAATATACCATCACATTACTGTTAATTTGCTCACAAATGCATCTTTTCTTCATAATACTAAATTTCAAGAAATACATCATGCCATACATTTTTTGTAAATGCTCCCTCCACTTGTCGGTAAGTACTTAAGTTTTTTTAAAAACTATATTCTTATTCTTTTTGGTTCTCTATAGTAATCAAAAAGTAAGAGAAATAACTCACATTTCTATAGCACTTTATGATTTACCAAGTATACCCCACCCCCAACTTTCCCACAATTCAATGAGAGATGTAGTACAAGTATTATTATCTCTATTCTCTACTTAGTCCCCAAAGAAGTGAAGAAACTTGTCCAAGGTCACAGAAATAATAAATGCCAGAGTCTGGCCTCAAACCCAGGTCTCATGATCTCAAATCAAAGGCTCTGCTGCCATACCCACCCTGTTACTCATTCTGCCAGACCTGTAGCATGTAGAATTAGTAATCAGGAGGAGCTCAAAGTTCAAGAGTGAATGTGTTAGGAGATCCCGAGATTTAACTCACCTGCCCATCTCTTTCTCCCATCACTGACCTTGAACCTTCCCTCCTGGGAAATAAAAACAATTATTAAAACACCAATGGGTAGTTCCTTCTATCATTCTCATGTAGTATAAATCAAATTCTCAAGTGAAATCTAACACTATTTCCACACAAGGAATTTTTTTTAACTGATCCAAAAGAATATACAACACAAAACCATTTTTCCAGGGAGAAAAATGAAGGGACTCTAAAGCTTAGATATCCTTGCAAAAATCTTCCACAACCAATTCTCTCTACTCAAATCTCTGACATGAAACCTCACATCACTGAGACAGAACTTTGATCATTTCTGGTATGGTTACAGGGAACAAAAATAGCACAGATGAATAAAAAATTCAAAGATGCTCTAAAACTTCTGATTTTATCTAACAAGTCCAGTTTTCATACCAAATATGTTCCCAGAGCTAACAATAATAATGAAATTAACTACTTTTATAATTCACCTTTCATCCCTTTTCTGTCTTCCCTCTGGTAGAAAAGTTAATAAGCACTGAAATGACCAAAAGACAGGAAACTAAAAATAAGAGTTATAATTCACAAAATGAAAAATTTGGTACTAATTCTACAAAGCAGGTACATTCCCTATTTAACAGAAAGATTGATTTATTTTGGCCAATCTCCCAAAACTAATGAAATATACTTTGTCCCCTGTATTTTCTTCTCTTTGTTAGATCTGTGCAAGATAAATTCTTAATGTTTTAAATTAAAATATGAAAGACTAAAAAAATGGAGTAGCTATGGAAGAATGAAATGGCATGGGTAAATGTGGGTGACTTGAATAGAAATTTGAGTAGGTCTAATATTTTCTGAAAACATTTTTTTAATGGACTAATAGGAAATATTAAAATGACAGGGCAAGTACTTGGTTTGTATAAAAAGAGCACTGGACTACTGAGTCAAGAATCCTAGATTCTGATAATAATTAACTGCCTATATTCAAGGAAAGAACAACTTTTTGGGGGCCTAAACTTTTATAAAATAAGGAGGTTTTTCCTTCAAGCTTTGAAACTATGGTGCTATAAGAGTTCTCAGAAATTCCTACATACCATCCAATTTGTTCTTCATTGTAGCTGAGGAGGGATCACAGATTGAATGAGCCAAAAGTTCTCGGTTAATGTGTTCCAAAAGCAAAGCACAATTACAAAAAAACTGTTTTACAATTACATCTATGTGTCATTCAGATGATGAGTATCTTCTGATATCTAAATGCATAAGCCTATGTTTCTGAACTTGAAGAGAAAGAAAAGGGCTACCTGTCCACTGAATGGTCTTGATATCGGCTCCGTTCCCTGTGGTCAAAATCATGAAAACGATCCTGTCGGCTAAACTCAGACCGGTATCTGTCATCCAGAGCAGCTCGTTTTCCTTCTGGCCAATATGAATCATCTCGTCTGTTTATGTAACACACACACAATTTTAAAAAATGAAAAAGAAAAAAGGGAGAAAAAAACACTCTCTAGGCCAAGTCTCATTTTAAAAAGCCCTGCAGGGCTAATCTCTGCACATTCAATCATTATCATTTTGATCTGATAAATTAAAATCCCTCAAACTGCCAAAAGGCATACTGGCACTTTAATTTGACAATCTCAAGAAAAAGACTGCTGTGAGCTAATTGTATCAAGACAGTTAATAGCTCAATCCCTGCATGTGTTTCAACAAGAATGTAATAAAATATTTGATTCTCCTGGAATATTTCGAGTATAACTTTCTACCTTGAATATCTACCTACCCTAAACAAAGCCCCCCACCCCACCCCACCAATTTCCAATAAAACCAAGGGAATAAGAGGAGGTAATACACATTAAGATACTATCCAATTAATTTTTGCTTAATTTTATAGGAAAAGTAGACTCACAGGTAGTGAAGACTCCTTTGCAACTACTTTGCAATGTTTACTTTTTAAAAGGATCAATTAAAACCCCTTTCAGAAAGTATCAACTGCCAAGTACACTTACAGAGAGCTCAATCCAAAAGAAATGAGTTTTGTGGCAAATAAAGTTATAAACTTCTATTGGGTTACTGATGTGTTCCAACCAATGTATCAAGATGGCATACTGATGCATTTCTATTATTGCATTTCTCCCACCTTTCAAATAGATTCCCACTATATAATGAATAGTATTTCTTCAAAGACCACTTTCCTCCAAGGAACGACCAAAAGGCTATATAGCTTCCAGGCTTCAGTAAAGTCTGGCTGATAGTTGGGTCTCTCATAGTCATCTTTGTATAGCCAGCACCTTACAAACAGCAATGGTACTTTAAAAAGTTTGCTGAAGTCTTTTCCCAATTCCTCCAAACTCTCTTTACTTACTCCTCCTATACACCCTTCAAATGAAGGGGCTACCAAGTCAGAAAGCAGAAGCAGGAGGGAAATGAAAGCCAGAGGCCTTAAAGATGCACAAGCTAGGACATGGGGGGCACAATCCAATCACCAATCAACAGCAGCTGCTCCCTTTACCTTGAATCTACATCATAAGGTCTTCTCAGAGCAGGCCTTCGCTCCTGTTCATAGCGTAACTGCTCCTGCTGGCGCCGAAGCTCCTCTCTCTCCCTATGGATCCGTTCCTGTTCTTTTCTCCTTTCTTGCTCTACCCGAATTCTCTCCCTTTCTAGTCTCTCCCTCTCCATTCGCTCTCGTTCAAGACGCTGCCTCTGACACTCAAGTCGCACGCGTTCCCGCTGCAGCCTGGCTTTCTCTTTCCGTTCTCGAAAAGCATCAATGCGCTGCTCCCGTTCCCGTTGCTCTCGTTCTCTGCTTAAACATAGATATTTCTAAATAGGAACTCTCCTCATTAAGTTCACAATTTTAGAAGAACAAATCTTTCAATAAGGGATAGTCTCATTACCCAACTGTTAATTATCATGCAAAGTAACTATTCCTTCTCCAAAAATAAAGAGGTAAGAAAGATTTTTAACAATGACTCCTTGTCCTATTCAACCAGTCACATGGTAACAATATCTTCATACTTATTTGCCCTATGTTGATCCACACTTTGTAGAAAAAAATTTAATAGAAAAAAATGTTTAATGTTACTGAATGAACTAAAAGTAAGATGGGGGGGGGGGGGGCGCGGACCTACAAATAAAGCAACTGAAAATTAATTTCTATGTCAAAATGATTATTTTTGAAAGAGGTACAAAGCTGTATTTTTTTTTTAATAATCTATTGGGCAACTAGGTGGGTTCAGTGGAGCCAGGTCAAGAAATGGAAGGCCCTGGGTTCAAATCTGACCACAGACATTTCCTGGCTGTGTGATCCTAGGCATGTCATTTAGCCTAGCTCTTACTTAGTATTGACTGTAAGATAGAAGGTATGGGTTAAAAAAAAGAGAGTGAGAAAATCTGTTACCAGTTTAAAGTGTACCTAAGGCCTTTGTTTCATGAAATGATAATTAAAAATATAACCTGATGCAAGGTAGGAAGCTTAGACCCCGAGATGGTGTAATAATCAAGTTAGAAAATATTTTGCCCCACTCTTAAATCTAGGGTCTCTTAATGAAGCAGGGGAATTTTTGAGTAGTAAAAATATTTGTTACAGCATGACAATTACCTGCTTCTTAATGTAGACATTTAAAATAACTTTGATCTGTCTCCTTCCGACAGTATAATGAAACTATGGCTATTTAAATCACTATCTTTTATTTATTTGAGAGCAGGTTCCACATTAGTGATTAGATCCTGCCCAAATCAGGGCCCTTAAACAGTAAGCTCAAGGGCAGGGACTGTTTTGCCTTCTTCTGTAAACCTAGAGCTTAGCACTAGTACTTGGTCTGGCACATAGACAGTGCTTATTAAGTGCTTGCTGACTTGGCTAAGTACCATTTCAACCAAGTAAGAGCCACTTGAAGTGATACAGACTAAGTTCCAACTTCTTCATGGAGCTACTCTTTCGAGATTTATTTATATCTGCTTTCTGTCAGATGAAAATGTGGAAGATTAAGAAGCTGATATTGAGTATAATGGGATGCCTTGAGAAATAGTAAATTCCCCCTTACTGGAGGCAGAATAAACTCTGAATTCGCACTTGTTAGCTATGCTATTGGAGAGACTGTTGCTTAGGTACTGGTTGGAACAGACAGCCTCTGAGAGAATTGGGGATGTGCTAAAGTATTTAAGTGTCCATCCTAAAATGAAAATGAAATCTCTTCCCAAATACTGATGAGAAAAAAAAAACTGTAATAACATTCCAAAAAACAGGGGAAAAGGGGAGACAAATCAACTTATTTGGGGCTTTCTACTCACCTACGCCTTTCAGTTTCTCTGATTTCTCGTTCTCGCTGCCTTTGCCTTTCCCGTTCCCGTTGCTCTTTGATTTTATCAAACGACAAAATATCTCTCTTTTCTTTGCTTTCTGATTTTCGATCCTGACTCTTAGAGCTCTGTTTATCAAAGTTTTTAAAAAATTAATCTTAAAAGTATAATTATAGCAAATATTCAGTGAAAATAAAATATCCATATTTAAATCATACTAAGATCCTTTGTCCCATTTGACTTATATGAAGTACCATGATCCCTAAATAAGAAAAAGGTTTAAATATGAGTGTAATTACAATATAAATCTAAGGAGTTTAACTGAGTACATGCAGCTGCCTGAAGGCAATCCAGTCCACTAATTAAGTAAATAAGTTTCAGATAATGCCTTTCACTTACATATGTAAAGAAAGTCAGGCTTTCAAAATTCAAAAGGTAAAAAAAAAAAAGAAATTCAGGAATGTGAGAAAGCTCATGTCCAATCAATATTTTCCCTCCACCAATATTTCTGAGACAAAAAAAAAACACTTTTGTAATTCAACAGAAAATTGGTTTCTAAGAGAGCAGCCACCTCGATACATAGAATATGTCTGGGAAAAAGAACTATTAGGCCTTGGGGAACAGAAAATTAAACTAATTCTGATTACTAGTCAATTTAATTTTTCACTTTCTACCAATTATTCAGACACATGGACAAGAGTATTAAGAAACCCGACACTGCTTTATGCAAATGGCCTTTTTAAGAAGGTGAGGAATAGGAAAGAGTCACTTCCACAAATCCTACCACTCCTGACATTCTTTGAAAATTTGAAGCTCATCAATTTATGAGAATTAGCTAAGAAAAAGTATAGCTCTCCTGCCTAACGTAAAAGACATTCTAGATACAATGAGCAAAGTTGTTTGGTTTTTAAAAAAGGTCACAGCTGCCTTCATGAAAAAAATAAATAAAACACACTATTCTGTTGAATATCTACGTGTAGAACACAAGATCACAGGAAATGCAGCACACCATCTGATAGTATGAAAGACAACTTTAAAATGAGTTCTAGTTTACTTCCTGGTTAATTTAATAAAGCTTTATTAAATTAACCAAAAAAAATTTATACTGCTATTAAATTAACCAATGAGTAAAACTTACCTTTTAACTTGGAAAGTCTGTGCCTTTCCCTTGCAATGGTGAGCTGTATTTCCTGTGTCAATTTACTTCACAGAAGGAGGTGTGGTCTGATGAAGTATCAACAAAATGGGGGCAGATATTTTGAAAACATGTTTTAGATCTTAATTTTGTGTACGTACATAAAATTTTAGCTAAAGAGAAGATGTACTGGGATGATCTATACTTGTTGAATGATTTATAAAACAGCTTATCAAGTGGAACTGGAATACTGCATTAAGAATATGAAAGGTTATATTTAAGAAGGAATCTTCATGATGTTTTGACACTTCAGGACCACAAATGGTTTAACTTTCTCTAATAAAGCTAAGGCCTTTCTCATTTCTAATTTCTCCCCTTTCCCTCCAAAAGATAAAACTCAGATCTTCTTTAGATGAACATACTGAAAGATCTCTTTCATATGTCAACCCATCAATGCTGGAGATTTCAAACACATTATACACAAAACCAACAAACATGCTTACCCTCATCCCTCCTCCAGGATATAAAATGTAAAAGTGCCTTAGGGAGCTCTTAATTTACAAGATCAAATAGTAATTTTCATAATGTAAATCAACTGTTTTCACATGCTCTTCAGAGAAACTGGACCCCAGATACTGTATCTTATACACAATACTTACTCGATCTTTAGACCTAGTTGTGGTTTTCACACTAATGACAGGTTCCCCTTTAGACTTGTCCATTACTACTGTCCGTTCTGTCCCTCTGCTTCCTTCAAAAAAATAACAGATGACAAAACTACATTAGCTAACTTTTTACAAGTTAGTATTCAATGCTCAAAGTTTTGCTTCAAATGTTAACTTTATCATTAAAAACAGTTAACAGAACATTACAAACTATAAAATGAATAATTCTGATTATGTTAAATTTAAAAGTTTGTACAAAGCCAAGTAACCAAGATTAGAAAACATCAAAATTTTTTTTTAAAAATGTATAACAAATTTCTCTGATAAAGGTTTCATTTCTCATATAAAGAACAAGTCAAATTTATAATAATACAAGCCATTCTCCAACTGACAAATAGGATACGAACAGCAGTTTTCAGAAGAAGAAATCAAAACTATCAAAAATCTTGAGAAAAAATGTTCTAAATCAATCTTTATTAGAGAAAATGAAAATTAAAACAACTCTGAGGTACCACCCCACACCTACAAGATTGGCCAATATGACAGTAAAGGAAAGTAATAAATGTTGGGGAGATGTGGCAAAATTGGGACATTAATGCATTGTTGGTGGAATTGTGAACTGATCCAACCATTCTGGAGAACAAATTGGAAATATGTCCAAAGAGCTATAAAACAGTATATACCCTTTGATCTAGTAAAACCATTATCAGGTCTGTATCCCAAAGAGATTAAAAAAAAAGAAGAAGAAAGGACCTATTTGTACAAAAATATTTATAGCAACCCTTTTTATGGTAGCAAAGACTTGGAAATTATGGGGATTTCCATCAAATTGCAAATGGCTGAGCAAATTGTGGCATATGACTGTGATGGAAGAAAAGATGCTATAAGAAATGAACAGATTTATTTCAGAAAAAGCTAGAAAGATCTGCATGCACTGATAAAATATATGTAAATATGATGTAAAATAAGCAGAACCAGATGAACATTGTACATAGTAACAGAAATAGTATAGGATGATCAACGGAAAGATTTATCAACTCTCAGAATAAAATGATCCAGGACAATTTTAAGGGAGACTTATGAGAAAGAATGCTATCCCATGAACCGTTGGTGTTAGAATGCAGACCAAAGCATACTATTTTTCACTTTATTTTTTTATTTGGGAGTTTTGGCTTTATGACTACTCTCATACAACAAGGAACAATATGGAAATAGGTTTTGCATGATAATACATGTATAAACCAGATCAAATTGCTTACCATCTCTGGGAAGAGGGAGGGAAAAGAGAAAGGGAGACAATTTGGATTTTACAACTTCAGAAAACTTATATGGAAAACTATTGTTAGATGATATTTTATTTTACCAAATTACTTTTAAAAAATGTTTAAAATTTTGTCATTTCAAATTGTTCTCATCCAATATTTTCTATTTCTTAGTAAAAATGTTCAGACTAGCACACTTCAAACTTTGAAATTAAGATTTCATATTCTGAATCTCAAAAAAGAACTGACTGTAGATCAAGTTATTTTTAAGTTGCTTTTTAAACTCTGCAACTACATTTAAGAACTTAAATTCAGGGGGCAGGTAAGTGGCTCCGTGGATTGAGAGCCAGGCCTAGAGATGGGAAGTCCTAGATTCAAATCTGGCCTCAGACACTTCCCTACTGTGTGACCCTGAGCAAGTCACTTAATCCCCACTGCCTGACCCTTACTGTTCTTCTGCCTTAGAACCAATACACAATATAGATTCTAAGACAAAAGGTAAGAGTTTTAAAATAAATAGAAATCTCTTTTTAAAGAAAAACAAAAAGTCAGTTTTAGATTAGCTTGGAAGGAAAAAAAGCAAATGCAATGTTTATAATGTCTTAATTCATTTGGTGCTCCTTTATTAAATAAAAGCACTTTCTGTAAGGCTTTATTAAATGTGTTTTTATTGATGATTATATACACTTTTTTTTGGAACCTCTTTTGTGAATTTTCTATAAATAGCAAAACTCAGTAGTCAACTGCTGAGATAGGTTCTCAGGACATTAAATTTATCTTATAAAACCTGTTTAGCCAATACCACTGACTAGTTAGTTTAGTTCTTTTTCATTAACTCCAAGCCACAACTTACCTGATTTGGTGGCTCTAGATCGATCTGCTGACCCAGGTTTTAGTTCATCTTGGTCTTTTTCATCCTTTCTGTCTTCAGATCTTTTATCTTCTTTTTTCTCACTCTTAATTACAGTTCTATTAAAAAAGCAAAGCAATAACATTCAAGTACCCAAAAAACAATGCATCGCTCAAAATGGAATTCTCATTAAAATGGATCTAAATACTTAATCCCCACTCTCAAAACTTACTAAATTCCTTTCCTATCACACCTGACATCAAATAGAAAATCCTCTGTCATTTAAAGCCCTTTATCACCCCATCTATTACATTTTCCAATCCAATAAGACTGGATTCCTGGCTGTTCCTTGAAGAAGACATTCAATCCCCCAACTCTAGGTACTGTCCTCCATACCTAGAATACTCTCCCCATCTCTGCCTCCTGGCTACAATATCAACTAAAATGGCACATTCTACAGGAAGCCTTTCCCAGTCCCTTTTTTAATTCTAGTGCCTCTGCTGGGTTTGTACCCTAAAGAGATAATAAGGAAAAAGACTTGTACCAAAATATTCATAGCTATGTTCTTTGTAGCAAAAAAAATTGGAAAATGAGGGGATGCCCTTCAATTGGGGAATGGCTGAACAAATTGTGGTATATGTTGGTGATGGAATACTATTGTGCCCAAAGGAATAATGAACTGGAGGGATTCCATGTGAACTGGATCGACTTCCAGGAATTGATGCAGAGTGAAAGGAGCAGAACCAGGAAAACATTGTACAAAGAGACTGATACACTGTGGCACAATCAAATGTAATGGACTTCTCTATAAGCAGCAATGCAATGATCCAGAACAATTCTGAGGGACTTATGAAAAAAAACACTAACTGCAGTCAGATGAAGAACTGTGGGAATAGAAACACAGAAGAAAAACAACTGCTCAATCACAAGGGTAGATGGGAATATGATTGGGGATATAGACTATAAATGATCACCCTAGTGCAAATATTAATGGTATGGAAATAGGTCTTGATCAACGACACATGTAAAACCCAGAGGAATTGTGCATCAGCTACGGGACGGGGATTGGAGAGAGCAGGGAAAGAACATGAATCTTGTAACCATGGAAAAATATTCTAAATTAAGTAAATTTTTTTAAAAATTAATACTAGTGCCTTCCTTATGTTAATTATTTGCTATTTATGACATATATAGCTTATTTGCCATTCTCATTTGTGCTTCATCTCCTTTAGAATATAAGCTCCTCTTGAAAGAAGAGACTACCTTTTGCCTTTCTTGTACCTGAGCACTTAGCACAGTGCCTGACGCATAGTAAACACTTCATAAATGTTAATAAACTGAGCAGACAGCATGACTATAAGTATTTGGAAATTTGGCTCTAAACACCATGAAGATCATTTACTTTACCTAACTTTTCCTCTCAATGGGAAAAAGCAAAACAAAAAAACTTCTTATATATATCATGTCATCATGCTCTTTTACCTGGAGGAGCTTGGTGATGCGGTAGATAGAGCACTGGACCTAGAGTCAGAAAGATCTGATTTCAAAACCTACTCTAGACATTTACTAGTTGTGTGATATTAGGGCAAGGTAATATGTTTGCCTCAGTTTTCTCATCTGTAAAATGATAGTAGCATCCTAGGACTGTTGTGAGGATTAAATGACATTATAACAGTAAAGTGCTTAGCACTGTGCCTGGCACAAATAGGCCCTAGATTAATGTTGGCTGCTATTATTATTATTATTTATTACTATTATACCATCCTATCTCCATAATGAAATCCTGCTATTCTTTCAAAATTCAGTTCAAATTGCATCTCTTCCACTAAGTCTTTCCACAATGTTTTCCTTTGTAGCCACTAGCATTTCCTCACAGTTCCATGCATTTTGGCATCCTATTTGGCATTTTTTTAAGTTATTTAATAGATGCTTTCTCATGTCACCTTGCTAGATCATTAACTCCTTGAGAATATTCAGGTATCCTCCATGAAATCTAGCAGGCATATTATGAACTTAAAAACATACCTCCTATAATCAAACACCTCATTTGGCCGAGATCCCATATTCTACCACCTTAAATTCTAGCCAACACTCTCTACAAAGTCTTCTCTGAAAAAATGCTTATAAAATCATGACTTTCATTCCCAACTATTAAAAGCTAATTTAGCTGGCATCTATAATTTCTTGACTTACAAACAGCTATTTGATCAAGATAATAAACACTTGCTATTCCACATTTAATTTAACAATAACTCTATCATTATTTATGAAGTGGAATCTTCTACTCTAAAAAATTCTAAGGGCAGCAAAAAGAAAACAAAAAGACTATGAATGTTTCCTGATATTGACAACTTTCTTTCAAGGGATTCAAGATGTTTCAGACTTTGAGTAGAATTAGAACAGCAAACAAATCACATTGCCAGAATGTGGAAAACATTTACTAGAATGTGGAAGCATTTACTAGACTGAGCTTAGAAAGACTCTCTGAAATGTGAAGATACAGGCACTCCTCTAAAACCATACTTTATAAAACAAAGTGAAATTAAAAATGTACATCTTAATTATTATAGTTATTTAAACATTAAAATAATTTAACATTTTTTTAAAATCCTGTCTTTTCAATATCATCTTGGTGAAAAAGAGAACAGAGGTAAGCCATAGCACATATACCAAGTATGTGAAAAGGAACAATGTTTCCTGAGAACCAGCAAGAGTATTGTGGAAAGAGAATTCACCTGGGAACTAGAACCTTGGTCACTTACTACATCCATACCTCAATGGATCTCACTTATACTGAATGGTTCAGACTACATGATCTCAGCCCATAAACCTACCATCCCATGCTCTCTAAATACAAATCTCATGCATTACTTTCCAGTAATTCTCTCCATTGATATTGCTCCTGTGGATGTAGTTTCCATACCACTGTGGCACATCTGTATACAGTCCTTTTCCAACTCCTCGTCCTCCTCCCTACTACCCCATAACCCCTAAAGTATGCAAAGAGCAACATTTTTAAAATTCCTTTACCTTTCAGACCTGGAGTCAGTGGAGTGATGTCTTTCCCCGCTGCTTGATTTTTCCTTTTTTATTTCACAGTCTTTACGGTCAGAAGGTTTCTTCCCGGCAGGCTCATTTTTGGCCTAAAATTAATTTGGCCAGAAATGATGAACAAGGAAGGCCTTTCACTTATATGATACATAGAAGTACATAAGTGCACCACTTACTTTTTCTACTGAGATCATTCTTCCATGTAATTCTGTTCGGTGAAGGTGGTTAATACACTTTGTGGCTTCATCAGATGTAGACATTGTAACAAAACCATAACACCGTGCCCCGGGACTACGAGCATTAGTTACCACTTTGGCTCCAACAACCTTTGGGAAAACAATTTTTTTAAATTTTTGCATAAAAGTAACCTGGTCAAATGTTCTAATTGATAACAAGCCAATGACATCCAAAAGCTATTACCATTATTATGCTTGTTACTGCAATATGATCTACTACCTAAAACTGTAAAAGTTCCTTACAATTAATCAAAATGATAAATGAAAATAAAGGGTCTCTCTCCTTCATATTGGAAAAACCAAACTTCAAATTCAAGTAATTGGTGTCAAATAGAATCTCACTAAAAACATCTTCGTGACTCATTAAAAAACCCTCCCATTCTGTCCATTTTCTTCCCTCTATTTCAATGTTCCTTTGAAACCATGTAGAACGGTCTATCCCTACTTCTCATGCCCCCTCACCAAACCACCCATTTGTTACTTATGCCACAAGCTAAGTTACAAATGCCCTCATATTTATGTAAGTCTCTAAGAGATTATACTAAAGATGAGACAAAATGCAAAAAGAACAGCACTAGGACTTGGCAGCACATATTTCTAGTATCAACCCTGGAAGGTGCTATTCTCAGTATACCATTAGACAAGTCCTCATACCTCTCTTGGTAAGTTTCCTCATCTGCAAAATGAAAGGTTTGGCCCAAATCATCTCTTCAAATTCCTATTGCTAAGTCCCCTGTCAGATCCTTCAAACTTTTAAAAGGATGTTTTATGACTCACAAGATCTAAAGGAAGTAGGATGAGTTAAGTATTCAGGGGAGCCACTCTGCTAAGTACAAGTAAAGTTATGTCAATTCTTGCTTCTTCCACTGGACAAACATTAAATTCCAGAGACATTGCTTCCTTTGTTTGTGAAAAGTTAAATCCAAACAAACACAAGCAATTATTAAAAAAAACCAACAAAAACAAAAAACAAGAACTTTTGGATAGGGCCTAGACCCCTGATTTTATTAATATAGAACTCTTAAAAGAAGATACTACATTTATCAATACAAGTTGGTACCTTCTCTGCAACTGAAAGTCTTTTTTTCAAAAGAGTTGTGTTGGGGGGGCAGCTGGGTGGCTCAGATCGAGAACCAGGTCCAGAGATGGGAGGTCCTGAGTTCAAATGTGACCTCCAACACTTCTTAGCTGTGTGACCCTGGGCAAGTCATTTAGCCCCCATTGCCTAGCCCTTACCACTCTTTTGCCTTAGAACAAATACACAGTATTGATTCTAAGATGAAAGGTAAGGGATTAAAAAAAAAAAGTTGAGTAGGGCATCTATAAGGTTAAACTGATGTGCTCAGGGTCACAAAGCTAGTATATATAGGGGCTTGAAGCTCAATTTTCCTGCAAAGTCAGTTCTCTATCTACCACATCACACTGTTTCTCAATAAAGCACTTAGTATTTAATCACAAGAAAAATCCATAAGCAGAGGACAAACTGTGGGAGTAGAAACACTGAGGAAAAGCAACTGCCTGACTACAGCAGTTGAGGGGACATGACAGAGGAGAGACTCTAAACGAACACTCTAATGGAAATACTAACAACATGGCAATGGGTTCGAATCAAGAACACATGTGATACCCAGTGGAATCACGCATCGGCTATGGGGTTTGGGGGGGAGGAAAAGAAAATGATCTTTGTCTTTAATGAATAATGCTTAGAAATGATCAAATATCATAAAATTTTTTTTAAAAAGTAGCACTACTATACTTATTCATATAGTGCTTTTGTCATTTCTTGTCTAAAAGTCACACCTAATTCTGTCAAACAATCCGAAGAACCCAGTAAAAAGTAACTCATTATCAAGTAGTCAATTAAGTAGCCCTGTTTGGAGTCTTTACTGTCCAACAGTAGGGTTATGGGTCTCTCTTTAACAAGAGGCAAAATTCTATTTCTGCATGCCACAGAAAAGAACATAAAATCCAGGACAATAAAAGATTCAGAAGTCTTATAAGGAGATTTTGACCTGTATCCTACCCCATCACACAATCAAGATCCATTGAAAGAGAAGAAATACTAATTATGTAAGATTCAGCAACAATAGCAGGCTATATTTATATGTCACTAAGCACTATACAAATATACAAATTTGATCCTCACAACCCTGGGAAGTAGGTACTATTATTATCTGATTTTAAATATGAGGTAACTGAGACAAATAGTAGTTAGGTGACTTGCCCAGGTTGACACAGCTAGGAGTGTGAAGCTAGATGTGTCTTCCTGAATCCAAATCTCACGGTTCTATCTACTGCATCATCTATCTATATGTATAATAACAGGCTGTCCCCCATGCCTGCAATGCCCGTCTCACATCAATATAATAGCTAAAATGTATATAGAAGTTTAAGGTATGAAAATACTTTATGTATTATGATCCCTATTATTATTAGCCTCCTAATATCTCCATTTACAGATGAGGAAACTGAAGCTCAGGTTAAGTGACTCACCACAGATCATAAAGCTAGTAAATGCTTAAGGCAAAATTTGAATTCAGATCTTGATACTCCAAATCCAGTACTCTATCCACTTTCCTGCCTGCTCCTCTGCCTCTAAGAATCCTTCCTAGCTTCAAGCCTAAGCTAAAGAGCCCCTTCCAACATGAAGCCTTTCCTCTCTTTCCTAGTTGGTAGTGTCATCCTCCTTATTCCCAGTTACTTACTATATATTTTATGTCTATTTAATCTTTGTCCATATTGTTTTCCCCAAATAGGATCTAAATTTCTTCAGGGTAAGGACTCTTTCAAAATTTCTCATTGTATCCTTGGCACCTGGCAGCACTAGACCTCACTCTAGGAATCAATTTCTTCATTTATAAAATAAGAGAATGGAACAAACTGTCATTTAAGGTCTTTCCCAAGCCTAATATATAAATCTATAAAAGTCCAGCACTGAGACACTGGGGATATCAAAACACAACCCATAAATGGCAGCAAGCATAAAACATATTTTGATGCCACCTACAGATAAATTTCCTAAATAGCTACATCAGACATACACAAAATGAACAGGATTCATCAGCAAAACTATTTCCATTCTTGGAGTCAGGAATTCAGCAATTCGGTGATTGGTTCAAGACCTATGTATATGCCAAGACCTAATAACAGCATGTCCACTGACACCTCAATTGCATGTAACTGGGTATTTCTAAGAATGCAATGAAGAGCACGGTCCATAGGCTAATATCTGGAGTGTATTATAAAGTCTTGTGTCATGCCTAAGTGCTATTTTTCACCAAGAAAAAAAAAAGTTACAAGTTAACTCAAGTGATTCATGAAAGTCGATGCTGGATTAGACCGGGCTATTGAGAAATTTTGGGGATATTGATGACTACATATTTGTAATACTGTTTTTTAAAAATTAAAAATGTTACCTTGCTCAATTCAGTGGAGCATGGCCAGACATGAAGAGGAAATGGATCTCATTTTGGTGAGAAAGCCTTGTATTCTACATTTTCTTAGCTGACACGGTGTGTCAATGATTATAAGCTGTTTTTGAATTTTTAAAGCTCTTTTATTATTATATTTTCTTGCATGTGCAATATACTATTTCACTTTTTTTAATTTTTCTCTCCTTTTTTATATTTGAAGCACATGTCACCAGCATTAATAACCTTTTGATTTTGCAGTAATATAAGTTTAAGATACAATTGCTAATGCATGCCCCAAAAGCTTGTGACTATAAAAATGATGCCACTAATTATTTTTAAAAAATTATGGGACTTTGCTTAATGATTCTATCTGATTCCAGGACAAGATATACACACAGGAGCCATGCACAGAATGCCATACACACAGAATGCACAGGGCCAAAGAAAAGCCAATCCAGGATGGATTGATAAACTTCTAGGCCAATGCAAAGATTTTGAACCTAGTGTGAAGACTCGAGGTTACTGTGTTTATCATTGCTAGACATAGGCTTTCCTTGTGTCCACACTCACTCTGAAAATACTCAAAGACGAGTATCCCCGAAACCTTGGCTCATATAATCTGGTCCCTTTTCTGCCTTTCATAATGTGGTACCTTTCTGTAGTCCTGGCTACTGACTGGGTAAATGCATCATTGCTTAGATCATTTTGGTGGGCCCTGATTCAAGGATCTGTTATAGATTTATTTTTCCTTTACTTGGAATGTTTACACATAAGACTTTGATAGTCTATATTTTCATCTACTATTTTTTTAATTTGGATTTTTCTGATATCTTTTTAATTTCTCTTACCAATTGATTCATATACCTCATACCTCAGCCATGCATCCCTAAATAATCCTGTATTTTTTTTTCTTTTTCAATCACCCTAACGGGGGAATGTAAAAAATATCATTATTTTAAATTGCAAAGTTTAAATTCCTTTTTAGAAGAATTTTAGGTAAAGAAACATGATACCTCTCTGAATCCAGAAACTGAACTGTTAGAGAAAACACCATGAAGAAGCCTCCAGACCACAAGTTGCACAAAAATGAACTTTGGGTGTGGTTGATTGAACATTTATTTGTATGTATACTCTCATGCCAAAGGGGACTGCCTCCTAACTGGCTTTTTGTCAATGTGTCCAGCAGTTATTGGTTTTTTTCTCTTATCCTCAATTTATTGTAATCTTTAAAATTGATTATGTTTTTATGATCCTTTGGGAAAGTCCTCCCCAGAGGATCAAACGGGGGTATGTAAAAATACTCGAATCCAGGACTTCAATCCCCAGAAATCCTTGCTCCACTTCCCCAGAATGCCCTCCAATCTCAATGAATTCTCACCTGGGCCGAGAGCGAGATGGGGTATTTAAACATGGTTGTGAATAGACTCAGCCTCTTTTTGGACTTCCATTTTGGAGCAGACGCGTCTCTTTCATGATGTGAAGTTATCTTGTCTAGGCCTCTCTGGCCTAGGCATGTGCTTTCTTATTCTGTATTTTCTTTAATCCTTAACCTTTAATAAACCTCATAAAAATATAATACTCCTTGCAGAGAGAAACTAATTTCTATCTTGCCTCAGTTCCCCCCTAAGCAGACTAATGAAGACAGTAGAGGGCTGATAGAGATTCAGGAGAGATGGTCAACTACAGGCATAGAAAGAAGCATACCATTTTCAGATGGGCTAATGGTTAGTTTTACTTGACTATTCATTATAAGAAAACTTCTACTCAGGAATAGGAAGGGGGCATTCATTGTGAAAAGATAGTGATATAAACGATTTAAACACAGAAAACAGCAGCAATTAAAATTTGCTTAAAGTTTCTTTAGGAAGTAACTCTACTGCTTCTCAAGTTAAAATTGCTTACTTCAATCTAGCTACAACTAGGAGCCAGGTGTTGCAAGACCTTACCTTTCCATACTTGCTGAAAAGGTTCTTCAAGTCTGTGGCTCTGGTAGTTGAAGAGAGTCCACTAACCCACAAATTCCTACCAGAACTGCTACTAACACGACCTAATTAAAAAAGAAGATTATTATTGCTTTACCTAGAAACTGGTATTTAAAAACAAAAACAAACAGAAACACCTACTTAAACACAACTTCAATTCTGAGTTCAAATTCCTTAGTAATTTCCCAAGCCTTCCATGATACCAAATCAAAAACATCTGTGGTAAGAATAAGTTACTTTGTACATTTATCTCACAAGAACAAAAAATATGACTAAAAGCATCAAACTCAGGGCATGTAAGTAGTGCAGTAGATATAGAGCCAGGCCTGGAGTTGGGAGGTCTTGGGTTCAGAGTGGATCTCAGACACTTCCTAGCTGTGTGACCCTGAGCAAATCCTTATTCAATAGTCCAGCAGCCCTTTTCACTCTTATGTCTTAGAATGGTTAGTAAGACAGAAAGGAAGGATTTTAAGAAAAAATAAAAGCACCCAATTCCAGTATGAGGGGGCAAATGAAGGATCTGAAAAAATGCTTTCTATTTGTCAGACAACCCTCTAAAATAAGTACCAACTAATTTTCAGAATTTTTGCTGTTGAGTTTAGCCAGTCAGGAAAAAAATGACTGTGATGCTGTTAACATGGTATTTTATAATTTCACTATTAGATGGCTGCCATCTTCAAAAACTAAATGCTATTTCCCAAATATTCAAAAGCTATGCATACTGTTAATCAGATAGTTCCCTGCAAGCCTATCAAAAGCATCTGCGGAAAACTGATTTACCAAAGTTTTAAAACAGTCTGCATTTTTTAATCCTATCTTTTAAAAAAGTTGTTCATAAGAACAATACATATTTAAGGAATACCCTCTGCCTCCAAAGTAGGGAAACTACATAAAAATAATTCCTTTTCTAAGCAAAATCATACCTTTGTCATCCTTTAAGGCTGGCTTTATATCTGTGTCGTCCTCAATAAAGCTAGAGACAAAAGTTAATGTTACTCAAGCAGGAAAAAGCATTAGGAAAACTAACTCAAAAAAAAGTATGGCATGTTCTACAACTTAATACCTACCAGAAAATTAGGTCTGAAATAAAATTTTAAAAGACAGCTTTGCAAACTTGCATTGGAAATCTGACAAAAAGTAATTAAGTCAGATTCCTAAAGTCAATTCTGTTTAGCTGAAGATAACAATTAGGAACAATTTAAAAACACAACCATGTTAGGTTGAGAAAAGGAAAGAAATCAAATCACCCATTAAAAATACACAAAGGGAAATAAAACATTCTTTAGAAGTAAACTACAATTTCATCAGTCTGGCTGGCCAATTGAAGAAAACAGCTTATGAGTGTCATTAAATGACCAATGAAAAAAAGATAGCATCTGGTCTAGAACTGAGAAAAAACAAACCTCATTTTCTGATCACCGCCCTCATTGGTAGAGGACTCTTTAGTAGCAGATGAGTCTTCATTATAAGCTTCATCTTCACTTTTCTTAATGTCTTCTTTGCTATCTTTGGTTTCGGGGCTTGAGGCTTTCTCTGGTGTTTCCTGGGCTTCCTCGCTAGAAGCTTCCGCATTTTCTGATGCTTTGCTACTCTGATCATTTAGATTCTCTACCACTACAGTATCAGAGTCCATTTTCTCTTCGTCTACTTTCTGCTCGCTTTTCTCCCTTTTCACTATGTCTAAGTGCTTTTCTGCCTTCTTGGCAATAGCTTGTGTTGACTCGCTGTCCACATCTAATGCATCCTCCTCTGGATGAGCAGTGTCAAAATTGTCCTCTTCCTCTGCAAGCTTTTTGTTTGGCCCCACGCTACTTGCATCCTGTGAAAATGGCTGCTCCAGGTCGGAACCTTCTTCTTTTAGTGGGTCAGACTTACAAGTTTCCCCCAAAATGTCGAGTATTTTCTCATTTTCTATGGATTTAACAGGAATAGAATGGCACAAGGTTTAATTACCAGGGAAATAAAGCAATCACAAATGCGGAACTGGCACGGCTGCCACACTAACACGAAGAGAACTGCTAGCTACACAGAGATTGGAAAACCCTAATGTACACAAACTTACACTGTTTAACACTACCTGCATTCCAACAGTCTAGTATATTAAGCCTCAAAACTATAGGGAAGATAAAAGGCCCCCAAGATTTAACCCCCAAAACCCTTCTGGCTGTTCCTTGGTATTCTTCTTTATGTTGTTGTTCACATCTGGCTCTTCACACTTAGCTTCCAAAGTCCAAGGTCTTTAACTGAAAGTATCACCATTCACTGACAGCTCAATTTCCAAATTTCTTTTGAATTTCTTTTAACAGAATAGTCCAACATGAAAACCAGAAACTCTTCCAACGGTGCAGGAGTATTATTTGCAGTCCAGAAAGGGAACAATATGTTTGGAATTCTCATGTAGAAACTGTCTTTCCTCTTCTGGAATCCATTCACTTCTTATGTTTTTAACATCCCCTACAACAGCTTTAAACTGCCTGACTGCTTTAATCAAAATTACCAAATAAATATACTGCACAATATCACAAGATCTGTTTCATGTGTAGAAGCACAAAGAATGACTGTTAAATTATTTCAAGATCATTTAAAAGAATGTATGTGGTTAAAGAGATGGACATAACCATTTCATCTCTAAAAATATTTTACCTCAAATAACCAGAACACAACTTCCACAGATCTGGTGATATGACTGGGTTTCCAATCTCTGATCCTTGTATGATCCGGATTGTCCACCATTAAATAACACACAACAGTCACACTTCTTTAAAAACATGTAATAATAAGCTTAAAAAATAAAAAAGATTAGTGGGGAAATTGCCAAGCCATAACCATCATGTTTTTGTTTAACAGTACCTGGCTCCAAGGGTGGTTCTTCATTATCCTATGAAGAAAAACAAAGCAAAGCACTATAAAAAAATAGCACATTAACCAAACATTTTCCACAGGAGACAGAGCCACATGTTAATCTAACAATTTACAAGACACTATCCCTAGGAAATAAATCATTTCACTTAATTTCGAGTTTTTGACATTTTCAATTTGTCAATCCCATTTTTCTTGACCTAAATTCTTAATCTAATTCACAAGAACCAATTTGCTACAGAGCTGTGGTCACCCATATTTTCTTTCTGAGTGTACACTTCAAGCAGGAAAACATTTCTGAGCTGACACCCCCCCTCCCCAATATGTGTATCCATAAATCACATTCGTAATACTGTGACTGTCCCACCCAAAGCAAAACTTAAAGTAGGGATGGGAGGTGGGGGATAACAGATGAAACTCCCCAAGGGCAACCTGGAAGGCAGGGAGTTTATGGAAAAGGAGATTTCCCTAATAGTACCTGTGTAGATGCTGCTATTCGTGCCTTTGGTGGAATGTTAGGGAATAACAACTGGATAAGCATGGGTGTGTGGAAGCCCTGTGATTGATTATTGCAAGGAGGGTGATATTTGAACCAACTTCCCACTCTTCCAATGGACTGATCAACTATCTAGTAGGAGTCATGTCTCAAATCCTCATTTTTGAGACTGTAGACACAGATCATTAAAGCCTCTCTGAGCTCACTGAATTTTGTCTCTATGCAGATCAGCTTTTGCCCAGTTGAAGCAGAAAACTATTAGCCTGTAAAGCTGCCAAAAACAATTATTTAGAACAATGGGTATAACTCAAGTTACTCATTTTTAAAAATCATCTTAAACTGTGTGGAATATCAGGGAAAAAAACCACTAGTTTTTAACCAATGCAAAACTGTTGTCTTAAGACTATATACAATACTATTACATAAGGACAAATGAACTACTTGATTTCTTTATGAACTGGAAAGACCTCCATGAACTGATGCAGAGTGAAATGAGCTGAACCAGAACATTGTACACAACAACTGAAACATTGTAGAACAATCAAATATAATCAACTTCACTACTAATAGCAATGCAATGATCCAGGACAATTCTGAGGGACTTATGAGAAAGAATACTATCCACATCAAGAGAAAGAACTGTAGGAATAGAAACGCATATGATTTATCACTTGTTTATATGGGTATATGATTTGGGGTTTGGGTTTTAAAAGATTACTCTATGACAAAAATGAATAATGTGGAAATAGGTATCAAGTGATAACATGCATAACCCAATGCAATTGCTTGTCAGCTCCAGGAAGGGAGAAGGGAAGAGGGGAGGTAAAGAAAATGAATCATGTAACCATGGAAAAATACTTAAAATTTTAAAATAAAAAAGTTCTATATAGAAAGCTATGCCAAATGGTGCTCAACTTCAGGAAGATGCTATCAAATTGGAAAAATTTCAGGTATAGACGACCTGATGGCAGACTGTATATACTTTGACGACAAGCTAAATTTTAAGAAGCTCATCAGCAAAAAGCTAGCCACTGAGTGATGACTGTTTTTAGAAAAAGCAACCCATGAAGATTATTCACTAAAGCATGGAGGGAAGCAGAAATCTACATCCATAGAGGGTATATCCAACACTAATGAAACCATGAATCCTTAAAAAAATCTTACATACTTCTATTATTATTTTTATAGCATTTTCAGTTTCAGGTACCTTCTATACATTCTCATATTTGACTAATTCCACACATTTTTCACTTAACCTAGTTTAATAAATTGTGTGCTAGAGTTCAATTTCCTAATGCTAACATTACCCTATGAACCAGTTTTCAGTTGTTGTGTTAAAAGTACTAGGATTTAGAATATGAAATTGATATCCATAATCTGCCATGTAATATTTGAGTGACCATAGGCAAAAGTCAGTTAACCTTTCTGGGCTTTAGTATCTTTATACCCAAAATAAGAGAATTAGATTCCCTAAGATTCTTTTAACTCTAAACTCTAGGATTCATATTTTGGTTCTGAATTTATTCCATCCCCAAACAATCATAATTTTTCCTGTAATAACAGTACACTGATCTAGTTTGAAATCATTCTCCTCATCCTATAATTATCTATCTCAATTTACTACAAGGGTACGAAAGTCCTAAACAGGGTGGTAGCAATGAGAAGAAAAAGATGACAGGTGCAAGAAACATTTTGGAGGGAAAGTGGAGATAACTGAAAGATAACAGTATATAGTATACTAGAAAAATTATTGGAACAAGACATCCTGGGCTTCCTGGTTCTGCTATGTACTATCTGTGTAATCTAAGGTCACAATTCACTTTTTGGGGCTTCAATTACCTCATCTACAAGATGATAAGGAGATAAAACTAAATAAATTGAGTCCCTCCCAGCTCTAAATCTAGATTCTAAAATCCTAGGAATCATAAGATAATCTACCTGTATTACAGTGAAGTCTGATGATGAAGCATCCAAACTATTTCCAACTCCTTCTCCGGTAGTCTGAAAGATTAAATGAAAGATTACTTCATAGAAACAAAAAGAACCATACCTTTGCAATCAGATGTCTGAATAAGACATAAAAATTCTAAGAGGAAAAAACCCCATCAGTCTGATTATTTCCAGACAGCATATGTGACCTATTGTAGGCCATACTCCACTAGATCAAAACACCAAAGAAAAATTACATTACTACTAATTCTCTTTTTTTCTGTGCCAAGATTGCAAATTAAAATGTAACAGTAAATAAAAACTGTTTAAAAATCAGGACTTCAATGTATTAAATAGGATTTCTGAGGTTCCCTCTAGCTCTAAATTTAGGAATATCCAGGAAAAACTGCTAAGAAAAATTCTAAACCATCTTCAATTTGTGTAGGGGTGGGACTAGGGGGAAAGTGGGAGAGAAAAGAAGAGATCTTGGGGTATTATTTCATCAATGTAAAGGCCTTTATATATAGCACTGGAAAGCCAAGTGATCTTCCCATGGTCACATAATTAATCTGTGTTATATAATAGTTCCCTTTTCTATTTTCTAAGCTTGAAATGTTTATTGAAGTTACAAAACAGAAAGAAAATAGATGTAGTAAACAGAAATGCTCATACAAGTCTTTAAAGAAACAACACAGTCCTATTACACAATTCCAGGTGTGCTCACTTATTCTCAGCTGAAAGAATGCTAGGAATTATACTTTTTAGAATTCTTAAATGCTTAAACCCAGTCCTATAATTCAAATTCATTAGTTTACAGTTGATTAGATCTTATAAAAAAGTATTTCCAGTACAAAATGTCCATACCAAGAAGCCTAGATGGTTTTAAGGTCGCCCCCCCCCCAAACCTGATTCTCATCTAATCGGCCCTCTAAGAGAACAACTTTTACTGTGATGCAGATAATGTATTAAGTATTTGAAAGGATTAAATCCATCTCTCTATCAAAACTGTAACATGATAAAAGGTCAAAAATCGATAATAGAAACTAAATTCAAGCTATCCTTTACAGCTGATATGCTCTACACAAGTTTTAAATGGGCATAATTAGTTTCATATCCCCTGAATTTTTAGACCCCAAATCAAGTCTTTATTTGACAATGATAACAGTTTCTATTTGATTTTAAATAGTTTGATTTGATTTGATTCCATATGTGTAGGAGATACTACAGCAATGCTTGTATTTCTTTGAATTTTAAAAATGTTTTGGTACATTTCTGAGATGTTTCCAAGTTACCTACAGTATGTTCTGTAAGCTGATCTGGAAGTTGTTTCAATTCTGCATCAGCATTTTCTTTACTATCAGACAAGGAGTCAAGAATATTATCAGCACTGTAGTCTTCACCACAGTCAGCAGCACTGCCATTATCTATTTCAGTCTCATCTAACACACTAATATCCATCATGTCTATATCCTGCAAGTTATCCAAACTTGTTTCATTGTCCTCCTGTAAAAACAAAAAAAGCATATATAATAGCTACTTGGACTGAAATGTAGAATTAGTATATTGCAGCACCAAAATGGTTCTGCTTACCTGTCCATCTCCAGAATCTTCCTCTAGTCCATTATCTTCAGCACCCTCTTCCTCTGGCTTACGCCCTAACAACAGTATAATTGTGAAATATCACACATTCTTATAGAAATTCTCCTCTCATACCTAATTCATCTTTGCAAAAGACTTAACAGGTCAACTTCTTTTAATATAATCCAAACTAAGTTAGCATGAATTTCATGAAGCATCCACATTCTCATGGCTGTGCAGTAGTTTTACATTAGTTATCACTAGAACATTATCTAAGTTGCTTGCAATCTCAAGTTGTGTGGGGGCTTAACAAAATAGCTCTATCTTTCCTTTAATTTGGTCATAAAATACTTGCTGACACTTGTATCACAAAGTAAAAATCTGTAAATGATCTCAAAGTCACACCGCATCTTAGGCATTGAATTAACTGTATCTATGCAAAGCATCACCAATATTTAAACACTCAATCTAAAAAACAATTTAGCATTTTCATCCAATAATTTACTCACAATGGGGCTGGTTCCAGGAGCAAGATAGGATGATTTTGTCAATGGAGGTCAGGGGAGGGAAGGAGAGAAGGGGAGGACAACTAAATATACCAACAAAAATATGACCAAAATTGATGATTATATAAACAAAAGCAATTTTCCTCCAAAATTATCACCAAGGTACTGTACAGCTGCCTTTGTTATTCAAAAGGAAAATAGAACACTTACTGGGAGAAGAGGGGAGGAAGGGAATGTGCAGGGCAAAAAGATTAAAAAATGGAAGGGGGGCATTTCTTCCTTCTCTCAGGATGTGAGAACAAGAAATTGAGTTCAATTGCAATACTTTCTCTTTAAAGGAAGTAAGTTTATTCAGTTGTTAGAATGAATCCAATTGTGGTCCATGACTTCCAAGAGACCATATAACTTCTTAATAGAATAATGAATGTCTATTGAAGACATCATGTTAAGTTTTAATAAAAATTTTTTGGTCCTAATCAAATACACATTTAGGATATCAAAAGTCATCCCACCTTCACATTTTTAAAAAATAATTTTTATATTTCTAAGTTAGACTATGAACCTTTTAAGAAAGAATTTAAACTCCAAGCAGTTTTGAATCACTCAAAATTTTAAGTCACCTCTAGGCAAAAATTTGAAAAACAGCTAAATTTTGCCATCTCCTACTTTTAGTGGTCATAAATTTGGTTTGAGTCTTTTGGCTTGAGTCAATTACATGAGAAATCACATATCACATTGAATAAGGCTCAGAGTTCTATCATATCTAATTTCAGAGCTACACTATAACAAATTTCTAATGATGTAGATTAATATGACAACAAGCATTATTTATCTTTCCCCAGGGTAAATGAAATTAGCAGTCTACAACCATTCATTATTCTCTTCCTCATTATAAATGAAAACACAGATATTAATAGTGTCAATGAATCACAAGAAGCATTTCTTAAGAGCCTACTATGTGCAAGGCACTGTGCTGGGTCCTAAACATAAAATGGTCCCTACCTCTAAAGAGAGAAAAGATGTAAGCACATACAAAATACAATGTCAGGATTGGGGAGGTCAGGAAAGATTTCATGTAAGGGGTGGAAAGCTAAATTCTGAAGAAAACTATGCATTCTAAAAAGGAACGCACTTCAGAAATACATTCCAAAGGCATGGGGAAGGAAGATGTAAATCCTAAGTAAGAACACAGTAAGACAAAAACCCTAGTTTGTGAAGCAGAATGATATATAAAGTTGGAAAAAATAGGTTGGAATCAGGTTGTACAGGGCTTTAAATACCAAATAGGACTTTATATTCCCTCTGAATTTACCAACTGGTGGATAGACATGGCCAGAAATATGCTTTAGGAAAATTACTCACCAACTAATAGAATGGATTGGGGAGGAGACCAATTAGGCTATTCAACTAGGTTGGTACTTGTGTGAAAAGGGGAGGGAAAGAAAAGAGGAGAGAGGAATGGAAGGAAGGGAAGAAGCATTTATTTAGCACATTCTGTGTGCTAGGCACTGTGCTAAGTGCTTTACAAATATTATCTCTTTTGATCTTCACTAACCACTCTGGTGGGATAGATGCTATTATTATCCCCATTTTACAGATGAGGAAACTAGTGAGACAGAAGTTTTGTAATCCAGGGTCATCACAGCTAGTAAGTGCCTGAGCCCAAATCTGAAGTCAGGTCTTGACTCCAACTAGCTGCCAAGAATAGGCCATATAGGAGATATGTGAGGATAAAAACACACAAACTATGGTTATATGGGGTGAGAGAATAAGGAGACACAAAGCTATAAAAACCTGGGTGACTGGAAGGATCATGGTATTCACAAATAAAACAGGAAAGTTAGGGAGGGTGGTTTTCAGGGGAAAATGAATTGATTTGGTTATGTTAGGTTTGAGGTGCCTATATAAAAAGATTATCATATCTTTTTAATTTTAGCTAATTTTAGATCTTATAAACTGTCAAAATTTTACCTTTTTAAAAAATATATCCAAATTTACAAGGTCTTTATTTAATGCACTATAAGATTTCAACTTCCAAAGACAGCTGTAGAGTTACAAAAAATAAATAAATAAAACTAATCTAGGTTAAAATTTTGGATAGTGCCAGCAATAATTTTCTACTCTGAACTTTCTAAGCAATGTCCTCCACTGCTTGTAGTAGAGTCACACTTTAACAAAAGCTGCTTTTTTATTTCTTCCCAAGAAAATTAACTCAGTATTTCTAACATCTTGCACACAGAATCTAAGTGCTTTAGTCTTCCTCAATTTTATCAAATTGATAACTTAAAAGCACATACTAAGGTCCTGTCTTATTTATAAATTCCTTAGTACATATATGTACACAACAAAAGGAATCTTTTATTTTCATAATGATGTCATCATAATTTTTTATACCATAATTTAGGTGAATGGGCTAATAGTGTTCAGTTGACTGCCCTGGATATGACCTCTCAACAGCAGCGCCACCTCAACTGCAAGCAGTGACTCAAAGGAAAAGATGGATTTTCCACAAAGACTACATGAATACCTAGAAGAAATGAAGCGAGATAAAAAATAATAATAATAATAATAAAGGAAATAAAAGCTCAGGAGCAAAGAATAAAGGAGAATAAATAGTTCAGAAGATAGTGGTAAATCTTACCCAAGAAACAGAATCCCTGAAAACTAGAACAGACCAAACAGAAATCAATGACTCTGTGAGACAGCAAGAAATATTAGAACAAAATCTAAGGGGATGGGGAGTGAGGGGGAAAGACTAAGCTATCTGATATTATAAACAACTGACCTGGAAAACAGGTCAAGGAGATAGTAATTTAAGAATCACTGAACTCCCTAAACACCATTTAAAAAAGCCTCAACAATATATTTCAAGAAATCATAAATATAAACTGCCCAGACCTATTAGAGCCAGAATCCAAAATAAATAATCCAAAAATGAAAAGTCCCAGGTACATCACAAACAAAATTCTGAGCCCCCACATCAAATTAAAAAATACTACAAGTATCCTGAAAGAAGCAATTCAAATACCAAGAAACCAGTCAGGATCACACAAGACCTGGTAGCCTCTACTATATATGAGAGGAGATCTTGGAAAATTCCAAAAGGCAAATAATATAGGCTTACAAACAAAAATAACTTAACCTACAAAGCTGATATAATCTATAAGGGGGGGGGGGGAAATGGACTATAGGATTTTCAAGCTTTTCTGATAGAAAGATCAGAGGTAAGATGTTACTTTGAAATACAAACACAAGAAAAAATGCCAATACTACCTGAATTAATTTACTTATTCAATGCCAAACTATCAAAGGATCATTTTGTAGAACAAGAAAAAATAACAAATTCATCTGGAGCATCAATAGATCAGGAATCTCAAGAGAAATTCTTTTTTAAAAAGGTCAAAAAGGGGGCCCAGCAGTACCAGATTCTCAAACTCATAAAAATCAGCAATCATCAAAACATTTTAATACTGATTTTAAAATAAAGGTTGATCAGTGGAACAGATATGGTGCACAACATGCCAAAGTAATCTAACTTAGAAGCCTGGTGTGGGATAAACCCAAAGGCCCTAGCTCGCTGGTAGGGTAAGAACTACATGACATAAAATGCTAAGAAAACCAGACAGTAGTAGTCTAATAGAAATTAGGTTTAGACTAATATCTTAAATCATGGATCAAAATTAAAACTCCAAATGGGTATACAACTTGGCTATAAAAGGTGACATTATAAACAAATTAGAACAAAGAAAAAAATTACCTTTCAGATCTACGACCAAAGGATAGAGAATCACTTAAGATAAAATGGACAATTTTGATTACATAAAATTAAAGTTTTTGCACGAACAAATCTAATGCAGCTATGATTAGAAAGGAAACCATTAACTGGGGGGAAAAAAACCCTTGCAACAAGTTTTCTCCGATAAAAATATATTTATAATATATGTGTATATATACACAAGATAAAAGGAACTGATTCAAATCTATATGAATAAGAGCCATCTGCCAATTGAAAATGGTCAAAGGGTATTAGCATGTAATACTCCAGATACCTATAACCATATAAGAAAATGTTATTTCAGGATCATTAATAATCAGAGAAGTGCAAATTAAAGCAACTGAGGCTCCAGTTCACATCCATCAGATTAGTAAAATGGACAAAAAAGTTAAATGACAAGCATTGGAGGGAAAACAGGAACATTAACACACTTCTGATGGAGCAATGAATTGGTCTAGCACTTCATGAAAGCAATTTGAAATAATGCCAAAAATGTTTTAAAATCGTGAATAGCCTCCAAGGCAATTGTATACCGTTATTAGGTCTATAAGCCAAAGAGACCAAAGAAAAAGAAAATGGACCCATATGTACAAAAATATTTATAGCAGCTTTTTTGTCATAGCAAAGGACTGATGCTGAGTGAAGTGATAAGAATCAGAATAGCTTTTATAATAACTGTATCAGTGTAAAGAGAAAAAACTTTGAAAGACTAAGAACTCTATCAATAAGCATTCACGATTCTAGAAGATTGATAACGAAACATGTTACCCACCTCCTAACAAAAAGGTGAAGGATTCAGGGTGCAGAATGATATATATAATTCTTGGATTTAGCCAATGAAGTAACTTGTTTTCCCCAACTATTCATATTTGTCACAGAGTTTGTTTTCTTATTTTTTCCAGTAGAAGAAGGGAAATGGATAGGGAGGGGAAAAATGCTTGATAACTAAAAAAATAAAACTTGTTTTGGAAAGCAGACTGATATTTAAGAGGGGAAGGAGAAAGTATAAGAAATACAGAACTGAGAAAATAGGGGGAAGGACTTGCTATTTTCATAGTTGGAGTGCATGAGAAGAGTATAAAAACATGGAGAAAGCAACAGGGGAGCAGGCATCTAAAGAAGTTCATTCATGAAATGGATAAAGTAGGGCTGAATGTACAGACACCAACAAAGAAAGAAACAAGCAGCAATGGGGATAGGAAGAGGTAGTTAAGAGGGAAGATAATACCGAGAGGTGTTCAAACACCCACAAGTGAAACTTATTGAGAGTAAAGTGGGGGGGAGTCAGGGAGGGAAGGAGTAGATTAAAAAGATAGGGAAAAAAAAGAATTACTATCCAAGAGGATACCCATCAATGGCTGAACAAATTATGGTATATGAATGTAATATAACAATATTTCACCCTAAGAAATAACAAAAAAGACGGCAGAAAATCCTGTGTAGTATGAATTGATGTAAAGGGAGCAGAACCAGAATAATTCATACAAAGACAACAATATTGTACAAGAAAAAACTTTGGTCACTGAATTGATGAGTTCTTGTCTTTCAATCAGTTATCCAGTGTACATATGGTAAAGCATGTTACCTACCTCCTGACCAATTCCTGAGGTGATCACTCATCTCACTCAAGAAATAGACATACTATTTAGGGGTATAGCCACTATGGCAATCCCTTTGCCTGATTGACTGTGCCTATTTGTTACAAGGGTGTTTTTTTCCTCAGTTTTTAATTGGGAAGGAGTAGGGGAATATAGGTTATTAGAAATAATGTCAAAAAAGGGGTGAGCAACTGAAAACAATTTTTAAAATACACATGCAGGGGCTAAATAGGTGGTACAGTGGATAGATCCCCAGATCTGGAGTCAGGAGGACCTGGGTTCAAATATGGCCTCAGATACTTCCTAACTGGGTGACCCTGGGCAAGTCATTTAAACCCCATTTGCTTCTGTCTAGGAAGAGATACTTAGTATCTATTCTAAGACAGAAGGTAAAGAATTTTTTTTTTTTAAATGCACATGCGGGAAGAGAAGAATGTTTAAAAGAAAGCACAGACAGTTTAGAAAATAACAAGATATTTTAGGTTTTTTTAAAAAAACAGTATGGAGTTTGTTTCATGATATTCTTCTGTATTAATGGAAATGTTCATTTTTGGTGTTTAAGTTAAAAATAAAACATATTAAAGAAAGAAAAACAGTAATGCCATATGAACTAAAAATGTTACTATGTAAAGTCATAATAATAGTAATATTTATATAATGCCTCATGGACAGGAAAGCTTAAATTGTACACAATGGAATATAAGTGACCCATATAAAAATAATCACAATATGCTAGCCTACACTAGCTCATCAATGCTAAAATAGTTCAAAATTTGGGAAGAAAGTGAACAATATTCTTTGACAATTCAAAGTATTTGTCTAGTGTTCTTATGGATACGCTATTTTCAAAGGACCAGTTAATTCACAGCAAAGTGCTATTCAATTGACTAAAATTTGTTTTTTTAGAATAGTAGATTGACCTCTGAGCTTCCTCATTTGAAAATAGGCAATAAATTCCACCTTCCCCAACTATTTCAAAGATATGGTCAAGATCGAATGAGATAACATAAGTCAAAGTACTTAAGTTTTTATGTAGAAGCCACATGAAAATGAAAGCTATTGCCATTATCAAGAATAAGATTTATTAAAGAGGGGTGGTAATGCTATGAACCCGTGGGCAATTAAAAGCACCTGCTTGGCGCCCTGCCTGTGTTTAACTAACTGCTAATCTAAGCTCACTTTTTAAAAATACAAAATCAAAACTACATTAATCTGATTAAGCAATGCAGTCAAAACAAAAAAGAAAAAAGTATTCTCTGCCTTCTCCAGCTCAGCAAAACCTCGATGTTGAGTATACACACATACCTTTGATATGTCTCTTTGTAATTTTCTTGCTCGAAGCTTCGGATGCAATCTCAATTTCATCAGGATCGCCCCCTTCTTCCTCAATTGCCTATTAAGATATTAGTTTCATAAGAACTTATTAGATGCATAACATTATGTACTTTATAAGCAATAAACTTTCCCTGTAATCATCCCTTTCACTGACTCTTGTTCTGCTGGTCAAACTGGGCAGAAAGCCTAGAAATCAGTGAGGTAACTTCACTTATCACATTCCCAAATAGCTTATATTCGTTTGAGGTGATGTTTACACTTCTCGATGGACACTGGACCTAAACTCAGGCCGTTCATTTACGTGTACTGCACATAAACACTCCTCCCTTTTCCTAGGTTCACCAGAAACCAACAGTTTGAACTTTGTATCTCGTGAGCGAAGAGCACTATTCAGGGCAAAATGTCAAAGGGTCGAGACACCGTGCAAAAAAACTTCAAGCCGGTTTGAGGATGAACAGTGGCCAGAGTCCTAGAACATGAAGTTTATACTTACTCCCTACTTCTCTCCTTCCCACTCCGACGCGAACTTCTATTACATAGGTTCTCCAGGAACCCAAGCCGGTTCCCAAGTTTTTGGTGGGGATGAGGTGGGCAAGTTGACAAGAGCTGCCGGGTGGGAGGAGCGCAACGCGGAAGAGAGATGTCAGGACCCAAGTAATGGGCGCGTGCCCCCCTTACCCTTGCCTCCAACACGCGTGCGCGCTAAGAAACCCACGCACCGGATTCATCTCCTCCACCCTCCCCCTCGAAACCGAGCGCCTGGGCCCCGGATGTGTACCGGTGCCTCACCTTTTTGAGTCGGTCCATCAGGATGCTCTTGTTGCCGCCGGTGTCCAGGTTCCGCTTCTTCAGCTCGGCCCGGAGGTCGATCACTCGCAGGTCGCTGAGACGCCGGGTCCCGGTCTCCGAGGAAGCGGAGCCGAGACCCGCCGAGCCAGAACCCGAATCGCCTGCACCTGACAGAGCCTCTGCCATCCTGGGTGCCCCCTGTCTTTGCTGTCCACCTTATACACAGCAGCCGCTGCGGCAGTTCCGAACACAAAATGGCGCCGTTTGCGAGGAAAACGCACTAGCCAGCCTCCTTTCCGGTTACGCATGCGCCCCAACCGACTTGGGGTTTCCCACCCACCCCCTCCCCGAGGGCGTTTGCATTTGCGTACTGTAGGACAGCGCGCAACCACCCACGTGATACACAATCGTACCGATGACCCCGCCCCCCAAGTTGTGCTGCGCATGTGCTCTACTAGTTAGGGGCGGGAGTTTGTTTGCGTTTTAAGCGCCTGCGCACCTCGACCGTGAAGCTCCTTCCTTCCTGGTTACAGACAGGTCCGGCGCATGCGCTCCGAGATTTAGTTGGGGGGGGGCTCTCGAAAAGAACCACCTTCTCGGCGCGCGCGCAGTGACGCCACGGGTGGGGGAGGCTGGTGCCGCTCCCTCGCAGGCGGCGCCATTTTGTGTTCCTAGCTGTGGCAGTCGCCCGAATCGTGCTAGTTGGGCAGCGGAGGAAGGACCCTTCGGGATGGCGGAGATTCTGTCAGGCGCAGGCGATTCCAGTTCTGTCACGGCAGGGCTCAGCTCCGCCTCCTCAGAGACCGGGACCCGGCGGCTAAGCGACCTGCGGGTGATTGACCTCAGGGCCGAGCTGAAGAAGCGAAACCTGGATAGCGGCGGCAACAAGAGCGTCCTGATGGACCGGCTCAAGAAGGTGGAGCTTCCTCGGGCCTAGCTGTGTGTGAGGGTCGGCAGAATGGATGGGGGGAGGGGGAGTTGGGAGAGTGGCCGGGTCGCCATAGCCGCGAGCCTCGCCGCGCACGCGCGCTGGGGGCTGGGCGGGCCCTCGAACTCCCCCGCCATGGCTCCCTCCTCGAAGTCCCCTCCCCTGCCCTCGGAGCTCCGCGCGCCCCGCCCAGCCCGGTCTCCTAGGTCCGGAGACTCGTGGAGGGTAGGCACAGAAATGCCTGCCGAGAGCTGGAGCCCTCAAGGCCGGGGATTCCTAGTCTAGGGCCCGGGAGTGAATTTTGGCCGGGGGGAGAGGGAGGAATCGATGGAACTTGGAACAAGGAGAATTACCACTTGATCTCAATATCATTGGGTTCTCTTGGTAATTTTGTATGCTCTAAATCTAGGGAAGAGAACATAGGCTTCGTCAAAGGAAAACACTTATAACTCTTCGGGCAGATCTTGGAGGAGAAAGGAAACGGGTGCTGAGACGGCCCCGGGCTTCTTTGGAGTTTTTATAATCAAATTAGATCGAGGAGGGCGGAGGGTCTTGGAGGCAGCATTAGATATGATACTTAGGCTAAATACTAAATATAGTGCAGTGGGTGGTCTGAAGAGGAAGATCTCGGTGGACCCGAGGGTAAGAGGGACCAAGTTGGGTTGCTGGAGGAGGTGGTGGCATATGAATTGGATTCTAATAAGGACATCCTACGACTTGGGAACGATGTTAGCAAAGATCATTGATTAGGATCCTTCCACTTAAGAGTAGAATCTTAAAGATAATCTAAGCAGTTGAATGTGTAAGGGCAGCAGCTGTTTTGATTTGGTCTTTGCCTTCTTCCTACCTAGCAATGCTAGTACTTGATAGCTACACTTAATAAAATGTTTGTTGAACTGAATCTCATTTTACAGGTGAGGAAATTGAGACCCAGAGAGGTAAAGTAGCTTCCTAAGTTCACACAGCTAGTAAGTAGACCTACAATATAAGTCCTAGTCCCACCCTAGTGCCAAATTATTATTGTGCTGCCTTGTCTCTAGAGGTTTGAGAGCTCACTGTGTATTGGGAGCAAAGTAATCCGATGTGGCTGGAGCAGAGAGTTCATAGAAGGGAGTAACTACGATAAGAGGTGGAGCCAGATTGTGGAGGGACTTGATTGCCAGGAAAAGGAATTTGAACCTTACAGGGGCAATAAAAAGCCACTGTGGATATATTAGCAAAGAAGTGTGGTGAGATCTACCTGCAAACACTTACCGCCAACATCATGATTGTGGTAATAACACCTTACATGGTTTCATGAGCTCTCTCTCTCTCTCATTTCCTGTCTTTCATCCATTTAATGAAAAAACATTTTTGAGCCCTTGCCATTCAATTGATTTCCATAGGCTTTAAGTGCCACTTAGGTCCCAGCCCCAGCATGGGAATTCAAATTAAAAAATCTTTGCCTTCTAGAAGCTTAAGTTCAATTGGGTGAGTAGGGGATTCCACAGGTATGAAGATAACATGCAAAGCATCGCCAATAAGTAGGGTTAATTTTAGAGATAAAAATGATTTCTTCAGCTGTAGTTAGCCGGTTTCTTTTTTAACCTTTGCCTTCCATCTTAGAATCAATGCCATGTATTGATTCCAAAGCAGAAGAGGGGTAAGGGCTAGGCAGTAGGAATTGAGTTACTTGCCCAGTGTCACAAGCAATTTTTAATAAAAGGAAGACGCCAACCTTGCCTTCTGTTAGTAACAGCCAGAGTTATCCCTATTTGAAAGGAACAGACTTAGTCATCCAATTTACTCAATGTAATAGGGGGCAACCAAGAGCTAAAGTAGTAGATCCGAAGATAAAAGTTAAAGTTTGTGACACTTCAAGTCAAGTCAATCTAGTGCTCTTTACACATTAGACCATATCTTAGAAACAAGACACTCCTTTGACTTTTGTGACTTCTTTTTTCCCTTCAAGGGCATATCCTTTATGTAACCTTATTTTGCATGGGGGGAAAGGGGTATGAGAGTTTTTAATGTTGTTGATCTTTTTTTGTTTTTTTAAGTTGGGTCTATTGGTGTAATTCCCTTGGTTGCTTCCCAGGAGGGGGTACAAATGCTTTTAGAGACAATTTCTAGGGTAAATCTAGCACTAGGAAAAGTGAATGTTCTAGGCACTGGAGATACAAAGACAAATAATGATTTTGTCATTCCCATTTTACTGATGAAAAAACTTGGGCTCAGAAATGAAGTCAATACAACTGATAAATGTAAGAAGTGGGATTTAAAAACCCATGTTTCCTAACTCGTGTTTTCAAAACTGTTCCCAATATAATACCTCTTCAAACAAAAGCCTTTACCCTCAAGATTATGCAATTAACTTTCACTTTGTTTATAAATTATGACATACTCAACAAACCCTACTCCCAAGTTTATTACATCAGTAAACTAGTTTTTCCTCCTTTTAAGTTTTGAATGACTTGAAACAAGCCAATTACAAATTATTATTACCCCATTCATGGCAAATACTATAGTTCTCTACAATTTTACACATAAAGAAAACAATGAAATGGGGTTTCACTGTCATCAGTAAAATTTAAGGTAATAAAATCAACAGTAGATTGAACATTTCCCGTACCTTCTGGTTAATCATAGAATGTTAGAATTGGAAGAGAACTTAGCAGCCATCTTGCCCAACCCCTACATGAAACTATGGCACACTTGATGACTTACCTAACTCTAATAGAAGGCTCCAGAGAGAGAGAGAGAGACTTTTGGATTATCTTTGTCATCAAGTGACAGGCCTGGTCTTAGACCCAAATCTGAACCTAGACTGACCCTGTGAGCAGGGTCAGCCACTTATCCTGTCCCTCAACCTCTCAGTTCTTTGACAACTCTTTCCTTTGCAAAGAAGGTGCTGGCTTGAATTAGTAGGACAAGTTTGCTCACCTAAAAGTTCCCTATACCACATGAGCCCTAATCTTTTGTGCTATGTTGTAGGCTTGACTGGCCAAAAAAAAACCTTTTTATACCAAAAGATTACTATCTGGAGGGGAGGGGGGGATAGGACACCCCAAAGATAAATGCTTAGAAGCTAAGGGTCAATTTAGGTCCTCTTCACATCTTTAAGTAGATTGCTTACTTTCTAGTATAGATCTCAGGGCCAGATGCAATTTGAGTGTATAATAATTTGAATTTTAATAGGGCTTTGTTAACATTTCTGATAGATTTAGAGCTACAAGGAATTTAGGTGACCTGAAGTCCAGTTCTCCTATTTTACAAGTGAAAAAAAAATCAAAAAAAATGTAATGCAGGGGCAGCTGGGTTGCTCAGTGGATTGAGAGCCAAGCCTAGAGACAAGAGGTGCTAGGTTCTAATCTGGCCTCAGACACTTTCCAGCTGTGTGACTCTGGGCAAGTCACTTAACCCCACATTGCCTAGCCATTTCCACTCTTCTGCCTTGGAGCCAATACACAGTACTGACTCCAAGACAGAAGGTAAGGGTTTAAATAAATAAATGCCTTCAAATGATTTTATACAAAAATGCTCACTATAAAGCTAATAAAATTATTTTGATTACTGTTCATTTTTAAGGAAAGTAATCGGGAACTGTATTTAAAGTTTATGTGCTGTCATTTTGGTCAACATGACTCTATTTCTAATAGGCAATTGAAGATGAAGGGGGCAATCCTGATGAAATTGAAATTACATCCGAAGGAAGTAAGAAAACAACTCCAAAGAGATCCAGCAACAAAGGTATTATATAATAATCATACAATAATCTGACTTTAATAACAAAATTCAAAATGTGCTTTGTGTCTTTGTTTTCTTTCTTCAATGTTTTATTTTTGAGTATGAATCTTGCTTTTTTAATCAGATTGATATAGTGCTGGAGTGAGGCATTTGAGTTTTGTCACCTTCCCTATGATGCATTTGGTTCCCATGGAATCAAAGGTACTTCTGGGAGTATTAAAAATAAATATATGTTGAGGATAATTCCCGGTTGCACTCATTTCCTTCACTAGGTGAACCTTAATGCCCTTAGGAATTTATTATGTCCAATCTTACATAACTATTAGATTCATTTGGCTCTCTTCTGTTGCTTTGACTTAAAATTACTTCTGGTAGTAAGTATAAATTAAATGTTCTGTATCAGTGAATTGGGACTATATAAGGACATAGACCTATTCAATTAAAGTTATTTCAGGAATAACTAAATTCATTTAACAAACATTTATTGAGTGCCAGTTAGGGCCAAAGGCCAAGTCCCTCTCTTGGGAGTTAGGAGTGTTAGAAAGAAGACTAATCCCTTTCTTGCCAGACCCTAGAATCTTCAGGGAAATAAGCTAAAGAACTTGAATCTCTTCAGTTTTCCTAATGTGCTTTGGATCTACTTTGTCCCCATCCCTGTTTTAAATTAGTTATACTCAGATTGCAAAATTTAAGGATCTTCTAGTCATTTTAGTCACCGATCAAGAACTTCCCTCATTTGGGAAGTCCCTATACTAATGACATTATAGTTCCTGTTCTATTTTATTGAAAGAGTCTTTCCCATTGAAATCTGTTAAAGGAAGATGTTTAAGGTACATTGTAAGTATTTGCAAGACAGTAACACAATTCCAGGGAGATATATAAATGTCCTCTAAAATGTGAATTCAAGTGAAATAATTATTTACTAGCTTTTTCTATTTTGAAGTCTTAGGAAGAGTTGATATTTATTTGTTCCTAAAGTGACAGAATCTCTCAGATTTTCCTTCATAAAAAAATTTTTTTTTAATTCTCACTAGTTAATGTGATTTTATTACATTATAACTACACATACATGTGTTCCAGAAGCCCATTTGTAAGTCAGATCTTTTAAATTAGAATACCCATTAGAACATCTTTTATCCTTAGAAGCAATGTGACAGATATTGGTTAGATTTTTTTAGTCTAGCCTAAATTATGTTAATGTAGGGTTCAGAAAAGACTTGTGGGCTAGTCTGCTGACTACACTCAATTTTATAACCTTTGTAAGGGAAAAGCATTTTCTGTGAACACTGAGGGGGAAATAGTTGGCATTGAAAAAACATCTCTTCCCCTTAATTCTTACAGTTCCCCACCAAGAAGGGAAAAGTTCATCTCTTTGAACACATCTCAACATTACTATCACCTTATCCCATGTGATAAGTACCAGTTTTAATTCAAAGAGTGAGTGTTGGGATTATTTTATTTAAAATTTTGTTATTTTATATCATTAAAGGTTTAAAATTATTAAGGTTTAAAAGGTTTAAAATTGTTAATTATTAAAATTATTAAGTTTTTAAAAGATTTGCTTTTGTTTAACTGAGCTACATAAAAATGAAGATTATTTGCTCTGGTAATTCTTTATTATAGTTTTTCACATTACAAACTTATTTCAGCAGGACGAAAAGCAGAAGAAGAGGGTGCTGAAGATAATGGACTGGAGGAAAACTCTGGAGATGAACAGGTATATAGATTCTGGTTGAAGGTGCAATTTAGTAGTTAAGCATTTTAATCCAGATACCTATCACATGCTTTTCCCCCCCCTTCCCCCCATTCTTCTTCTTACAGGAAGATGTTGAAACAAGTTTGGATAATTTTCGAGATATTGACATGATGGATATCAGTGTCTTAGATGAAGCCGAAATAGATAATGGGAGTGCTGTAGATTGCGGAGAGGACTACAGTGCTGATAATATTCTTGACTCCCTATCTGATAGTAAAGAAAATGCTGATGCAGAAATGAAGGAATTTCCAGATCAGCTTACAGAACATGCTGTAGGTAACTTGGAAACATCTCAAAAATGTACCAAAATGGTTCTGTGGCTGCATTATTTTGGTAATCCTAAAAAACTACCATCATTGATGGAATGCATCTCTTAAATGTGTGGAATCCAATTGTTTTTAATGGTCAATGAAATATAATACTGGTACACGACAAAAAGTGTGAAACACCCCCAAAAGTGGTCTTGTTTTGTTCAAAAGTAATATCTTTTAGTTAAGTGCCTCTCTGGTTATGTGCTATTCCTTTATATACCATGTTAGATTGTTATATTTTGAATGTTGAGCCAAATGCAACATCTTGGCCTGGGTGTTGTCGTGAGGCTGGAATAAAAGAAGAGTTCAGAATTATGTTGTTGTATTGCCCTGTGTAGAAGAGTATAATTATTGCTGTTTTAAGCTTTACATAGTCTAAGCTTGTTTCATTTTGGAAACATAAAATGGGGGATTAAATTGTGAAATGGTGGGAGAGTGTATTTTGTCTACTGGCTATTATGTTTGCATATAAGTCTGACAGTAGGTAAAATTACAATATTTTAAAGATGGAAGGAACCTTAAGATATAATCTAGTTCAATCTGATTTTTTTTTTACAACTGAGGAGACTGAGACCCAGAGAATTTGAATTGTTTGCAAAACATCTCATGAATCAATGATAGAATAGCAATGAGGATCCAGTATTTTCTTCACAACACTGCCACATAAAAGTGAGGTACACAATATTGATCATCTACACAGAATGAAAGGTAGTCAAAAATGAGCCATGTGGCATTTCCTGAGAAAGTCAAACCATCTTTATACATTTCACATATAAACGTGTGAATAGGTTTTTTAAAAAATAAGTTATACATTACAGTGAGTATTGTACCCTTCAAAAATCACCTTTTGAAGTTTCTTTTAATGATGCTGCCATTGCGCATATGTAACTCTTACAGAAGTGCCTTCAAAGGCTGTCATGTGCTTTGGAATTGCCTTCATTTTGTTCAGTCTTTGTACTTACACTTTTGTACTTCATACAACAATTTGAGTTGGATTTGATTTTAGAAAAATGATCTAAAGTTCTTCAAGCATGGTGAATAAGGTAAGTGGTCCATATGAGCTTGTGTTCTTTTGGGTTCCAAGTGAAGTGTGGATGTGAAGTAATAGTACTGGTTTTCTTACATGGCTCATAAATCAGTACAAAGCAGGTATCTTAAGGAATGCTAGGATTATCAGAATAATGCTATTGCCTTCTGAAATATCTGCTTTGCCAAAGGCCACACTTAACCTGAATATAGATGTTCAATGTTTTTATAAGATCTTTTTGTGTATTTTGGATAAAGAACTTTGGGTGGTACTTTGAACACAAGGTTTTATTATTCCTTTGATGAATAATAATATGCCCTCTTGTTTTGCAGATGGCTGACAAGGAGAGTGTAAACAATTTAGATACTTCATCATCTGACTTCACTGTGGTGCAGGTAAAATTCTAATATGCCCATTTAAATAGTAATTATACAGTGGGTTCAATTTGTGATGTGCAACAAGAAACATTTATTAAGCACCTGCCATGTACCGTTAGGAAATAAAGATAACAAGCAATTTCTACCTTCATGAGATGAAATTCTTCTTGTAAAAACCACTTGTACGCAAATGTTTCTGTGGCTGCTTTATTTTCATAATCTTAAAAACTACCAAAGAGCTAAAATTGTACTCAGATAACTATTTAAATTAAAAAAAAAAAGGTCTCATGTAGACAAGGGCACCTGAGCTAAGCCTTGAAGAAACTTTGTAAAAGAAGCCTCAGATTAGTGTGGAAGATAAAGACGTGGGAGATGGAGCAGTGCACATCATTGGCAGACTGGGTAATGGACATTCCCAATGAGAAAGCCTAATTAGGCTTATTGAGCTGAAATAATAGTTGTGTTGAGTGGAATAATATAAAATAAAGTTTTGAAAGGTAGCTGGGTTAAAAATGTCATAATTTGGTATCTAAATAAAACTTATATTGCTTGAAATCAGGACATTGAGACATTTTATGATACCAGTTATGCAACAAGCATTCTGTATAGCTTCCCCTCATACACTGGGTAGAAAAGAATTCTTATTCTCTCACTTCTTGCTTTTTAGCTGACAACAATATTGACTCACCTGTAACTGATGGGGAAATATTTCCTAAGACTCAGTTTATTTTAATTGATTTTTTTAGATGTTTTTACTTGGCCAGGAGTTTTTACTTTGCCTTTAATGGGATTATCTTTGCTGAAATGAGATCAAGGTGGTAGACTGATAACCGGAGATAGGGGACTAAAAAATCATAGAATTATAATCTAGGCAAAGTATTGCTAGAACAGCAAAAGGAAAAGCTTTCAATGGTACTTGCCTTTTCTAAAGGTAGACATCCCACACAAAGATTAGTAAACTTAATGAATGAAAAAGCATCTATTAAATATGTACTGTGTGCAGAACACTGGACTAGAGATTAAATAGAAAATTAAGACACTCCCTGTGTTCAGGAAGCTCACATTCTAATATTCCACTCATAGAAAGACTAAGGATGGGGGCAGCTAGGTGGCTCAGAGGGTTGGGAACCAGGCCCAGAAACAGGAGGTCCCGGGTTCAGATCTGGCCTCAGACACTTCCCAGCTGTGTGACCATGGGCAAGTCATTTAACCTCCATTGCCTAGCCCCTACCACTCTTCTGCCTTGGAACCAATACACAATATTGATTCTAAGACAGAAGGTAAGGGTTTTAAAAAAAAAAGAAAGTCTTAAGGATAGAGCAAGAAAGATCACTATCCTATATCAGTAGCAGTTTTGTCAGTTGTTAATGTTGAGGATAACAATGGGCCCATTCTCCACAGGGGTCATTTCCATGGATTATGGCCATGATGCCCATGCTGGAAGCAGGGTCAGTGGTCTGAGGAAAGATGCTGTTATTTATACGAAGATGAATAAGAAATTATTTTGGCCTTGTGTATAAATCAAATGAAAAGAATTCTAAGATATTCTGCTTTGACACATAGCCCAGTTTTTTCCTGTATTGTTTAAATTTGCATCTTCGCTTTTCTTTAATTATGGCTCATAGCCTACATAAATTTAAATTATGGGTATAAATGTATCTTAGATTAAACATTGCTTTCAACTATTGGGTATATTTGGTTCGATAAGCATTTATTAAGCACTTATATGCAAATCACTTTTTAGTGAACTATTTTTATGGAAATACTTGATGTGCCCAGTCAACTCATATAGATCTTGTATTATATTTCTATTCCCACATTATTAAGCCAAAGCATCTGCTCCCAAAGAAACAACAAACCAGGAACCATTCTTGATTTTAAGCTTGTTTTTGTCTGTCAGAAATGGTATACTCTGTTCTTAGTTTGTATTGGGGAAGGGGCAAGAGGGAAGCTGAGTGGAAGATTTCACTGGAGGTTCAGCTGACCTTTAAAACAGGGTATTTTCATTATTTAAGATTTTGTAGATTATCGGCATAATTAGCTTAATCAAATGTGGTTTTTAAAACATCTTCCAGAATCCCAAACAGATTCATAGGTTGGCTTGACTAGACAGCTTCTGAAATTCATTTTAATCCTAAGGTCTTAGAATACTGTCCCTTTTAAAATTATTATTATTATTATTGTGTAATTATAATGTAAAAGCAAGCTTAAGATTAGTTGTTCATGTTCATGCTTGCATTAGATCTTATCTGTACCAATCTTATTCCAAGTGTATTAACACTTACTGCATATTTACTGTTTATTGACCTGAGGGACTCTTTTTACCCTTACTGAGCAACAGCTCAGTACTTGCTTCTCATAGAGATAATATTTTGAAATCTAAACACAGCCCCACTCCCTACCCTACCCCCAGACTATTGAAATTGTACCTTGACCTAAGGTGGTACTTTTGCACTGCTCTGAAAGAACTTCATAGGAATCATAGGATTTGGGTAGAACTAGAAGGGAACTTAAACATCAATTGGTATATCCATCTCATTTTCTAGATAAGGAAACTGAGGCAAAATAAACTGCCCATCATTTGATGGGTAGAAACAGAACTAGAATTCAAACCCAGATTCTCTTGATTTCAAATTAAACCTTCTTTCTACAATATAGTATAACAGGGAAGCCCAAAAGATTATCCCTAACTGATCTTTGGGCCTTCATAATAGGACTTTATTATTTTGTTGGACATTAATTCCCAGATCATCAGATTTGCTAGTTCTTGAATGTAAGTACAAATACATGTCCTGAAGGTATATAAAAGTAATTTTCAAATTCTTTGCCATGTTAGATCCACCTACATTTCTGCTCCACCTTTGTCTGAATTATCAAAAGTTGACCATGGTTTTAGAAATATAGTATATTATTGGTGCCTGAAAAACTATGATGATATGAGAGTTTAATTGTGCAAATTCTATTTCAAGTTTATTAACAGTACTTACTATTGTTGAAGATCTGTGTCCCTGCTTATTAGTAGTACTCCAAAATTTGGGAGAACAGCATGCAGAAGGGACATTGCCTGCATGGAAGTGACTTTCCCCAGGTGAACTGTTTGTCTTACCTGGACCAATAACTCTAAAAACATTTTTTGCTTCATAATTTGCATTTTTCAAAATTGTTGTTTTGTCATTCTTGTTTGATTTTTTTTTTTAACTGTGGGTTTCATTCGTTTGGCAATTTCTTTTTTTTCTCTTTTATGTTACAGGAAATTGAAGATCCATCCTTGGAGCCAGGTACTGTTAAATCAGAAACCAGAAGCAAGGGTTTGAAACCATTCCAATTTTCCACCTATTCCATTTTAAATCCTTAATTGTTATTATTAATATTATTGTTTCCTAGTAATTACCTTACTGTGCTATTCATATTCTGATGGTGGACAATCCCAGTCATACCAGGATCATAGAGATTGGAAACCCAGTCATATCACCAGATCTGTGAAAGTGGAGTATTCATCATTTTATACGATCATGTATGGAAAATGGATGATCTCATTCATTTTAATAAACATTAATTATATATAAATAAAATAAAATTGCCTTACTCTTAAAAGGCAATAGTTCTGCACACCAAAACAGATCTTGTGATATTGTGCAATATCTTTATTTGGTAGTTTTTGAGTAAAGCAGTTCAGGCAGTTTTAAAGCTGTTGTGGGGAACTAAATTTAAAATCGTAAGAAGTAACTGGATTCCAGAAGAGGAAAGATTTTCTTCATGAAATGTCAAAACAAATACTGTTCACTTTCTGGACTGCAAATAATACTCCTGCACCGTTGGAAGAGTTTCTGGTTTTCATATTGGACTGTTCTGTTAAAAGAAATTCAAAAGAAATTTCGAAATTGAGCTGTCAGTGAATGATGGTACATTCAGTTATACACGTTGGACTTGGAAGCTAAATTTTGAAGAGACGTATATAAACAGCAACATAATGAAGACTCAAGAAACAGCCAGAAGGTTTTTAGGGGTTAATCTATGGGATCCTTTTCACTTCCCTCTAGGTTGACACTTTCTTAATATACTATACTGTTGGAATGCAGGTAGTGTTAAACAGTGTAAGTTTGTATACATCAGGGTTTTCCAATCTCTGTGTAGCTAGCAGTTCTCTTCGTGTTAGTGTGGCAGCTGTGCCAGTTCCGCATTTGTGATTGCTTTATTTCCCTGGTAATTAAACCTTGTGCCATTCTATTCCTGTTAAATCCATAGAAAATGAGAAAATACTCGACATTTTGGGGGAAACTTGTAAGTCTGACCCACTAAAAGAAGAAGGTTCCGACCTGGAGCAGCCATTTTCACAGGATGCAAGTAGCGTGGGGCCAAACAAAAAGCTTGCAGAGGAAGAGGACAATTTTGACACTGCTCATCCAGAGGAGGATGCATTAGATGTGGACAGCGAGTCAACACAAGCTATTGCCAAGAAGGCAGAAAAGCACTTAGACATAGTGAAAAGGGAGAAAAGCGAGCAGAAAGTAGACGAAGAGAAAATGGACTCTGACACTGTAGTGGTAGAGAATCTAAATGATCAGAGTAGCAAAGCATCAGAAAATGCGGAAGCTTCTAGCGAGGAAGCCCAGGAAACACCAGAGAAAGCCTCAAGCCCCGAAACCAAAGATAGCAAAGAAGACATTAAGAAAAGTGAAGATGAAGCTTATAATGAAGACTCATCTGCTACTAAAGAGTCCTCTACCAATGAGGGCGGTGATCAGAAAATGAGGTTTGTTTTTTCTCAGTTCTAGACCAGATGCTATCTTTTTTTCATTGGTCATTTAATGACACTCATAAGCTGTTTCTCTTCAATTGGCCAGCCAGACTGATGAAATTGTAACTTATTTATAGAAAATCTGATTGGTTTCTTTGTGTATTTTAAAACATTTTATAATTTTTTTTCCTTTTCTCAACCTACTATGGTTGTTTTCTATAATTCTTTCTAGTTAGCTTAATGCAACAATTAATTTACTCCTAAGAGTCTGACATCTTATTTCTTGGGTCAGATTTCCAATGCAAGTTTGCCAGGTATCTTTCTTTTATTTCAAAACTAAATTTCTGGTAGGTATGCAACTTTAGCACATATACTTTTAGTTAGTTTTCTGTATGCTTTTTCCTTACTTATGTAACATTAACTTTTGTCTCTAGCTCTGTGGAAGAGGATTCAGATACCAAAAGAGTGTCCAAAGATGAAAAAGGTATAGTGCCAGATTATGAGATTCTGCAGTCCCTTAAATATTCTCTTTAATTTCAACAGTGGTTGTAGAATTAACTTGTACCCTATAATAAACCAGTTCATTATTACACAAATTTCTAATTTTCTCATTAGGGAAGAAATTAACCTATTTGATATTGTCATTTATTTCAGTGAATACCCCAGGTGAGAAAACTACAGCCCAAAGGAATTAAATGACTTGAAAGAGGTCATTTTTATAGGATCATATAATCTAGAATAGACCTAAAGGATTTGAGGGAGATGTGGCTTAATCCCCTCATTTGATAGATTAGAAAAATGAAGCACCATGAAGCTTTGCTTGCCCAGGAAAGTAGAAAGTAAAAGAGCCAGGTTTTGAATCTTAAGTCTTTATTATTTTAGTATCTCAGGGGCCTTCTAATCTAACTTTTACCTGAACAAGAATCTCCTCTCATACCTGAGAAATAATATTATCTTGCCACTACTTAAAGATCTCCAGTGTTGAGCAACCCAGTTCCCATAGGGGCAACCCATTCAATTAAAAAATCAGAAACCTTTCTCTATATGAAATCTAAATTTGACTCTGGAAGTTTTGTTACCTGTGCGGTCAAGACATCCTTTACATTAGAGTTAAAATATCTCAGCTATTAGTTGTCAGGAGGCAATTAAGCTCCATTTTGGATTTTATACACTTATAGGCCACTTTCCTTCCTATGCTACGTAAATGCAAAGGAATTTTGGTAGACTTTTTAAAATTCATAATTAAAAGGCTAAATGTGCCACATGTTGAAAAAAAATTCTAGTATAAAATCTGGATTATCTGATGTTTAGATTATAAAGACACTTATTCCACCATAGTATCTTTAATTGAAAAGTAGCTGTTGGCTATAATCACTGGTTAATGGGATTATTTCAACACAACAACTTCAAGATAAAGGAATACCTCTAAAGAAAAGAAAGAGGAAATGACTTTCTAGAGAACTTGGTTATTATTAATATTGTTTCATCATTGACTTGAAAATGATGAGTTTTAGTGATAACAATACCTCTTCTCATTCCTTACAACTCCAATAAAGATTTCTAGCCATATTAATTCCAACTAGAAATTATAACTGTCTTTGTGCACCTGTGCATTTGTGTGTGCTTTAGTCTTTCAATTTCCTAAGAGATTTGCGGTCTCCTAAACATTAATTGTTGGCTGAAACTTTCTTTCAAACCAGGTCATACCACTAGCAGTTGTGGTAGAAACTTTTGGGTTAGTGGACTTTCTTCTACTACCAGAGCTATAGATTTGAAGAATCTTTTCAGCAAATATGGAAAGGTAAGATTTAAAGGATTTATAGGTTGTATATAATAAGTAGTTAAATTAATTTTTGTTAAACATCCCAGAATTTATACATCAGATTTAAGTATTAGACTTTTCAAAGTAGTTGGGTGGTGGTGTCTGATGTATATATTTTTATAATCTTGTGGTGGCAAATCTTCATCCTTAGAGCATTTATGCATATGATGTTTTTAAACTGTCAAAAATCATTTTTAGCTCGTCCAAATGGATGGGACTTTAAACTGGGTAATAACATTTTGTGTCTACTGTAAGATTTGACTCTGGAATAATGAGATAAGGTATATATATATATATTCACTCTGGCCACAGTTCTAATTTTAAGCAGAGTGTCTTTAGAATATGTAGAAAGCCTGGAGATTTTTTAAAGTCCTTATTTGGTATGTAAATCCTGATATTTTAATCTCTTGATTTATGTTTATGTTTTCATTGGGTTTTGTTTTCATTTAGTAAAAGAATGTAGGAAGCAAGACTTTAAAAGTGGAAAATTTAAGCAAAGTATCCTCATTGATCTTAGATAGATGCACATTTCTTTTTTGTAAGAATATTTTTCCAATGTGTAAGTGGTTCCCAAGCCAAATTGGGGAAAACTCCCCCTGTCCTTTTGATATTCTTCTTGACTCAATGTCATCCTTCCATTCTTCAGGTACTTAAGTCCTCTTTGCTTTTATATCCTTTCCCCTTTGAAAACAGAAGTTCTTCTTTTTTTTTTAAACCCTTACCTTCCATCTTGGAATCAATACTGTGTATTGGTTCCAAGACAGAAGAGTGGTAAGGGCTAGGCAATGGGGGTTAAGTGACTTGCCCAGGGTCACACCAGTGGGAAGCGTCTGAGGCCAGATTTGAACCTAGGACCTCCTCTAGGCCTGGCTCTCAATCCACTGAGCTACCCAGCTACCTCCCCCCCCTCCCACCCCCCCAAGTTCATTATTAAAGAACAAAGGGAACAATTTTAATCCTAATATTTTAACAGGGGGGAGAGAGAGAGCAGGGCCTTATTAGGAAGTTGTTTAAAAACATTTTGAATCATCTCTAGATTATGCTAATGACTAAATAATATATTCTGGCAAAAACCTCACCATTGACAAATGAACAAATGACAAATGAGAAAATTTTGTCTTGAATGTGTAAATATTTTTTGAGAACTCTATTTTTGCCTTACCCCTAATCTGAAGGACAATGAAAATTATGCATTCAAAATGTGTCATTAAACTCGTTATTTGATTGCAGCAGTAAACTGTGTATATTCAGAATCATGGATTGATACATAATTGGTTTTCTATTCTTTTTGTAAGCCATTTGCTTACAATTTCAAAAAAGAATTTTAGCATTCACTTGGATCCCCAATCCAATATTCTTTTCCATTACTCCACACTAATTCTTTCTGACTTCAGGAAAGGTTCATTCTTTTCTTTAACATTAGCCATTAATGATGATTAGTGTTAAGACGTCCACTATTATTTCATTCTGGCAACCTCATCATGACATAGATAAGCTACATCAGCATGTACATTTTCATGAGTCCTGCTAAATTTGAATGGTTTCACATTATAGACCTAGACATTCATCATCAAAGTTCGTTCCTTGGAAATTTATCCACTGGGTAACTGGATTTTGGGGAGCAATCCTTGAGACTGTACTAAGGTCAAGTGATTTTAGTCCCATTTCAGTAGAAGGAATACTTAACGTTAATAAAATTATGAATCTTTACAAATGTGACAGTAGAGTAGAAAAAGTAAATGACATCTGTACAAATATTGATAGTAATAAAATATATGTTGTCTGCCTTAAATTGCCACTGTACATGCTTGGTTCAGTAGCATTGGAGTTTAGTCTCATTTCTATCTTCTGCCAGCAACTCAATAAAAATTAGTTGTTTGGTAATTAAACTATCCAAGGAAAGGGTGGAAGATCATATGATTGGTTAATATAATTGTTAAAATGAGCATCGGATTTTCCAGTCTCCATTATTGTCCTTTTGCCAGCATTACTTTTCTCCTTCCTTGTAAGGAATATTTTGTAGCTGACATAACAGAGATGCCTAATGTGTGTTCTCTTTCCTAAAGGTTGTTGGTGCCAAGGTAGTCACTAATGCTCGAAGTCCTGGGGCTCGATGTTATGGTTTTGTCACAATGTCCACATCTGAGGAAGCAACCAAATGTATTAACCATCTTCACAAGACAGAACTTCATGGGAAAATGATCTCAGTAGAAAAAGTAAATTCTAAACTGCCTATTGTTATATGACCAATTACTAAATTAGTTCATGTAACTTTGTATTGTTCCTGTGATTTGATTTTTTTTTTAATCAATATGATTTCAGACAAAAAATGAGCCTGCTGGGAAAAAAACTTCAGATAAAAGAGAAAGTGATGGAAAGAGAGAGAAATCAACTAACAGTGACAGGTACTTGTTTTAACTTTTTTAAAAAAAGCTGAAAACAATTGATTTATTAAATCGTTTTGGTGCATTTTAGTCCCTTCCTGGTGCTTTCAGCCTAATACTAACACAATTCCCTAATCCAAAACAATTCACAACATACAATAAAAATACAAAACACAGCTATTTAAGGTATAACAGGGAGAAGCTCATAGGGAGAAGGTAGCATTTGAATTAGGTTTTAAAAGATAGGTAAATAGCAATAATTACTGGTTTTTATAGACTAAAATTTACAAAGCCCTTTACCCACATTTTTCAAATTTAATCTTATTTTTACAAATGAGGAAATTGAATTAGGAAAAATAATCCTCCTGGTCATTAACTCAACAAACATTTATTAAATACCTACTATATATCAGGTAATGCTAGGTACTATCTTCAAGGAACTTATAGTTTACAGAGGGAAAGATGTACATATTATTAGCATTCACAAAATATGAGGTAATTGGTGGAGTGTTCGGGTTATAGCTAGAGAGTTCAAGAACGGCTTCATGTAGAAGATGCCATTTGAGCTGAACTTTGAAAGAAAAGAAATGAAGAATTCTCTTAAACAGAATGGAATAATGAGTACATTCCAAATATGAGGGAAAGGGGGAGCTAAGAGATGGGATTTAGAGTATCATATTGGGGGGGGGGTTGGTTGGACTACAAAATATGTGATGGGTAATGATGAATAATAAGACTAAATTGAAGCCAAGTGAAAGGACTTGAAATCCCCAGGGACAGTGGAGTCTTAAAGGAAGAGACTTAAGTTTTGGACTAATTGATCAGATAAGAGGTCACAGTGACCTGAACTTGAACTAAGGTAGTTCCCATGTGACAGGAGAGAAGGGAACAGATGCTAGAGATAAATTTGGCAACTGGATGGACTTCATGGTTTATGGAGAGGTAGCAATTTGAGGATAACTCCTATGTTGTAAACCTGGGTGACTCAACAGAAATAAGGAAATTCAGAAGGGGAGTAGCTTTAGAAGAGAAGATAGTGGTGTCTTGAGCTTAATAAGAGGCCTAAGAGACGGCAATTTTGAAATATCCAGTAGTTGGAAATACAGATCTGCAACACAGCAGAGAAACTTAAACTGGATGCATAGATCTGGGGATCAACTTTGTAAAGATGATAATTAAATCCATAGGCATTAAGTTAACAAGGATTTGAGAGAGAGAGTAAAGAAGTGTCCAAATAGCCTTAAGGCATATCCAAAGTTAATTATGCCACAGATGATCAAGCAAAATTAGATTTCGAGTCACTCCTAATTTTTAAGTCCAGTGTATTCTCTATCACACCACACTACCTCTCAAGAAAATGAGCACATACTAGACATGGAGCATTATGAAGATAGCAGAGGGAAAGTGCTAGGAATGTTCAATCATCAAATGTAGCCCATTGATCTGGGAGTATAGAAAGTACAGAGTAGTGACATGACAGGCTAGAAATGTAGGGGCTAATGTTGGGGAGGTAAGGTTCTTGAATATATGAGATTACATTTTATTCATTAGATAATGGGAAACCATTGAAAAATTTTGAATAGTGGTATGTCCATGCCTATGCATAAGGAAAATAAATCTGAGAATGATATCTAGGCTGTCTTGGAAGGGGAGAGAGTAAAACAATAAAGACCTTTTAAGAATGTCTTAAAATTTGTAGTGATTTATGTCAGAATCACAGGGTAAGGTGGTTCCTGTGAGAATAGAAAAGGATGAGTTGGAGGGAAAGATGGTGGTGGAGGTAGAATCAACTGGATTTAATAACTGATTAGACATGGAGGATACAGCAGAAGGAAGAACAAGGTTTCAAACATAGAAGATTGGGTACCTGGCAAATCGTAAGTATTTAGTAAATGTTTGTTGATTTATTGATTGGGGGAAAGCAAATAATAAGCTTAATTTTGAACAAGTTGAATTTGAGGTGTTCTTGGGACCTCTCCCACGTTAACGTAAAAGGAGACACATTGCTAGTAGAATGAGGAGAAGAGAAAAAATACAATAATTGTTAGTCTTATACCAAATATTGGAACATCCAAATTATGATTCGTTACTTAATCTAATAGGTATTCTTTGTGGGTTGGGGGCTGTGATATTATTCCTAGATCTACCAACATAAAAAGAGATGATAAAACAGACAAAAAAGATGACACTAGAAAAGAAGATGGAAGCGATGAGAAGGATAAAGATGAACAGAAACCTGGATCTGATCGAGCTAGAGCTACTAAGTCAGGTACACTAACTAATAATAGAATAACTTTAGTATTATTCTCTTCCTATCAGATTGGTTGTCTTTGGTTAGTTGCGTACACACATACTTTGAGATGTATTTTACCACCATAGGGTTATGCTGCACTCATCCTGGATTTTTCTTACTCTGTTTCATATAGGAAGTCGAGGTACAGAGAGGACTGTAGTAATGGACAAATCCAAAGGAGAGCCTGTTATCAGTGTAAAAACAAGTGGAGGAAAAGAGGGAGTAAGTATATTTTAGTCAAGGTCATCTTGTACCTTTTTATGTGTATTTTATGTGCAAATTTATGTCATGAAAATACGTTCTGGTTTTTTTTAAGAATTGGATGTAGATTGCATTTTCATCCCATTGAGTTGGGGGTGGGGGGGGGGTGTTTCTTTTTTAGAGAAAATGCTCAGGTTTTCTCTTAAATTCCATTTTGCCCTGATTAGTTGTGGTTCTATCATTATACCTTTAAAAATTCAGATGTCTTATCACATTACTATGCTTCATTATTTGGCATTTGTATTTGTCGTAAGCATGTGTTTTGGAAAGCTAAGTAAAACTGAAGATTTATCTACTACTAAACTCTTATTTGATAGAATATCATGTTAGGCTTACAAGTTGAAATTTCATATTCTTCCTGATGCTTTTCACACAAAAAAAAATTCCTTGAGAGTGGGAACAGCACCTTATGCTTTCTATTCTTCCATAGTGCTGACCACATAACAAATACTTTGTTGGTTCATAAAAATCATACATAAATGTACAGTTAATTAGGAGTCATCCAGCTCAACTTGTAATTTGTATTATAAACCACTACAGTCTCAAAAAGTGACCATTAAGTCTCTTATTTTGATTGCTGATGATGTGAACACTGAACCCATGAGGCAACCTTGTTTTCATTGATGTTAAATAGAAATCTATATAACTTATATGTCTTTGCTAGATGTGCTGAGAGCACAATACTCCAGGTGTGTTAACTAGAGCAAAACATGGCAAAACAATCACCTCTTTAAATCTGAATATTATGGTATTATTAATGGAGTCTAAAGTAAATGAGATTTTTTAAAGACATAGCACACTGCCAACTCATTGCATCTTCAGGCTTTTGTATTCTATTTCTCCTATGAGAAATTATTTGACCCCCTACTCTATTTGAGTAGACCCCTGCCCATCCTGAATCAATGATTTTATTCCTATGTTAAGTTTCAATTAGTATATAGTTTAATGTGATACCATAGGATTAGTGAATATTTCTTTTATTTTAACAAGCATTAATATACTTTTAATGAGTTAAGAATAATCAACTGATCCTGATGTATAATATAATTACAAGTAATTAGATTAGGTTAAATAATTGAAGTTTTTCTTTATGTTAGACTACAGAACACATTGGGGCATATCCTACCTGACCACAGCTAAAGAGTCTCCACCCTAACCCCATCCATCTACACTCTAGTTATAGTCATCTTAAGTTCAGTAAAGTCCCTGGTTATTTTAGGAACTCCTTGGTCTTTGGTCACTTCCCCCAGTTGGCCAACTGGGTAGAACTTGACCTTCTCAACTCTTTGGACAAGGGCCTTTCTCTTTATCTCTTGACCTGCCTCAACCCTCTGTAACCTGCCTTATTACCAGTGATACAAGCTGGTAGCAGGCATGCATAGTTCTGCCTGACTGATCCACCAATTGAACTGTATGTTTTTTCCTCCACTAATCTAGTGGTCTTATAGACTGTAACCTCTACGCTGTGGCTAAGAGGGGCTCTCAAATCATGAGGAATGTCTGAAATCCTTTTTGTTGAAGGGGAAAGGTTCCTTTAATAAATATCTGTTGCCTCAGTGGTTTTGTTTGCAGATTGGAGAATTTTGGGTGTTGTATACTATCTATTTATGAAGTGTTTGGGTTTTGTTTTGTTTTGTTTGTTTAGTATAACTGGGATACATTACATTTATCCAAATTAAATTTCATCTTAGTAGCTTCTATGAAAATCTCCAGACTCTGGATCCCCATTTCTATTATCCAGTGCTATCTTTCCCCATTTTCTATCATCCACAGATTGAATAAATTGATCATCTCTATTGACATTCAAGCCATTGATAATAAAAGTTTTAATAAAAATCTAATTGCTTAACTGAACTAAAGATTACAGTCTTTAGAGATGTTAATCCATCCTATCCTTTCCATCTTGTAATACTTTTCCTTATCCTCTCCCAATTTCTAAATTAAGTATTTTACCTGGCACTAGAAGACACCTTCTGATTCTTTTAGTATTTAGTTGCCAATGTGGTAATAAAGGTTTTCCACCTGGCCAATGGCTTTCTCGGTCTCTTTTCCACTTAAAATTTTATAATCAAATTTTTTTGTAACTCAGATTTCAAAGAGCCAAGATCGCAAATCTGCCAGTAGAGAAAAACGGTCTGTTGTGTCATTTGATAAGTCTAGAGACCAGCGAAAGATAAGAGATTCAGAGTCTCGAAGGTAAGTTAACAGTCAGAAATATTGATTGCCTTTTCTGATTTGCTGTTATGTTATACATAATTACCTAGAATTATACGTCAGTTTGTATAGAATTTGGCAGTTCTAAATATAGAATCAGTATTTATAGCTGAAAATAACTGTAAATTGCCTAGTTCTTCATCATATTTAGGCCCCAGTGAGGAAACTGGGGCCTAAAAAAGTTACTTGCCAATCACAAAGGCATTAGGAGCCCAGATTTTTAAAATGTTTTATTGATGTCTTTTGTTTCAGTATCTATTACTTCCAAATATAGCTCATCTACCACCTCTCCATTGAATTGTCCCTTATAACAGGCAAAACCAACCAATACCATAACTAGGGTTTAGGGTAAATATATCCCAATCTTGGTCCCCCACCTCTCAAGAGGAGGAAAATATTGTCTTATCTATTCTTGATGCTAGGATTGGTCATTAAAACTACTCTTAGCTCAGCCTCATTTTAGTGTTTTTATTTAACTTTATATATAGGCCTTAAGAATTCTCTTTGATAATAAAGATATATATCTTATTTATAATCTTATTTGTATTATAATCCGTTCATACAAGCCTTTCTATATTTCCCTGAATTTCTCATATTTTATTTCTTGAGACAATAACATTACTTTGTATTTTTGTGCCAGTTTGTTCAGCCATTCTCCAACTCATGCATACTCATTTGTTTTTAATTTAAGGGAGCACAGATTTAACAGGGATTTTCTTTCTTCAAAGATTTTGTACTGTGCCTTTTTATTAACCTAAAAACTTATTTACGAACAATAGAGCAAGTTAAATATTATAACGGATCTCAGTAGCCATTAACACAATAAATTGTACTTTTGCATTTTTATGAAACCTCATAATTTAAAAAATACTTCAGTTGTATTCTAGTTCTTTAAAGTGCTCCAAAAGACCATTGACTTCTTTATCTCCCTTTGGTCCAGCTCTTATGCTACATTGCATAAACTCAGTTTTTGTTTTTTGTTTTTAATTTTTCAAATTTAGGAATTAGAAAGGACCTTAGTGGCTAGCTAATTCAAACCATATAATAAAGGAATCCCCAAAATGTGCTAATCAATGAATGGTTGTTCATCCTTTGCTTGAAAACTTCTGAAGAAAGAGAATTCATCATTTTAAGCAACTTATTCCTCATTTGTCCAATTTTCATTGTTAGTTTTTAATTGAAGTTTTTCCTGACATCATGCCTAAATTGGCCTCTTTGCAAGTTCTGTGTATTGTTCCTGATTCTGCCATCTGGATCCAGATCATACTCAGAATAGAATTCCCTTTCGTTGGTTCTTCTTTTGAATGATGGCATGAAGTCAAATTGTTAGCTACTTTGAAGTCATTGTTTTTGCTGTGCTAGGCATATTTTCCACTTTGTTTATGTAGTCTCTAGTCCTTTTACAGAATCTATCATGCTTCTCTCCTTATTCCTGGATTTCTGCATGCATGTGCGTGCACGCATGCATGCGTGTGTGTGTGTGTGTGTGTGTGTGTGTGTGTGTGTGTGTAATCTTTACTGTCTATCTTGGAATTGATACCAGGTTTCAATTCTAAGGCAGAAGAATGCTAAGGGACAAGCAGTTGGGGTTTTAGTGCCCAATGTCACAGTTAGGAAGTATCTGATACTAGATTTGAATCCAGGTTCTCCCAACTTAAGGTCTGGCTTTCAATCCACTGAACCATCCAGCTACCCCCCCAATCCATTTGTACTAATGCTACTTTATCTTCATCTCCATTGATTCTTACATTAGTAAATGGAAAATTTGGATTCTAGTATGTACACATTTTTTAAAATTCTGAAATACTTTATCTCTTTGTGCCTTGATTCATCTAACAAACATTAGAGGTTAACATTTGGTCTTTTAGCTTCCTTCTAGCTCTAATGATCTATAACATTTTATTTGAGTAACCCATATAATCATGTCAGCCTGGTATATTAGAGTGTCTCATTAGAGTGTGAGAGATTTGATTATCTTTTCTTTTTTAACTCAGAGCATGTGAGTGGAGTGAGAGAGAGGAACGAATTCAAGCCTTACAGGAGCGAGAAGAAAGGGAACGCCTGGAAATAGCTCGTGAGAGACTTGCTGTTCAAAGACAGCGTCTAGAAAGAGAACGAATGGAAAGAGAGCGACTGGAGAGGGAGAGAATGCATATAGAGTATGAGAGACGCAGAGAACAAGAGCGAATTCATAGGGAGAGGGAAGAACTTCGCCGACAACAAGCACTTCGTTATGAACAAGGAAGACGACCTGCGATCAGACGCCCTTATGATGTGGATGGCAGGTAAGTAGAATTTTCTTTTTGATAAACTAAGTGAATTCAAAAACATTCTTTATCTCTTCAACTGGTAACACAGTTGTATTATGTGTAAAATGTTAGATGACCTTTAGGAGATTTCCATTTTGCTTTGGGGAAATGGTCAGGATCATGTAATATCAGTTAAAATAATAATAGCTAATAAGTCTTTCTGTCTTCAAGTCTAAGGTACTATTCACTATGCCACCTAACTGTCTCAATAAGAAGTGCCCTGACATAACTCTGGACCATACAGGAAGTGTAAATTACCACCCTGAATTGGTAAATTTCTAATCTGTGGCTCCACCAGATAGTTTAAATCTTGATCTTTCAGAATTCAAACCACATTTTTTCCTTTGCTTATTAATATGAACCTGTTGGGAGAAGCAGTACCAAAGATAAAAATAATTTCATTCTTATGAGGAATGCTTAGAATGGGGGAGTTGGGGATTTTAAGTGATGAAGTATTCATTATACCCCACTCTTCAACAAATGCTAGAAAGTTTGACTTGGGAATAGGCACTGTACCTATGATTTCATTACTATAGAGACTTTGTAGCTGAGGGAACTCCCTCCACTGACACAGGTTAGTACCTCTCTTTGTACCTTATTAAAGTTTCCTAGAAACTTGAAAGGTCACAAACATTATTTGACATAGGCAGGACTTGCTAGTCTTTTTGCCATCTCTGTTGACTGTTATGCCATATTTAGAAATCTATAAAAATTATTAAAGTCAGTTATAGTTTTATTTCTATAAAAAGAGAGCAACAGTATTGATGTGGTTTTATCTATTATCAATAATAGTCTAAAAGTTATGTTTTCTTAATGAACTTTCATTGTTAAAAAATATAAAAATTACTCAGTATTGTTGCCAAGCAACTCTCTCCTGCTTTTAAAGGTCCAAACTTCTTTTCTACTACTGTGACATATTGAAATAAAACTACTCTCATTCCTCTACCAACAAGATTTAATGTTCCATAAAGATAAAATGTGGTAACTCCTTTTAGGATATAGATAAAAGGAATAATGGATAAAAGTAGCTTTAATTAAATCATTTCAAATTGGGGCAAACGTTCTTTCTGCTAAAAAAAATATATAAACATGCAGAGAAGTGTATGCTATCTAGGTAAAATAGTTATTTAGTTATAGTTGCCTTAATAACACTATTTGGGGTTTTCTTGGCAAAGTTACCAGAGTGGTTTGCTGTTTTCCTTCTCCAGCCCATTTTACAGATAAGGAACTGAAGCAAAAAAGGTTAATTAAGCAACTTGCCCAGTATTATACATTTAATGTCTGAGGTTAGATTTGAACTCAGGTCCTCCTGACACTCTATCCTCTGCACCACCTCAGTAAAATTCATATATATTTCTTTGCTGTGTCCATCACTTAATCTATTTAATGATAGCAGCAAGTGGTAGTTTGGAGAGTTAGTCCCCTCAGCATAAGTTTAATAGGCATTATCAATGAGATTTCGGTTGAAAGAAAAATAAGTTTGTTCTTTTTTTTCTCTTCTTCCACTAAACTAAAGAAATCTATGCTTTTCCTTTAGACGGGATGATTCCTATTGGCCAGAAGGAAAGAGGGCAGCACTAGATGACAGATACCATTCTGAATTTAGCCGCCAAGATCGTTTCCATGATTTTGACCATAGAGATCGTGGCCGGTACCAGGATCATTCAGTAGACAGGTTAGTATTTTGCAAACTCTGAACTGTGATAAAAGAGAAATAGTATAATTTGTTTTGTCTGCTAATATAGATATAAAATGGAAAATATACCAAAAAAAAACACTTCTTAGAGCCATGGTAGGAGTAAGTAGGAGTAGATTTACTGAGAAAATTTAGAAATGATGTGAACCTTTCTTTTCTCATCTTTTTTTAGATTATATATTGAAATCTGTTCATAAATAAAAGCAAAAACTGTACTTTATTTGTGGGCTTCTCTAAACAACCATAAATGCTTTAATTTGGGTATAGATTGTGTTTTACCATCTTCCATTCATTTTGGATGACAGCATTCACTCTGAAAATATGTGTATGAGTTTGTCCTATTCTTTCCAAGTCAATTATGGTGAAATTTGTAGATGAGAATAATTTTTTTCTTTGTTTAGGTCCCAAATGTATACTCTTATTAACTCTCTTTTTTTCCCCAGGAGAGAAAGTTCAAGGTCAATGATGGGAGACAGAGATGGACAGGTGAGTTGAATGGAACTTAATGAAATTCTTTCTTTTTCTTCTCTGCCTTTACTGGGTACTTTGGAGAAAAAAAATAATAAAGGGGTTTCAGAAAGAAGGAACTTATTTATTTTTGCCATGCTTGCTTTAAAAAATCAATTTCCCATTCATTCCTTTGGTGAAGTGTTTCCAATGTCTACACTCTAGCAGAAGTTTCATCTGAAGTACCTTTAAAATGTCAGTCCACAGAGGGATAACAGCCCCACTCAGTGAATAGAAATAATAAAATGGATTAATTTTTAAGTGAGCCAGTGGCATTTAAAGTTATTTTCACTGGTTTCCTATGTTGCCTAGAAAGATGACTAATGTTTAAATTGGTACTAAAATTTTCTTCCTTTCCTGTTTTAATTTTTAAGCACTATGCAGAACGCCGTGGAGGACCAGATCGCCGTGGGAGAGAATCTCGAGATGAGTGGAGCAGTTATGCGTCTGAGAAGAGAATGAGCAAAGGAAGAGGACTGCCTCCTCCACCTAGGTTAGCATAGAAATCATAACTATTTGTTCAAAGAATTATGCATGTTAATGAGCTCTTGGAGTTCTTTGTGATACTTAAAAAGAAAAAGACTAAAACCTCCACCTGCTCTCCCATTGGAGCTTTCAGTATGGTAGTAACGTCCAAAGAAATGAAGAAAAACAGTAGCGGTTCCAGCGAGTTGAGTGAATTAAGAGAAAGTTTATAGGTGCAATGGGAATGCAAATTTTAAAAAAGCAAAAATAGCTCCTGCCTTCAAGAACAAATTTAAATTGGGAGAGGAAGGGAGACACAAAAAAATGATATTGGTGGCCAGGAAAAGGTATTGTGGTTTGGAAATTTTAGGGTTGGTGCATGGAGTCATAGGAATAGACTGACAATTTCCATAAGTAATTACAAATTGGATTTCATTATGGAGCCAGAGCTTTAACATGGGTAGAAGGGGTTTACGGGTGGGGCGTCTAGGGAGAAAATGGTCAGGCATAAAATGAAACATAACTAGAGCAAAGCCTAGATATTGGTCAGCCACCATCATTCAGTATACTTACGCCCTGCAGGCTGTGAGTTTTGAGAGGTAAAAGAGCTAGTTCCTCTTGGGTATGGTTTCTGTTTTAGAGAAAAAGAAGAGGCCTGTGCACCAAAAGTGAGGGAATGGCAGTGGGATGAGGGACTCTAAAGGGACTGGTGAAAAAAATCACTTGGAGTTGAAGAACATGAGTAAAGTAAAGTAGATGTATGAATTAAAACATCCTCTGAATGTTCTAATCTCACAGATATCCTCAAACTTTTTTGTACATAGTCTTAAATATACACATTAATAGTAATGAGGTGGCAGTGTGACATATAACTAGGAGAATATAATGAGAGTTTTATTACAAGTTTTTAACAGCAGATTTTCCTTGTCACTTTTGTTCTAGTGCAATAGTGTTAGCTCACAGTTCCAAACATATAAACTGATGGTTATGGGCAGGAGTAAAGTGGAACTAGCTCAAGGGGACCTATAAAAGCCAGCTAACATTTTCATTGTGAATATTCACCCATCAAAAGTCTGCAGACTAAAAATTTGGGTTTGATTTTTGTTGTTGATGATCTAGACTTAAGAAAGTGATGGAGAAAATGTCAATGACATAGCTTAAACTTTAAAATAGCTTTGTTGGTTTGAGGAGGAAACTAGAGCATTTTCTGGCCCACCCCTGGTCAGGAATAAGGAGATGGCCAGGAAACAGACTGGTTTGCAGAGAAGAACCAGCCTAGAAATTGAAGTCTTTCCCATATCACCTCCACAGATATATCACCATTGACTATAGATCTGAAATGGATACAAATATATTAATTCAGACACTGGCTACATCCCTAAAATGAAATCTGTCAGGGGTGGAGGGGGGCAATAGGAATTCTTTGGGAAAATAACATACTCTGCTTTATATGATACAAATTGAAGGGAAATTTCAATCCCAATTCAGCTTTTGTGCCTATTTTTCAGGGGACGAGACTGGGGAGATCATAGTCGAAGGCTAGATGACCATCAAGATCGTTCATGGCAAGGAAATGTAGATGGAGGAATGATGGGTCGAGATCATGAGAGATGGCAAGGTAAAAGACTGGCTAAGAGAGAATATCCCTTTTTATGATTTAGTTTTGATACTATTAAGTAGAAAGAGTGGTACATTCATTGGTGGAAAGAGCAAAGAACAGGGAGTCAAGATTTCTGTATCCTAATCCTACCTCTTCAAGTGATCTAAAATGTGACTTTGGGCAAGTCACTTCACTCTGGGTCTTACTTTCATCACCCATAAAATGAGATTCTCTAAATGATCTGGGATAACAAAGTCATTTCATGTGAAAATGATTTGGAACTTAATAATATTGTGCAATCTCTGTAATGGACTTCTAGTAAAAAATAGCATTTGATAATATCAGAACTCAACTCTTCTTCATCACCTCAAAACAGCCAGAAACAACCCAGAAAGGGTTGTAAAAATCCCTCCCCTTTAAAAAAAAAACTGACCAAGAAACTAAAAGTCTTTAGAAGGACTGGGTTTTTTTTTTGTTTGTTTGTTTTTTTTGTTTTTATTGAAGGAAGAACCAAGGGGGAAAATTAGTGTTCTCAAACAATTCAAGGACATGAGAATTGATTGTTTAATATAACAATGGAAAATCTCACTTAAGGCAGTGGACACTGAGAAAGAGCAGATTCAGAATTCACTGTCAAAGAAGGAACAAAGAAGATCAGAACAAAATCAGATAACAAAATTGGAAGAGTACTTGAGGTCTCCTCAAACTGAGTGAATGTACCTTGAACAGCTTCATCAGGTAATTAGAGATTTACTATTGTCCCATGAAAATACAATAAAATGGAGTCTATTATATACACTATTTTAGGAAATCATAAAAGAGAATTACCTAGAAATATTGGCAGCCACAGTAAAAGTATAGATTCAGAGAAGAGCCCCCCACGGCTGTCCCTGAACCTTTACATACCTAAAAATGTCACCAAGGAGTAGCAAGGTGTCCCAGAGGCTAACGACCCAGGCCTGAAGTCAAATCTGACTTCAGACACTTCCTAGCCATGAAGCCCTAAGCAAGTCACTTAAGCCCAGTTGCCTAGCCCTTACCATTCTTCTGCCCTTAGAACCAATAACTAGTATTTATTTATTCTAACACAGAAGGTAAGGGTTTAAAAGAAGGAAGAAGAGATGTTGTTTGCAGTGTCAACATGAAAGAATATAGTAGACATCCAGAAGAAAAACCTCCAGATAGCAAGGAAACCCATCTAAATCATGCAGAACTGCTCCTCAAAGACAAGAACATTTCTGGATTGTGAGAGAGAATTTAATCTAAGCATCTCATTTTGCACCTAACATTGTATCACAAAATTGAACAAGATCTTATATTTTGTCTTATGGAGAATTTTCAGTAAGATGAATGAATTTTGAGAGAGGGGGTTGGTACTTTTTTATCTTTTTAAGGAAATAAGAATCTAGGAGTAGTGAGAGACCAAAATCAGATTGTTTGAAGTAAAGCAAGTTGCAGGTACCCAGTGCTAATTTTTAAATTTTACAGTATTTTTAAGGTAATTTGATAATAGGAAAACCAAATTTGAAAATAACAATTTTATGTTAATGGGCCAAAACTCATCCTTAAAACACAAAGTTGCAAAATTAATTAGAAAATGAAATCCAACAACTTGTATATTTAAAGAAAACATTTAAAACATAGTCACAATTAAGATAATACATTTGAGATTATAGAAAAGAAAGGATGGCAATCATGGTTGCATATAAATCAATAGTAAAAATAATTTCTAGAGACACATTGGAAATTTTTTAATACCAGAAAGACAGGATATTTCCATTGATGCAAATATATTAAATTTTACTTTGAAATATTTTCATCTTACCTATTTCTTTGTCTTATGGATTAGAAAACACACCTAGTCGATGCAGCTTGGTAACCTTCAAGGTATTCTTAAATTCTAGTATTGATGAAATACTCTATACTCCTATATGTACACCAGCTGGCACAACTTCTAATTACATAAATGAAAAGCCATCTGAAGTATGAAAAAAAGATTTTGCATGAGTTAGTCATTTTAAAATTTGCCTTTCATAACTTGTTAAATCTAATATATATAAAGAGTGTTCTAGATCCAAACATATTGTGAAAACCATGATAAAACTATGATAAGTTTTGAATAATAATTCTTCAGCTTTATACAGTACTTTTACAGAAATTGGTCATATGCTAAGGCATAAAGAACCTCAAAATTAATGAATAAAGCAAAAAAAAAACCAGTAAACACATTTTTTGCAGACACTTGATATAAAAAATTATAATCTTAAAAATAGGAACAATATTTAGACTTACATTGAGCATAATTAACAGTCCTAAATAATGAACATGTCAAAGGACAAATCATAGAAATGGTTATGTTAAAAAAAAATAAAACATGTGGCACTGTGCCTTAATTTATGGAATGCAACTAAGTAAAGCTCTTTTTAAAGGAAACCATATGTCTAAAGACATTGCCAAAAGCTAGAATCTACTGTGCAATTTTAAAAATCACCATATTGATAACCATTTTTAAAAAATGTTGAAAATTTAAAGCAAAAACTGATAAAGATAATAAAGAACCAGTTTTGTTTTTTTAAACCCTTACCTTCCACCTTAGAATCAATACTTGGTATTGCTTCTAAGGCAGAAGAGTGGTAAGGGCTAGGCAATGGGAGTTAAGTGACCTGCCCTGGATCACACAGCTAGGAAGTGTCTGAGGCCATATTTGAACCCAGGACCTCCCATATCTGGGCCTGACTCTCAATCCACTGAGCCACCCAGCTGCCCCCTAAAGAGCCAGTTTTTAAAGACTGACAGAAATAAGAACAATATTGCCAAAACCAAAAAGAGATTTCATAACATAAAGGGGAAGTAGAATTAATTGAAAACTTCTGTGTACAACCATATAACAAAATTGGGAGTGAAGTAGAATGAATATTTACAAAACTATAAATGCCCAAATTGTTCTTAATGGTGATTCTACATAATTCAATTCACAGCAGGGGGGGGGGGGGTGGACCAAACCACAAATAAAACTCCCCCCAAAAAAATTACTAAACCAGAGGTACATCTAAGTCATAAATCTTGATTAAAGATAATTTAATCTCTGTGCTACATAAACTCTTCTCAAAAGTAAGGAAAGAAGCGATCTTCCAAAGCCCTTCTTCAGACAAATATCAGAAAGAAAATCACTAATAAATAATGATGCAAAGCTAACAAAAAATTACATGAGTATATAGGAAATGCTTTCCACATGGTGGAGGTTTAGGCAGTGTGGTACATTAGAAAGAGCACTGGATTTGGAGCCAAAGAACCTGAGTTCAAACCCTGTCTTATTTTCTACCATAGAATCTTGGAGCAGCCGTTCAACCTCCTTGGTTTCCTTAAGCAAAATGAGGTGGTTGAACTAGATGGCTCTCAGTTTTACTTTCAGCTCTTGACATATTCTCCTTTGAACCTATGATACTAAAATGCAGTGTGTATGTAGGGTTAGAATGACCAATTATTCCCTTTTTGCACTTTTAAAAAACACTGAATTTTTTGTTTTTATATCCCCTTCATTTCCAAAATATATTCTTTCCCTTCCTAGAGACATCCACTGTAACAAAAAATGGAAATGAAAGAAAAGGCATTTAATCAAAACATTTTATACATCAACTAAATCTAGTTATACATCCAGTTTTCCATATTTAGGAGCTCCTTCCTTTCAGATGTCTAAGCTTTTTTCTTTGGGAGCCAGCTTTGCTCAACATAGTTATACGGTTTACTGTTCTATTTTGTTGTTTGAAAGGATTAAGCCTTATTGAAAAATAAAAAGGTCCAAAATCAAGAACTAGCATTCCTCATGATAAAAAAATTTTGGAAGCATTCCTGTAAGATCAAAAGGTAAAGAAAAAACCCAAATACCTCCATTATTTCATATACTACTAAAAATGTTAACTTTGACAATAAGCCAAGAGAATAGGCAGGCTTTGGCAAAATGGAAGCAAAAATTACCCTTATTTGTACATTTGTTCTACTTAGAAAATTTACAACTACCTATAGGCTCCACTATTCTGATTTCGTTGCCACAGGAGCTCCATTCAACAGCCCAGATCAAAATTCATTTAACTTATAAACTGAATCTTGAGAAAGTTACCTGAAGTTGAGAGATTTAATAAGCCTGTAGTAAGACAAAGCCCAGGTAGGACTTTCAAGTAGGTCTTCCTTAGTTAAGATAAAGCATTTTATTTACTCTCTACTTTACTCTTTAAGAGGACACTATAAAGTTAGGCAAAACAGGAACACGTTTTTTTTTTTTTTCTCAAGAAAACTAGATAACAAGGAAAGATAGACTAGATATCAAGGAAAATGACTTACTTTTTTAGGAGGAATTAATAGGATCTTGCATCATCAGATCTCAAATTATATTCCATAGCAGTAAATATCAAATGAAATAGCTAAGCAAAAGCCAAGAGCAAATTTAGATAGTTGTCATAGTGTTAAAAAAAAAATGTGAGACCAGAAACTCCTAGAAAAGGAAGGTGGTTCAGCAAGAACTTAACAGAAAAGTGAAAAACTTGATAGGAAATTGGTTTCTGCTATTAATTTTATCATATGCCACAATTAATTCCAAATAGATAAATAAATGTTTTTAAAACTAGGATCATTTTTATTACAGAAATGAAAAGATCATTCATAAATAAGATATAGCTATGAATTAGCAGAGATAGTTACTTAGAAAGAAAAATTGCATCAAACATCTCTGATAAAAATTGGTCATCCAGAATTTGTCATCAGTTGGCATGAATCTATATGAGGTTAAGTTATACCGCAGAAGATAAGTGTTGGTCAGAAAAGATGAACAGGTTTCAAAAGGAAAATGTAGATTATCAACAACTTTGAAAAATAATTTAAAATTAGTAATAATTAGGATAATGCATATTAAAATAACTCTTGACATGTTAACTAATGCCTTTCAAAATGAAAAAGATGCAGACAAAGAAGAAATTCCCCTTTGGAGCAGCTTTGGGAAGCAGACACACCAATTCCTACTAGAGCTATGTTAAGCAGTTTGAAAATGTGAGAAAAGCTACCACATTATTTGTAAATTAGAAGGCCTAACTCAAGTAAATTTGAAGAGTAATGCCCTAGATTTGGTCTTAAGGGGCCTTTCATTTTCCAAAAGAAATAGGAAAGCTAAACCAAGAGCAGAGAAGGGGCATTATATTTTAAAGACTGTCATGTGCAGATAGCCAAAAATAATAATGAGAAAAGCATCATGTAGCACATTTGAGCAAGATCAGTGGAGACAGAAATAGAAGTGATATTGCCGTCAAGTCTATATCACAGATCTCATAGACCAAAAGGAAATGGATGAGAAGAATTCAAGAAATGAAAAAAGTCTGACAGAATGGGTATGATGTATTAGAAATGGGACACATCAGTTACTCTTACATCTATTAAAGCAGAATATCTAGTGATTTCTTGATTTTATAAATGCTTCAAAAGATTGAAGAAGCCAAGAAAAATTCCATTCTGCATCTGATTATTATCACTTAAGAAGAAACCTGGGATGAAAATGATGGGAGACTGAAGGCAGTGACTGCTGTATTTTAGAATTTTTTTTTTCATTTAGAAGAAGAAAGCCAAGTTCACTCTTACGTGCACTCCAATTATAATTAAAGGAGATGGTCAGTGTTTACATGGAAATGAACCAGGACTATCAAGAATAGGTTGTGCCAGAAAAGCCTCATTTTCTTTCTTACCTGGGTTATAGGTAAATTTATTTTATTCTAGGTAAATTGCTTATAAGTAAATTTAGATTTTAACAAAGGAATTGGCAAAGTCTTTGATATTTTTCTTATAGGGAAAGATGCAGAAATATGAAGTTAGGCAATAATTCATTCTGGTGAGTTCTGTATCATTTAAGTGTCCAGATCCAAATAGGAATAGGTCTCTCTATATGCCTGCTTGATTCGATTCTATTAAACATTTTTTGTCTGTGCTTTGGATAAAGACACAGCTTGTATGTTTATCACATTTCAAAATGTCATAAAACTGGGAATAATTAGATATTAAGATGCAAAAATACCTTGAAAAATTGGAGTACTGAACTGAATTGAAAATGTTCAACTTTAGAAAGGATAAATTTTAAATCCTTTACATTTGGGGTTTTTTTAATCGGCTTTACAAAGACATTATGGGGGGTAGGCGTGGCCAGATGGTAATCTATCTAAAAGATTTTGGAATTTGACTGGAATTTTATTTCTATGGGTCAACAATGTGATATGGCAGCCAAGAGAAGTAGTGCTGCATTTAGAGAAGCCTAGTGTCTAGAATTAGGAAAGTGATGGTCCCCTTGCACTATGCCATGGTCAGACCATATTTGGAAATCTGTGTTCTGTTCTGGGCCCCAGGAACATTGAGGAACTGGAAAGTGTCCAAAGGAGAGCAACAAGGATGGTGAAGGGACTTGAAGTTCATGGCACATGAGGTTCAACTTAAAGGAATGAAGATATGTTTAGTTCAGAGGGAGGAAAGATGGTAGACATGATAGCTGTCTTTGGGTATTTGAAAAACTGTTGTAAAGCCCTGAAGGAGAAAACCCAGAGCAATGGTTGAATTTGTGAATAGAACTAGGCTTGATCTCAAAAACCCCCCTGGCAGAACTCTCCAGAAATGAAATGTTCTGCCTCGAGGTAGTAGTTTTCCCTTCATCGGGTATAGACTGAATGATTTCACTTCTCAGTTATAATGTGGAAAAGGGTATTCAGAATGGTTTGGCCTTTGAAATCTGCTAATTTTATGATCCAGAGATCCACCTGCCTGATTTATACCCCTAGAATGTCAGCAACAGAAATAAATAACCCATTTCCTCCAAAATATTCATAGTACTATTTATGATAAAAAGCTGGAAACTATGCACCTGATTATTAAAGAATAGCTAAACAAATTGTGGCATAGACATGTAATGGGGAAAGTTGGTTCCAAATGAAAAGCACATATCTTTTTTATTAAAAAATGGTAAACTACCCAAAAAAAGAGAAGTTGCATACTCCCAGTTATCACTTAAACAGTTATATGGCTTTCTCTATAAGAAAGTGCTGGAGGTGGGCAAGAGGAGATGAAGGTTTTTTATTAGGAAATGACTGATAAGAGTAAAAAAGCATAATGTCCCCAGTGAGGAAAGCAGTAGTGTCTCTGTCCTCTTCTTTGGTCCTAAGTTCTAAAGGGACCACATTACAGAAAAGACATTGGCAAACTGAAATTCATTTAGAAAAAGGTCACTTGGCAAAAAGAAACCATTCTCTACATAGATTGTTTGAAGGAGCTAGGGGCAATGCATTCAGGATCTGTGGAGGAATATCATCACTGTTTTCAAGAATTTAAAGGTCCTTTACAGTGAGGAGATTTATTCTGCACAGCCCCAGAGGACAGATCTTGGAGCAATGGGTGGAAGTTGTAGAGAGATTCAATAATATAAGAACCTAGTGAGAGTTCTAAAATAAAAGAGCGTTTTGACAAAGGCAACAAATCATTAAAGCAGGATTGTTGTAGAAAAAGATGTCTGTTTAAATAGACATCTCCTCTGGGGTCATTTTCAATTCTGTGACCCTGGAATTTCTATAATATTGTGTCTACTACCCTGAAATTGGTCTAGACATTACAGGCTTGGATCAGGACATAATAAATATAGACATCAAAAAGAATCTGTCTTTTGAGAGATGAAAAAAGCAACAGTGAGAGAGAAAGGAAGAAATAGTGTGCCAACTCCAATCACTGACAGTGAGCCCAAGTGGACAATCTGTTTTATTCAATAATTGATATATTGATTAACAATTACAGTGCAGGAAGCATCCAGCTAGACCCCTCTCCCTAATCTATCTAGTTTTTTCATGTAATGGAAATGAAGGTGAGGAAGGGCTCTATACCAGAGCACTGATGTTTCTGGAGAATTTTCTCCAGATGTTTGAAAACTGTCTTGTCTTTTAGGTGGTGAGAGAAGTATGTCTGGTCACTCTGGACCAGGCCATGTGATGAATCGAGGAGGGATGTCGGGGTAAGAAGTTTCGTCGAGGATAGTTGATTTTCTTTTTCTTCACGCTTCCCTTCCTCTTCCTTTTATAACAGCCTCTTTTTTGCATGTTTGTTTAACTTGCTTTGTTGAAGGTTTCAAAACAAAATGAAATCTTACCAAGTAATAACCTTTGTTACCTAAAGCCATGTGTGATCAGTCATATGTTGTTCCCTATAAAACAATCTAATGGTTCTATCATCTGATGCATCTGATCAAGAGGGGGAAGGCATTAGATAGAATTAATGGCTCCAAACCATACTGAACAGCCCTCCTTGAAAATGTACAGGTAGCAGCCTACAGGGGTGGGAAAGAATCTGGGGGCAAAAAAGAGTTTGAATTTGTTCCTAGGCGTGGCAGCTTTGCAGGTGGAAATTCCCGGGGCCATGTGATGCAGGGTGGTGGAATGCAAGGTGGAGAATTTGGAGAACAGGACAGAGGGAACAGACCTAATGACACCCGCTTTACTCGCCGCTACTGAATATTTTAAAACCTATGTTAATGTCATATAGCAACAGTGATGCATTCTGTTTGCCAGGGCTACCTTGAACTGTGTAATATTTTTTTTATCTGCTCCCATGTTGTAGCTCGATACAATGTGAATTTTATTTGTTTTGAGGTTTTTTCTTTTGTAATAAACGTGTTCCTGTTCACACACCATTTAAAATGTTTTCTTTCTGCCTCAAAAAGTGAAAGAGTAACAATTATAAAAACAATGCCAGAGCCATTAATTCTGAATTAAGACAATAAAGCCAACTAATTTAAAAATTTATCAGAAGTGTTCTCCAAAAGCTTTATACACAAAACCTACCTGTTTGTAGCTATCTTATATCTCAAAGCTTACTCTTGACAATATTTCTTCTTTGGGGGCACATTTTGCATTATGAATACATTGGCTGCCAGTGCTTATATTGAAGAGCAATGTACTTCAAAACATGAGAGACTTAAGGTGGAAACCCTCCTATCTCTGCCTTTTCTCACATTGTTCTCTCCACCTAAAATTACTTTTTTCTTTCTCTCCCCTCCTTATTTCTGCCTGTTTGCTGTCTGATTTCTGCCCTTGATTTCAAGGCCTAGTTCAAATGTCATCTTCATGAATATAGTATGTTTAAAAAAGAATTCCACTAGAGTTTAGTTTGTACATCTAATTGCCTTGATATTCTAGCTATTTGTTTGATCATATCCAAATTGACATCTAAGACTATCTCCAGAAAAGAATGTGAATCATTTTTGTAGCAGCATGACACACAAAGTTCTAACTCTGTAGAGTCAGGCCCTGAGTTCTGCCTGATGTTTATTGTCTTTTAATCAAGTCATTTTATCTATATTTTCTTATCAGTAAAATAAAGAGGTTGATCAGATAGCCACTGAGGAAAGGCCTCCTGGATAGGTAGATGGGTAAACCTTTGCACTATAAAAGCAAATTGTCCACAATAATAAAATGGACATATTCAAGTATCTCAGAAGCTTTTGAGAACTAGAGGGAGTTCTGGACTAACTTATACCTGAATTTGAAACCCCTCTACCATGTGCCCAACAGGTGGCTAGTCAGACTTTGCCTGCAAAGCTATAGTGAAGACTAGCCTGATACCTCCAATAATGGCCTGTTATACCTTTGCATAGCTCTAAAATTGTTGGATTTTGTTGTTGTTGTTCCATTAAACTGAAATTTGCCTCCTTCCAATATATGATTATTTATTTAAAGCTGGGAAGGACTTTAGAAGTCATTCAACTCATCGGGGTCCTCAAACTACAGTTGTTGATTTTTCTAGTAAATCAGGTTGCCATGGTTCCTATTTCTAGAACCTATGGACCAAAGCCCAAAAAGCCTTAATTCTCCCCTTGAGCATAACAAAACCATTAATTGATCTTGCTAATTACCTGCCAAATAAACCGTTTCTTAAGCTAATTCTCATGACATGAGAGGGAATATAATGGAAGGGTAGTGCTAGATTTGTAGTCAGGAAGATCTGAGTTTAAGTCATGCCTCTGATAAGTACTATCCATGTGGATATATTCAAACAACTTGAGCCTCTAGCTTCTTAATCTAAAAGTAGAGATAATTCATTAAGAAAAACATTTAAATGTCTACCAGATCAGGCATTGTACTAGGGATGCCAATCAAAAAATGAAACACTCCTTGATGATAAATTCATATTCTACTGAGAGGATACATGATAAGAAAATACAAGACATATCCAAAATCAATATGAGGTCATTTCTGATGGAATATGGAGAGTACTAACACCTGAAGGACCTAGAAAAAATCTCATTAGAGGTAGCACTTCAACTAAGTCTTGAGGGTGGTGCCAAGGATTCTAAGCAGAGACAAAGAGTGAGGATATTCCAGACATGGGAAGCATTCCCAGCAAAGTTTTGAGAGGTCAACTGTCCATGGAACAGCATGGCCTAGTAGTGAGTTCAAGAGGGGCGTGGTATGTCATTGGCCCCCAAATGTCAAACAGGGTTTATATCTTCGAGGAGTAATAGGAAACCACTAATGCTTATACGGGAATGGCATAGGTCAGAGCTGTGCTTTAGGAGTATTAGCTATCATCTGTATGAAAGAGATTAGCAAAGGGGAACTTGGATACAAAAAAAAAAAAGAATCCAGTGCAGTGGTCCAGGTGGTGAGACCCTGAACCTAGGATTGATGTGGTCAAAGTAGAGAGGAGATGGTTGTCGAGGGAGGTAGACTTTAAGATTTTTGGCAAATGTTGGATTGGGGGGGGGGGGGTGGATTGATGTGGTGAAGAGTTGAGGATAGCTTCCAAGTTGGAAAGTTTTGTGACTTCAAGATTGGTGGTGGCCTTAACAGAAAGGGTGGACTTAGATTTATGTATACCCTTTTAAAGTATGGCACTCAAGCTATCACATAATATTCTATAAGGGGCCTGACCAGGGAATACTAGAGCAAGAACTATCACCTCCCCAAACCTAGATATTAAAACTGTTCTGATGTAGCCTAAGATAACCTGGTATTTATTATTGAAGTAGGGGCCTGTCTTCTACTGTAAATGTGGGTGAGTCAGAGTGAAGAAGCCTCCAACTGGTTTCTTCTACATTGAAATGGTGCATGAATCTCTACCAGAATGGAGCCAATATGCCCCTATCAATTGTTTCTCCTGACCAGGCAGTCTTTTGGCACTCTCCATATGTGGTTTGGAGTTGCCTTTCCACAAATCAGCTGTAATAATGTTTCCATCTATTAGCATGGGTTATTATTTGAGAGCTACCTATATATCTGAACAGACATGGGAGAAGGAAGAAGAAATTTGAAGAAATTTTTTGAAGAAGTGAGTCTTGTTTGAGGACTTTATTCACTTTACTATGAATATTATGAAATCTAGCTTCTGATTTCCCCTATTAAGTTTTAATAGCAAAAAAAGTTTGTCAAATATTCCTAAATAGGAAACTTGAACAATTTTAATAGGCAGTTATTTCACAAAATATATGTTCAAAATCTGTAAATAAAATTATGACAATTTATATAAAAATGTCTTAGGAGGACTATTATACCTTTATATAGAAATACATTAGGAGGATTTACTATGTAAAGAAATACTCTAAAAAAAAATTTTGGAAAGTAGGAAGGCATCACAGCACAGTGCAGGGAGAGGGGAGGGAATGCTATATTTGGATTCAGAAATTCTGGTTTTTAAATCCCAACATTGCCGCTTACTACTTTTGTAAGCCCAAGTAAATTACTTTACCATTCTAGGACTCAGTTCAGCTTTGAGGTTGGGGGATTGAACCGTATGACCTCTAAGACCCCATTCTAAATCTGTGGTCATTAAGTCATTTTTTGGGTTGCCATATCGTACTGTTGATTCCTATTGTATTTATAGTCTACAGGTTATCTACCATTCAGCATTTGTTTTTGTTGTTTTTTGAAACCCTTACCTTCTATCTTCATCTCAGTTAGTGGAGAAAGGTGACCTATTTACACCTCATCCTGTATAATTGCCACTAGTTCATACTCTATAGATGTAGCATGGAAGATTTACCCAGCATACTGGAAGCCATCCTTTTTTTTGCATTTCTTGGGTAAATGTGAAGTATTCCTTCTGTCATTTATCCCTTGCTGTTGCTACATGACCAGCCCTCATCCTTTTTCTAATCAAACATTTCTTAGATTGCACAAATACCATCATTGGAAATGTACTTCAGTTCATCTATGCCCTTTTAGTCACTTGCAATTTGAATTTAATTTAATTCTTTGGAGATTTTAATGTTTGAGGATTCTTAACTATGGTATCCTTGTTAAATTAAGGCTTTGATATAAGCTGGTCATGTTTTTTTTTAAATATTTTCTCAAAATAAAACTTATGAAATTCAGATGGACTCAAGAACTGGTGCCCAAAATTTCTCAAATATGCCAGAAGGCTCAGGAAGAATCAGTTGGCCTCATTGCATGTGTATTATCTTTGTTATTCTTCTAAACAGTGAACCAAGTACTAAAAAGATACCGTCTTATATGTCAAAGAGATCAGAATAAAAAAAGAAAATAGAAAATTTTAGTAGCAACAACATTGAGTTTCCCAAGAACCAGGAAGAAATCTCTATTTTGGGACTATATAAGAACTCCCTGTTCTTAGTTAGGAAACAAATTCTTCCCCACCAGCTGTATACTTCTACCAGAGGATTCTAATTTGTAACTGGTAAGTAAAAGACTATCCAATTCTGCCATTGGACATCATTTTAGATATTGAAAGCCAGACCTAGAGATGGGAGTTGAGGGTTGAAATCTGGCCTCGGAAATTTCCTAGCTGTGTCACCCTGGGCAAGTCACTTGGCCCCGACTGCCTACTCCTTACCACTCCTCTGCCTTGGAATCAGTACAAAGTATTAATTGTAAGATGGAAGGTAGGAGGGTGAGGGTGGAGATGTGTGTGTGTGTGTGTGTGTGTGTGTGTGTGTGTGTGTGTGTATTTGAAGGCAGGTAAACTAAGAGACAGTCTTGAATATTGCACTAATATCTATGAAATACCAATATCTTCATACTCGGGGAAGAGACGTATACCTTATTGGAAAGCTTTCATGGAAGATTCCAGACTTGAACAAGAACTATACAGGATAAAAAGGCCTGTTTTATAAAAAGTTATGATCAGTGGCAGTGAATGTGCCCCCACATTGGTAAGATTGTGTAGTCATCAGTTACTTGGCAAATTTTGACTCCATTTCTTGGATCTCAATTTCCCCATCCATAAAGACAACTTCTAAAATCCCTTCTAACATTAAATCCTATCATCTTAGAGGTAAAAAAGTAACAGTGTTGTGTAATACAAAATGCGGTGGAGCAGTACAATGGATAAAGTGACAAGCCTGGAGTTGGGAGGACCTGGGTTCAAATCTGGCCGCAGCCACTACTAGCAATATGATCCTGGACAAGTCGCTTAACCTTGCTTCCCTAGCCCTGGCCCTATTCGCTTGAGTGTTTACTAAGACAGAAAGTAAGGGCTTTAAAAGGGGGGGGGGGGAATGTACCCCACCTGAGCTCTAAACTAGATTTTGCCACTAATTTGAAGAAATTATTTCCCATCTCTGGTCCCAAGTTTTTTCTTCTGTAAAATTAAGGGGTGATCTCCCAGGCTCCTACTAGCTCTGATTGGTTCCACATGAAATAGAATATTGGATCTAACACAGACCTAGGCACAACTTACCATAGCTACTAATTACCCTGCTGACCCTGGATAAGTAATTGACGCATCTCCATATCTCTACAAATTAGAAGAGTGGACTAGATGATATCTTAGTTTCTTTCTAGCTCTAAATGTTAGAACCCAGTGATATTTGTGATCCTAAGACAATCTTAACTTGCCATCTTGATAGAGCCAAGAGGAAATAGAACATCAAGCTGAATCTAATAAAAGAATTGTAATAAGAATATTCTAGCTGTGTGACCCTGGGCAAGTCACTTACCACTCTTCTGCCTTAGAACCAATACTCAGTATTGATTCAAAGATGGAAGGTGAGGATTAAAAATATAATAATCCAGAGAAGGAAATGGTGAACCAGTCTAGTCACCTTGTTAAGAAATCCCCAAATGGAGTCATGAAGAGTCAGACATGGCAGAGAAACAACTGAACAACATGTAAATGTTAACTCTCGTTATTGTGAACCACTCTATGGCCTTGGGCAAGATCCTCTCTCTGGACCCCATTTTTCAGGTCTGTAAAATAAGGAGAATTGAATTAAATCATCTCTATTGCCTTTTCTTGGTCTTCCTGGAATCCTCAATGTGCCTTCTAAGGTGTGAAGGAGAGGGACGATTGCCTCCATTGGACTGAGAAAGGGGAGAATTGCCCCTTCCCACTCTGAGACTTGGTGGCAGAGCGAGAGCCATAAGCCCTCTAGCCCTGAGCTTTCTGTCTGAGTCACCTGCAATGTGGCATATTAAGAATGTGGAGGAGACCCTTCCCAGTTAGTTCACCTCCATGTCTCTTTGCTCTTTCCACATCCAAGTCTCTGTGTCCCTGTCTCTAAAAGAGTCTGAATCTCTGTTATCTTTGTCCTCTGACTCTCTTCTGGTGTCTTGTTTTTGGATATTTCTCCTTTCTCAGAGGAAGAAATTAAAACTCTCTATAGAGTTTTAATGAAAAAATGGTCCAAAGCACTATTGATTAGAGAAATGCAAATTAAATAATTCTGAGATACCACCTCACATCTACCAGACTGGTTAACATGACCAGAAAGGAAAATGATCAATGTTGGAGGGGAGGTGGGGAAATTGAGACACTGATACACTGTTGGTGGAACTGTGAACTGATACAACCCTTCTGGAGGGCAATATGGAACCATGCTCAAAGGACAAAGAACTAGGCATTCCCATTGACCCAGCAATAGTCCCTCTGGGGGAGAGGGGAGAGGACGATATTCCAAAGAGATCAGAGATAAGGGGGAAAGGACCTACTTGTACCAGAATATTTCTAGCATCCCTTTTTCAAAGCATTGGAAACTGAGGGATTCTCCATCACTTGGAGAATATGGTTGTAATGGAATACTTTTTGTGTCCTAAGGAACAATGGAGAGGATGCTTTCAGAAAAACCTAGAAAGACTTGTATGAACTGATGCAAAGTGAGCAGAAGCAGGAGAACAATATGTACAGGAACAGAAATATTATATGATGATCGTTTAGTCCTGTGAAGGACTAAATCATTATCAAAATATTTCTCCCTCTGATAGAGTAGATAGGTGATGGATTTGGAATGAGGAAAAACTCAGTTCAAATCATCTCTCAGATGATTAAATCTGGGATACAGCCTCTGTGTTCTCAGCTGTAACATGGAGAGAACAATAGCAGCAAACTCCTAGGATTATTGTGAAGATAAAATTAGATAATACAGGTATAGGAAAAATTATCATGCAAACCTTATGGTCCTGTGTAAATGCTAGCTAGCTATATGTCTTGGTGTCTTTGTGAGGAAATTAAGGCAGGTCTTTCCTTGTCTTGTGTCTTTACCTGGCTTTATTGCTCTAAATCTTTGCCATCTTTGAATCGTTTTCTTAAAGAGAGGGGCTTAGAGGCAGAAAGCACAGAGTAAATTCTTTCTCAGGTCCCCACAGAAGGAAATATCACTCCTTGGGGGCCTGAGACCACCATCAAGCAAGTGTCTACACTGGCCAAAATACCTGGGAATTATTTGCAACTGAAGGTCAAACTGGCCTGTGATCAACCTCTCCTGTGTGCACACACACAAGATTGCCTTGACTTCTTCCCGCCCCACTCCTGAATGATGGGTTTTCCAAATGGCAATAGGCTCTGACCTGTGGGGTACATTGGAGCTGCTTCCTGCCTCCAGGAATTCTGAGTCCTTTTATCCTGGGGTTCAAAAACTCAAATTTGCGGGAATATAATATGAAGGAAATGTGACAGATCATCTGGAAAGCTGAGAATTTTGGCAGAATTTAATAAAAATAACCAACATTTATATAGCATTCAGTGCCAGACACGGTGCTAAGTACTATGTTGAGTATGAGGTAAAGCAGCCTCTTCCCCCAAAAAGAACCTACTATACTACTGGGTTGCATTAAGAAAAGCCAGAACTAGGGATGTGATTATTAGGCTATACTCTGCGTTGGTCAAACTACATGTGAAACCATGCAGAATTTTAGATGCTGCATTTTAGGAAAGTCCTTAATAAATTAGACTGAAGCATAACAAGGCTGGTGAAGGACGTTGAGCTCATGCTCTATAGGCATCACTTGAAGGAACTGGTCATATTTATCCTGGAGAAGAGAAGAGGTGGAGGGGTGCAAAGAAAGGCATGATGGTTACTTCTTCAAGGATTTGGAAAGCTGACTTCAGAAAGACAAAATGGGACCAGATCCATTTAGACCTTAGAACAGAATTGGAACAGGGGAAAGAAAGTTACAGAAAGGCAAATGGAGGTTTAATGAAAGGGAAAACTTCCTATGGATCAGAGCTATCCAGAAGGGAAATGAACATCCTTGGAAGATAATAAAGATGTTACTCTAGAGGCAGCTGGGTGGTGCAGTAGGTCTTGAAGTCAGGAGGACCTGGGTTCAAATGTGACTGGGTAAGTCAATTAACCCCTTGCCCTTCTGTCTTAGCATTGACACGAAGGGAAAGGTTTAAGAAAAAAAGTAAGACCTCACTGAAGGTTTTCACTCAGACTGGATGACCACTGGGGTGTGGCCAAACGTCCCTTCCAACTCATCCTTCAGGAAGGTTTTGCGATTGACTTCAGGAGTCCGGAGATAACTGCTCCATCTTCCGTTCTGTCACCAGCCTTTGTATTTGAAGAGAGCCCAGTGTATGCAAGCAGAACATCCTGCACTCAATTCTGTAAGAACAAGCCAGGATGGGGATGAGGATTTTACAACTTCTCATTATCTTGCATCAGTCAGATAAAATGTTGGCATGAATGAACCCTAAATATAGTGGAGCAGAGGTATGTGCCATTTTAGGAAGGATTCAGGTAAGCCACAAGAATCAAAGGTTAAAAATTTGGGAGTTCTCACTTTAGAGAAATGTCCTTAGCCACTTAGCCCAACCCTCTTATTTTACAGTTGAAGAAACTGGGTGGCCAGCAGACCAATCAGAGTCATGGTCACCATTGTTATCCTCATCATGTCCACCCCCTGGCCTCTCTTGCGTCTGCATTTGCATTCTTTGTGTTGCTTAAAGAGGTTTGTGGAATAGTGATGGTGCTATCTTGTCATCTTGCAGTCTTTTTTTTTTAACCCTTACCTTCTGTCTTGAAATCATTATTATTCCCCATTACTCAGTTAGGAGGAAAAATGAGTGTATAATGACTTCCATGTCCGTACCTACCCCCATCCCTCAATGACATTCCTTTGTCCAAGTTTACTCCTTATTTACCAACCTTCAGTTCATTCTTCCTACTTTTCAGTGAATTTAGTTCCTGCTTCAACGTCTTCCTTTCCACCCCATCCCCTGCCATACATAATCCTTGGAGATATTGATGACCTCCCTAGCTAGCTAGCAACATAGCCTGTTAATTCTCCAACTTCTTTATCTCCATTTCGACCACAGATCAACATAAGTATATGTAGACTTTGCCAGGTCTCACAACAATCCTTCCAGAATTCAGAGTTTTGGATCTACTCTGATCACAGCCTCCCTTCCTCTTCTTGTTCCAACCTTCACACTAAATCTGCTTTCCATGTTTCAGTCCTTTACATCTATTCTTCCAGGCAATCTTCCCCCATCTTGCTTTGATTACCCAGCCCTGACCCCACAGTTGGAAATGTGGTATAGAGAAAAGAACAGCAAACTTTCCGTCAGAAGAGATACAAGTCTTTAATCTCTCCATTGAGAATTAGTAGCTATTACTCTCAGCCATACAGTGATCCAGGGCAGGTGACAAAAAATGCCATCCCCCTCCAGAGAGAGAACTGTTGGAGTCGGAATACAGATCAGAGCATACAATTTTTCACATTCATTTATGCTTTTATTTGGAGATTTGGGGGTTATATGAGTATTCTCTTAAACAATGACCAATATGGAAGCAAGTTTTGCATGATAACACATGAATAAATAACTCAGATCAAATTACTTACCATCTCTGGGAGCAAGGAGGGAAGGAAGAGAGAGACAGTTTGGATATGTTGAAAATTATAATTACATGTAATTGGGAAAATAAAAGATTTTTGAATTTAAAAAAATAGTAGCTATGTGACCCTGAACAAATCACTCAAACTTAAGGTCTCTGAGATATAGCTTCTTTTGTGAAAAGGGAAAAATAATTACAGTATATGTACTTCCTAGAGTTATTCTGGGGATCTGATGAGATGTGTTATCATTTTTCAGCACTTTCAAAATGTTATATAAATGTCAGCTAATAATGTTTGACATTTGAATGTCTCTCTCTATGCTATCTTACCTCTCTGACCCTCCATCATTCTTGCCCTATAAAACCTTGTCCTTGAATAACCCTCCACCATCCATTTTCTTTGCTCCTGTTCCAGATCTACTGAAAGAAAAATCACAATATTTGACTTTCTTCCAATGTAAACATATGATATCTTATCAATTTAAGGGCTTTCAACCATCTTCCTCTATCTGTATCATAAGCATCTCATTCTCCACTTAGTGGGAAATAAACATTTATTAAGCACCTACTATGTGCCAGGCTTTGTTCAGAATGATTTACAACTATTATCTCTATTACAACTATGATCTTAAGCATATGACCTACCCTCTTTCAAGGAGAATATTGGCGATCCAGCCTAAGCTTCCTCCACCCTACTGCTCCATACCTCAAATCTCAGCATTTTCTCCTATCACAGAATGGAAAATTTACAGTTCACTAAGGCTAATCCCTACCCTGCACAGTTGAGCCCCTTCCCTCCATTAGACCCCAGAATCTTGCTTCGCACTCATCCCCTTCTCTTGCATCTTCAAGGTCTCCTTTGCCTACTGTTTCCTTTCCATTTCTGATTTTTATCCAATAAAAAATAGGAGGCCATTTCTCTGAGAAGAAAATTGGTAATTAACAGACGCATGCCTCTGCTAACAAAGAATGACTCTTTCACAGGCTTCCTGAATGAAAAAAGGGTGTGAATCCTGTCTCGTGCTTATAAATGGAATTATATCCTCTTTCTGATTGGCCTGACAATTTGACCTTAGGACCTCCCCTGCCAGTCCTCACTGATGGCTATTTTGATAGAAGAGGTGACTTGAGGGACCTCAATTCTTCCCTCATTACTTCATCATAGAAAAGCTGGACCTTTGCCAAGACCTAGAAGATGCCAGCACATTCTGCCAGACCACTGGCTCAGGGTCCACCTTTAATCTTTTTATCTTAACAAAAGAAAGAAGGTTCCCTATCTAGTAGGTAAAAACTGAAAAGTCTGGAATGTTGCACCAACTTTCAGCCTGATGTTGGAGGGTTAAAGGGAAGATTATTTCACAAAAATATCACTACTCTTTATTAATTTTCCATGCTAAAACAGCCTTCTTCTGACCCTTCTCCTCTTTCTTCTTGCCTACTTGGCTAAATTTCTTTAAAAAATTGCCTCTCTCTGATGTCTCTACTTCCTCGCCACCCACTCTCTCCTCAAAGTCTTGCAATCACCATCCACCGCCCTCTAAATTTGCCAATGTGTCCTACTTACAACATCCAATGCCCTTTTTTTTCCCCCAGTCATCTTTGCATTTGGGGGCACTTTTGTGAAATAGTATTTTGAAGTGAAAGGAATGGGTTGCAAAACCCAATTCAAGTCAAAGGCAACAAGAACTTATTAAATACTACGTGCCAGGCTAAACATGGAAGAGCAAAAAAAAAAAAGGAAAAATAATCCTTGCCCTCACATTCTACTGTGAGACCTTGGGTAAGTAAAAACTGTCCCAGCCTGAATGTCTACGTTTGTAAAATGAACACCTTGTAGAAGACTGAGATTCCTGTCACCTTTAAACCTATGATCTTGACTGGGTAAAGAGTATACTATTATATATTATTATATACTATTATATTACCAAGTATAAAATTTAAAATTGATTTGAATTCTATTTTGCTAAGATTTAATCTAGCTAGATTTAATATTCCCTTTCATGGTCCCTGCCTTCCCCTTGTAAACTTCACCCATCACCCACATCTGGAGAAACTTTGTCCTGTAATAGCCTCCACCTTTATCATGAGCTTTCCGGAGGAACTTGCTTACCCTACCTCCCATCAGCCGAGAACCGTTGCTCTGGGATCCGTTCGCAGGTCTTGGTTGTGGTTTAGGGGGGTTTCAGAAGGGGAGGGCCAGTTGCCGTCATCTCAATTCTGACCATGTGAATCAGAGGACCCCCCTATTTTGCTCTGTGGTCTTGCTAATTGTCATCAAAGACCTTGTCAGCCCTCAACAAAGTCTTCAGTCATTGAGAGAGGCCATCCATCCAATTTACTGGTGACTGCTGGCCCAGCTATTAAACTGATCATACTTGGAAATTTGTCTCTTAATTTTCAAATGTAGCACAAGTGTGAACTCAGTCTGGTCCTGGTAATCCCAATATCACCAGATCACCAGATAGTTACCTCCTGCCTCCAAGCAAGCAATCACAAACATTTAGTCAAAGCACTTACTATTTGCCTGGCACTTGGATAAACACTACGGTTACAAAGGAAAGTCAAAAATAAGCCCTTCTCTCCATAGAGCTTGCATTTCATGAAAACTGGCAAATAACTTTGTATAAACAAGATCTCAGTGGAATAAATTAGAGATAATCAATTAAAGGGAAGACATTAGCATTAAGGAGGATCAGGAAAGGCATTTTGTAGAAGGTGGGATTTTAGCTGGGAGTCAAAGGAAGCCAGAGAAACTGAGAGGTGGAGGTGAGGAAGGAGGGCATTCCAGGGATAGAGGACAGCCAGTACAAAGGGACAGAGTTGAGAAATGACCAGATGAGCATATAATCTAAAGCTGGAATGAATTTGAGAGAGTGGAATTTCCTTTATTTGACAAATTTGAAGAATCTGTGGCCTAAAGAGGGTAATGACTTGCCCAAGGTGAAAAAGGCAGTAGAGTTGGGATTTGAATCAATGGATATATCTCATTGCCTCCCTAAAAGCTGGTTTTTATGAGGCATAAGCTAAACATCTCACTTGTTTTACATGCTTAATCACTGAAGAGAACATGCGATAAATTTAGGAAATCAGCCAAGGTGGAAGAGGCTTGCAAATTCACTGCTGGTGTCTGTTTATTTGTGATTCATGTATGTTCAGAGGCTGTAAAACTGGAGCTTCTCAGTATAAAAGCAATCTGTGAAGGCCAAATAATGAGGTTATACATGTAAAATTTGAATTGATATCCAATAACTCCAAGTATTAAATTTTCTAAAGTTTATTAATAATCACTTGAAATAGAAAAAATAAAAGAACAAAAATAAAAACTTGAGTAAAGCCACGTGAGTAAACTTCTCCTGCCTGGCACTCACCCAATTACCCCAGCCACATTTCTGGGAGAAGAAAGAGAGGGCAGAGCTACACAAAACTTATATCTTCCCTACATTAATATGTTAGTGTAAATATGGAAATGGGATTCTGGGAAAGAGAGTCCCTGGGGAGCCAAATTCTATCCACACATAAAAATGACTATTGACAAGCTAAAACACAATGTCCTAAAGAGCAGAGCACCAGAGAAAAGCTCTGAGGAAAATGAAACTACAACAGGGTTTAATGGATAAAAATCAATAGGGCAATTGGCATTCTTGAAACAATGAAAAATATTGCTGTGGTTCCTTTTAACAGTATACACTGCTAATTGAATCAAATAGTAATGGGAATAGCTGAGTAGTTGGACCTGGGGTTCAGGAAGACCTGAATTCAAATTTAGCTTCAGATACTGAATAGCTGTGTAACCCTGGACAAGTATTTTAAAGTCTTTTCCAGTTTCAAGTGACCAAATGAAATATTTGTTGTGTGAGTGGGACAGGATCATGAACAGTGGACCCCACCACTGCAATGAGAGGCATTCCTCAAGCATCCAAAGCAAGGGATGAATAAACTGCTGTTTTATACTTTGGCCTCTCAACTCTGTGTTTATGAACTTATTGCAGTGGTTTGGTCCACTGTTCATGACCCCATCCCACTCAGATGGGGGCTTGCCCGGGATGGTCAGGGGCCTCAGTTCCCCTTTTTCAACACAGTTGTTGTTTTTTTTTAAACCCTTACCTTCCATCTTAAAATCAATACTAAGTCAATATTTAGTTCCAAGGCAGAAGAGTGGTAAGAGCTAGGCAATGGGGGTTAGTCTTGGGGAGAAGCACACATCTCCCTCACATGTTACATCTGTGGTGAGGTAGGACATTTGAAGAGGAATTGTCCCAGATGAGAGCAAAAAGCAGAGAAGGTCCAGATGGGGAGGGGAGGTTTCTGCGACAAGAACCTGCCAAACCTGTTGAGATTGCAAGGTTGAAGCACCCTGGCTGGTCTGCAGGATGGCCTTGGCTGGTGAGCCTGGGGTTTCAGTGACTGGTGTGTTCTAGTTTGCAAGACATCTCAACTGAAATACAGTGAAAGATATGATAAATTTGAGAGTGAGCAACCTAGGGTTTATTCACAAGATATCTCAGACGAGATAGAGTAAAAGACCTGGTGAGTCTGAGAGTGAGTTCATCAGGTAAGTTAGCTGGCAAGCCTCAGGATTCAACAGCCTCATGCCTGCTGGTGGGGATTTGACAGGGTTCTAGACAACTTGATTTTGATACAGGTGGACATCAAGAATGGGCCAGGGAAATTCAAATTATAGCAAAAGGGATAAAGCCCCAGCCTATCTCCCCCTCCTGTACATCTGGGAGTAAGAGTTGGAGCAGACTCAGAATGGTATGTAGGAGAAGGGATTCTGGGACTGTCTGAAACCTGAGGCAAAATTTATTTGGCTCTTTCATGTCTGTTTTTGTAAGTCATCTATGTGATTTTATGTGTTTTAAGCTCCTTGGTCTCTCTCTCCATGCATTCCTAAATATTGGGGGGTGTTAGGAGGACAAAAGATACAGAGGCTTCCCTCTCCAAAATCCTGAATCCAGTGACTAGAAGGTGGCCTACATGCATCCAGGCTGTGGCTGCCACTGCCACGTTGGTGGTGGAGAGCAGAAAGTTGCCCTGGTGTTAGTAGAAGAAGGAAGAGAACTCTTCTTTTTAGAGGAGGAACAAGGTCAGATAAGGAGAGCTGCTGTGGCAGCCTGGGATTGTGACCATCCTGTACTCTAGGGTGGGTGGGTGGGGGGAACAAAAATACCCTCTCCAGGAACCCAATTAGGATCATAATATTCCAGCCCATTGGGAGAACATGAGGGACCTTAGGAGATCGATCATACAGGGGATAAGAACAGCTCTTCTCCAAAGTAAAACTAAGATTATGCTTCAAGCTGTGAGACAATCTCAAAAGGAGTATAAGAAAAACATGGAGGACAAACATGCTAGGTTGAGACAGACTGTAAGAGAAGATGGAAGGAAGAATGGAAGAAAAGGAAGGAAGGAAGGAAGGAAGGAAGGAAGGAAGGAAGGAAGGAAGGAAGGAAGGAAGGAAGGAAGGAAGGAAGGAAGGAAGGAAGGAAGGAAGGAAGGAAGGAAGGAAGGAAGGAAGGAAGGAAGGAAGGAAGGAAGGAAGGAAGGAAGGAAGGAAGGAAGGGAGGAAGGAAGGGAGGGAGGGAGGGAGGGAGGGAGGGAGGGAGGGAGGGAAGAAGGAGATGATCCTGATCTGAACCTTGGAAAGATGATGGATTGACCTCAGTCTGAGAGATGCCCTTTCCAGGTTCTTCTAGCAGCAGACACAGCAATAAGAACTGCCATAGTATTTTCCCTTCCTTTTAGAAACTCGTTTATCTTTTAAAGATGTCAAAGAAGATTCCTGTTATGACCAGCATCTGGCCAGAACAAAGGAGGGAGGCTGGAGTTGCTATGATTAGAAGATCCTATAAATTGGGTCTTTGAACTCAGTACTTTGTCATTCTTCAAGCATCCAAAGTGGGGAATGTCCCTCTCATGAAAGAATAAACTGCCGTCTTATACTTTGGCCTCTCAGTTCCATGTTTGTGACCTTATTGCAGTGGTGGGGTCTACTGGTCGTGACCCTGTCCTACTTGAGAGTTTTGTGGGTCTAGCTGTTATTAACACTGTATAATGTCGTATTCCACTAACTACATCCTTCCTACTTCTCCTGTTAGAAGTTGCCAGTATGGAAGCTCTTGAATGAATGATGTATTCAGTCATCATGATTAAATTTTTGATCTATGTATCTGTGCCTGTGTATGATGTGAATGGGTAGGTGGATATGTCTATACCTATATACATACATATATCTGTGTGTGTAACTTAATTTTTACAACCACGCTGTGAGGTAGGTACTGTTAACAACTTGATTTTACAGGTGAGCAAACTGAGGTACGAGGAAGTCAAGTGTCTTGCCTAGAGGCATACAGGTTGGTCTTCCTTTCTCCAAGTCCAGCTCTCTATCCAGGAAACCAAGCTCCCTTTGTGAGCATCACAGGACACAGAAGAATAGGAATCCTGTTCAACTTGTCTTCCCTTATCTTATGGCAAGCAAACTCCAATCCTTGCTCACCTCATCCCTGTAATTCAGGTGAAAACCTTCTTTCCACGCTAGTTTCTCTACAATACCTTCATTGCTATTAGAGCAAACTCTCCTTTTGGAAAAGCACCCTCACCCCCACCCCCATACAACACCATGGACCGATTCTCCTTTTTCCTCCATCTCTTCACTTTACTCTCTTTCCATCTCCTGGCTATAACAGAACCCAACATTCTCAGACACTAAATCCCTGACCACTTTCTCCACTACTGAATACTTTTTGTCTCCTCTCATGCCCTTGGAAACATGCTCTATAGTGAACTAGCTTAATTATATATGGTACTCTGCTCTTGAATTCTTTACCCCCTTATCTAAAATAATGGTCCCAAAAGATAATCAGGTGTCCTCCTTGGGCCCTTTCCAGATCACTCTTTGGCCATGGTCATTCAACAGGAAATGTCCATATCTGTAAAACTAGGGAAGTTAACTCTCTGAGGTTTGTTCCAGCTTTCCATTATATACTCATCCAGTTACCTCCTAACTGTATTTTCCTTGAGTCTCCCCTCATCTCTGAAATTTTCTTCTTCCTTTTCAGTTTATTCTGTTCCTCTCCAACTCCTAGTCTAAACTCAGGCTCTGAGTCATTCTTTCTCATTTGTCAAGACGTTTGGTCTTATTTCCAGTCCCAATCCCTGTATTCATATTCAGGGACTTCACAAAGACACAAAGATGCTCCTACAAACCCCTTGGCCTTCCACTTCAACCTTCTGAGCTCCTTAGTCTTCACTCCACCTCATCATCTACAGGGGATGGTCACATTTTAGCAATTGTTATCACTTCTGAGCTGGGATTATTAACTCTGAAGTTTCTCTCTCTGCATAGATCCTTCCTCTAATCCTTCCATCTCTCTGCTGCCCTCCTCTTTAACTTATTCTTTATCCTTACTTTGAACTCCAGCCCCTCCGCCCCTTATAATTCCAGTCTGTTACTCCTGCTTGGGCTTCACTTTCCTCCTTTCACAGTCTTGACCCTATAGTGAACTACCTTAAGTGTATATGGTACTCTGCTCTTGAATTCTTTACCCCCTTATCATGTCACCAAATAAGAACCATAGATCGGCCCCACCATTGCCTTCTTTGCTCCTCTTCATATGAGGCAGAACAACCTTGCTAAAGAAAGTCAACAGAGTCTACTACACTTACCTAATCTCAACTGAATTTCCACTGTTATAAATTGTAATTATCAAAATTCTCAAGAGGCAATATTTCTTAATTTTTTAATTATTTATTAATTGCCTGGTCAAGACATCCTAACGTAGTCAGTAGACTCCCTCCCCAATCTGACAGGGTGAATAAAGAAGGGTAGCATTCTTTCATCTTGAGTCCCTGAGGATTTTCTTAGATCTTGCATTGCCGAGAATAGCTAAGTCATTCACAATTGTTCATCGTACAATACTGCAGTTACTCTGTACAGTATTCTCCTAGTTCTGCTCACTTCACTTTGCATTCGTTCATGTAGGTCTTTCCAGGTTTTTCTTAAATCATCCTTTTCATCGTTTCTCATGGCACACAATCACATACCACAGTCATTCCCCAAATGATGAACATCCCCTCAGTTTCCAATATTTTTGTACCAACAGGTCCTTCCCCTTTTTAAAATCTCTTTGGGATACAGACCTAGTAGTGGTATTGTTGGATCAAAAGGTATGCCCTTTTTAAAGCCCTTTGGGCATCACTCCAAATTGCTCTCCAGAATGGGTGGATCAGTTAACAATTCCACCAGCAGTGCATTAATGTTCCAATTTTCCCATTCATCCCCTCCAGCATTTATTCTTTTCCTTTTCTGTCACATTGGTCAACTGATAGGTGTGACGTGATATCTGAGAGTTATTTTAATTTGCATTTCCCTAATCAAGAGTGATTTAGTACATTTGAAAACAAGCATTTTTTTTTTAAACTATTACCTTCCAGTGTGTATTACCTTACTGTGTTTTGGTTCCAAGATAGAAGAGTGATAAGGGCTAGGCAATTCGAGTTAAATGACTTGCCCAGGATCACACAGCTAGAAAGTGTCAGAGGTCAGATTTGAACCTAGGACCTCCCATCTCTAGGCCTGGCTCTCAATCCACTGAGCTACCCAGCTGCCCCCTGAAAACAAGAATTTTTAAGGTACCTATCATGTGCCAAATGCTTTACAAATACTATCCCATTTGAAGGACCTACTTGTACAAAAATATTCATAGCTGCACTTTTTGTGGTGGCAAAAAATTGGAAAATGAGGGGATGCCCTTCAATTGAGGAATGGCTGACCAAATTGTGGTATATGATAGTGATAGAATACTATTGTACTATATGGAATGATGAACAGGAGGATTTCAGAAAGAGCTGGAAAGACCTGCATGAACGGATGCAGAGTGAAATAAGCAGAACCAGAAAAACATTGAACACAGTAACAGCAAGATTGTTACTTATACTTAGTTACTTAGCTACTCTCAGCAATACTATGATCCAGGACAATTCTGGTATGTCAAAGATTGCTATCCACCTCCAGAGAAAGAACTATTGGAGTGGGAAAGCAGATGAAAACATGATTATTCTCTTGCATGTTTGGGTATGTTGTGGGGTTTCAGTTTTATAAGATTAGTCACTTACAAAAATGAACAATATAGAAATATATTTGCATAATAATACAATATAACCTAGATTAAATTACTTGCCAGCTCCAGGAGGGGTGAGGGAAACAATTTGGATCATATAACTTTGGAAAATTTATGTGGGAAATTATTTTTACATGTAATTGGTAAAAAAAAATTAATTAAAAATACTATTTCATTTTATTTTCACAAAAATCCAGGGAAATCGATTTACTGTCTTAAAAGGAAGGAGGGACATATGTCTATGTATATTTCCCGTTAAAGGGAAGTTTGGAGCAAGGACTGGTTTAGGTACATACACAAATATGTATATGTATATATCATATTGCAAGAGAGTTAGGGATGCACAAATCTGCATTGTTGTTGTTGCTGTTGGGTCATTTCAATTGTGTCTGACTCTTTGTGACCCCATTTGGGTTTTTCTTGGCAAAGATACTGGAATGGTTTGCCATTTTATTTTTCAGCTCATTTTATAGATGAGGACACTGAAGCAAACAGTTAAGTGACTTGCCTAGGATCAAACAGCTAGTAAGTGTCTGAGACTGGATTTGAAAGAAATCAAGTCTTCCTTCAAAGAAATAAGACTAAAAAAATAAGAAAATCAGTCTTTCTGACTCCAGGCCTGGCTCTCTATCCATACATGTAGCATGAATATACATATATATATATATATATTATAAAATAACAAATAAATGGCTAATTGATCTTTTTTGAATTTCATTTAATTTCTCTTTATTGAATTTCATGTTTTTGGATTTAGGCCAGTTTTCTAGCTTGGCAAAACACTGTCTGGATCCTTACTGTGTCATAGACATATGTGTGACATATACATGCAGTTTATTTATGTGAATATGTATACATGTGAGTGTCCTTAAGCTCACCACTACTTGGAATTTTCCTTTTCTGTTGAAGGCAACGTCATCCTTCCAGCCACTTGTGATTTCAATCTTAGTCATCTCGAGCACTTCCTTTTCCCTCACCTTGCACCCATATTCCATCAGAGGTCAGCTCTTATTGGTTGTACACATACAACTTCCCTCCTATGCTTTCCCTTCTCTCTGATCATGTACCAAAAAATCTGCAATAATAAGAGGCTGAGACACAAATCCAAGTTGTTGTTGTTTTTTAAATCCTTACCTTCCGTCTTGGAGTCAATACTGTGTATTGGCTCCAAGGCAGAAGAGTGGTAAGGGCTAGGCAATGGGGGTCAAGTGACTTGCCCAGGGTCACACAGCTGGGAAGTGTCTGAGGCCAGATTTGAACCTAGGACCTCCCATCTCTAGGACTGGCTCTTAATCCACTGAGCTACCCAGCTGCCCCCCACAAAGTCAAGTTTTATCTATTTATTGGCAAAAAAAAAATAATAACATTGGCAAAGAAGATCCCAATATTAGAGGTCAATGATCTTACAGTTTCCAAAAACTCCTCACACATTTAGAATAGCTTTTTAACACAGTGTAGTGATTACTTAAGGCCCAGAAATGTCCCCCAAACTAAAATTGAAATTGGTCCTTAATTACACTATCAGACCATCTAACCAAGAGTCTTTTTTTTTTTTAAATAAAAACCCTTACCTTCCATCTTAGAATCAATGCTGTGTATTAGTTCCAAGGCAGAAGAGTGGTAAGGGCTAGGCAATGGGGGTCAAGTGACTTGCCCAGGGTCACACAGCTGGGAAGTGTCAGAGGTCAGATTTGAACCCAGGATCTCCCATCTATAATCCTGGCTCTCCATCCACTGAGCTGCCCAGCTGTCCCCTAACCATGAGCCTTCATCTATCCTGGCAACCAGAAAGCCCACATTTGGCCAATACACTCTTGGCAGTACTAACCCTATATCACATGCAGAGCAGAAAATCTAGATTAGGCCAACATCCTTCTGCAACATTCTCCAGAAGTTTCCTTATCTATCATACCCTGTACTAGCAGAAACCAATCCCAGGAAAACAGCTTCTGATCAGGTTAAATCCTCCCTCATCCATCTTTCTTCTCTCCCTCAATTAGCATGTTTGTTTTGCTCATTTATTGGGGATTGGGCAGTTAAAGCTTGCTTGCAATGGTTACTATTATGATGAACAAAATTCTTGACTATTCATCAATAATCAGTAATCAATAATAAATTTCGCACTCACCCGGCCCTTGTTTTAGTCTAGACCCTCTTCGCCTCTCTCAGGTAGACCACTGTGGTAGTCTCCCGTATTCATCTGACAGAATTACAGGTTTTGAGGTTCAGAAGGGGCCTCAGTAGCAATCTTGAGTCCAACCCATGCACTAAAGTAACCCTTGTTTTATAGAAGTGGCCACCTAGCTATCTCCAAGGAGACGGAGCCCCCTGCCTCTCCTGGCATCCTGTTCTACTTTTAGACAGCTCCAATTATTAGCTTCTCCTGACCTTGAGTTTATATGGACTTGTTGGCAACTCTCCCGCGCTCCTGCCTCGGTCGCTACTGGTTCTACCTTCCAGGACCAAAAAGAACAAATCTAATCCCTCCTCCATGTGAGTCATTCAGATACTTAGAGACAGCTAGCTTGTCCCTGAGACTCATCTTCTTTTCTCCAAGCATGTGTGTGTGTGTGTGTGTGTACATATATATCCATATCTATATTTACATACATAATGGATTCAAGGACCATCTTGATTGTCCTTCCCTGGATTCTCTCTTGTTTATCGATGTCTTTTTTAAACAGTGGTCCTCAAAACTGAACATAATACTTCCAATGAGGCCCAGGGAAGGCAGAATACAGTGAGATTATCTCCTCCCTATTTCTGGAAGCTAGTTATTGTTGTTCAGTTGTTTTCAGTCTTGTCCTACTCTTTGCAATCCCATTTTAGGGTTTTCTTGGCAGAGATACTGGAGTGGCTTACCATTTCCTTTTCCACCCCATTTTACAGATGAGGAAACTGAGGCAAACAGGATGACTTACCCATAGTCACATAGCTAGTAAGTGTCTGAGGCCAGATTTGAACTAAGGAAGATGAGTCTTTCTGACTCCAGAATCAGCACTCTATTTACTGTGTTACCAGTTGCCCTAGTTGCCTTTTTCTCTTTCTCTCTCTCTCTCTCTCTCTCTCTCTCTCTCTCTCTCTCTCTCTCTCTCTCTCTCTCTCTCTCTCTCTCTCTCTCTCTCTTTCTCTCTCTCTCTCTTTCTCTCTCTCTCTTTCTCTCTCTCTCTTTCTCTCTCTCTTTCTTTCTTTCTTTCCTTCCTTCCTTCCTTCATCTTTCTTTTTTCCTCCCTCCTTCCCTCCTTCCTCCCTCCCTTTCTCCCTTCTTCTTTTCATTCTTTCTTCTTTCCTTCCTTCCTTCCTTCCCTCCCTCCCTCCCTCTTTTTATCCTTTCTTCTTTCTTCCTTCCTTCCTTTCTTCCTTTCTTCTTTCTTTCTCTTACCTTCCTCAGAATCAATATTGATTCTAAGGCAGAAGAGTGGTTAGAGCTAGGCAATGGGGGTTAAGTGACTTGCCCAGGGTCACACAGCTGGGATGTGTCTGAGGACAGATTTGAACCTAAGACATCCTGCCATCCAGCTGCACCCCCCCCCCAATTCTTTCTTAATGTACCCCAAGGTCATATTAGAGGGGTAGGAGGGTGGGGGGGCAGGGCTTGTTTTAATACACTGATGACTCATGTTGAACTTGAATCTGCTAATACCCCCCCAGATCTTTTTCAGAACAACTGCCATATAACCACACCTCCCCTATCTTATACTTTTGAAGTTCATTTTTCAAAGCCAAGATTAAATAAGTAATTTATCCTTATTAAGTTTCACTTTTTTTTTAATTTAACCCAATGCTCTAGCTTATCAATACTCCTTTGGGGTCCTAATTCTGTCATTCAATGTGTTAGCTATCTCTCTCCCAGCTTTGTGACATCTATAAATTTGATGAACATTCCCTCTGTATGTTTGCCAAGTTGATGATAAAATGTTAAGATGCTTAAAGCTTAGCACATATCCATCCCTGGTGTACTCCTCTAATTTAGACCCTCATGGCCTATCACTGGGATCACTGGGATAGCTCCCAGTTTTTTTTTTAAATTTTATTTAATTAGTCAATTTAGAACATTTTCCCCATAGCTGACAGGCAATTCCATGGGTTTTACATGTGTCATTGATCAAGACCCATTTCCATATTATTGATATTTGCACCAGGGTGATCGTTTAGAGTCCACATCCCCAATCATATCCCCATTGACCCATGCGATCAAGCAGCTGTTTTTCTTCTGCATGAAACAATCTATTCTTGATGAAGCTTCTGTAACTGCCATTCTTAGATGGTTGCTAACCATTTTCTTGAGTATTTCTACCTCCTTTCTGTTATCAGTTAGGTTACTTCCGTTCATTCCAATAAAAAAAAAAGGTCCTACCTTTTCTTTAATCCTTCTTCCCTACTAAAGAGGAAACTCTCACATTTTAAGTTATTCCTTTCCCACTCATTCTGAGCTTTGGTACTTCTGACCATGCCATACAGGACCATGCCATGCTCTAAGAGTCATCATTTTAGCCTGGTCTAACTTCTGTCTTCTGTACATTGGTTTTTAAAATCTCAATTGGTTGATTACATTTTTTTAAAAATCTTGACTCCAGAGGACCAAACATTAGGGCAAAGCTGAAGAACATCAAATTTAAGGACAAACTTCCTAACGATCAGGGTAAACCTTCCTAAAGTGGGACAGGTTGCCTCTGGAGAGAGTGAGTTCCTTGTTCCTGGGAGGCTTCAAAGACTGGAACACCATCCATCTGTGGTATTATCAAAAGGATTCATTCCTGCTTGGGGACAGGTAGAATTAGGTACCCTTTCTGAGATGCCATGACTAGGATTCTAAGAGTTAATGAAGACAAGATTTGGAATGAAAGGCAGGTAAAGCAGCCCAGGAAGGGGAGGATGTGAGCAAGTCAGGGCAGGAAGCTAATCATCTGGGTGGAGGCGAAGCCTTCCCTGTTGCCTTTCAGATAGAAATGGAGGGCCAAATACAAGGAGGCTCCTGAACAAAGCTCTCCATTCACTGAACAGTTTTCAAGGAAGAGCCATCCTTAGTCTGCCTTAATTATGATGTTGCCATAAAGAATCCATTTCTTCTAAGACAACTCCCAGTGAGATCGTCCATGGCGGCGTTCGAACCTGCCTCTTTCCTCTTGGTGTTACACATCTCTGCATCCCAAGCTGCTAGTTCAGGTGAGACTCCCAGCTTCTCAACTTCTATTGGATGGCTATACACAATGAAAAACCTGACCAGCCCTTTAGAACTCTTTTCCAGTCTTTTCCAGGAACCTACTTGAGGGAGCCTGACCTTGTGTTGTTTCTGCTCAGGAAGTGAGTCACTGTGAATTGTTTTTGCTGAGTTGGGGAATGAGGTACCTCAGGGCATCTCCCCAGTTCCTGGAAGAGAAGAGTTTCTCTAAGAATGTGGGAGCTGGGGTAGCCAGCCCAGAAATAACAGATTAATTCAAAGAAAGCATGTCCATGTACAAGAATAAAAAAGGAGATGTTCATGCGGTATAATGGGAATAATACAGAATTTGGGCTCAGAAGGCTGTGGGTTCTAGTCCTTACTTTCCTACTTACTGACAAGTAACTTCCCTTTTCTTTACTCTGATCTTGTTACCACCTCAAGAAAAGAGAGGGATACTTGTATTGTAGAGGCATTGCTCTTAGAGTCAGGAGACTTGAGTTTATTTGTTTATTTTTGGAAAATTGTATTTAGTTAATTTAGAGTATTTTTCCATGGTTACAAGAATCATGTTCTTTCCCTCCCCTCCCTCAGTCTCCTCCCATAGCCAATGTACAATTCCACTGTGTTTTAACATGTGTTGTTGATCAAGACCTATTTACATATTGCTGATGTTTGCATTAGGGTGATCGGTTTAGAGTCTACATCCCCAATCATGTCCTCATCAACCCATGTGATCAGGCAGTTGTTTTTCTTCTGTATTTCTGCTCCCACAGTTCTTCCTCTGGATGTGAATAGCATCTTTCTCATAAGTCCCTCAGAATTGCCCTGGGTCATTGCATTGCTGCTAGTAAAGAAGTCCATTCCATTCGATTGTGCCACAGTGTATCAGTCTCTGTGTATAATGTTCTCCTGGTTCTGCTCATTTCACTCTGCATCAGTTCCTGGAGGTCATTCCAGTTCACATGGAATTCCTCCAGCTCATTATTCCTTTGAACACAATAGAATTCTATCACCAACAGATACCACAGTTTGGTCAGCCATTCCCCAACTGAAAGGCATCCCCTCATTTTCCAATTTTTTTGCGACCGCAAACAGCGCAGCTATGAATATTCTTGTACAAGTCTTTTTCCTTATTATCTCTTTGGGGTATAAACCCAGCAGTGGTATGGCTGGGTCAAAGGGTAGGCACCCTTTTAGCACCCTTTGGGCATAGTTCCAAATTGCCTTCCAGAATGGTTGGATCAATTCAAACTCCACCAGCAAAGCATTAATAGGGGACTTAAGTTTAAACCCTGATTCCACTTCTAACTTCCTCAGTGGCCTTGAGAAAAACCACTTTCCTCCCTGGATCTCAGCTTTCTAGTCTCTAAAATGGTGAGACCAGGGCAGCTAGATGGCTCACTAGATTGAGCTCCAGGCCTGGAGACAAGAGGACCTGGGTTCAAATCTAACCTCAGATACTTCCCAATTGTGTGACCCTAGGCAAGTCACTTAAAAGTCCATTGCCTAGTTCCTGCCCCTCTATCATAGGGTTGTTATAAAAAGAGAAAATAAAGTTTCAAAAAAACTAAATTAAAATAAGATAAAATGGTGAAACCAAACTAAATGATTTCTAAGGTCTTTTCCAGCTCTAATTTTATGACATTATGACTCAGTGATTTAAAAATAGCAGCCTGCTCTAAAGCCTAAGAGATGAGACTACTTTTTTGTAGCCCTGGGGTTTAGTAGTCCATTTTCTTTCATCAAATGGAACAGAGGTAAAACTGTCTGGAAGACTCAGGACCCCTAGGCCAGTGATGGCAAACCTATGGCACAGGTGCCAAAGATGGCATGCAGAGCACTATCTGTGGGCATGAGGCCACCCTTCCCACTCCAGAGTTCATTACTAGAAAGGCAAAGGGGCTCAGGTGGAGCTGCTCCTCTCCCCCTCTCCATCATGCCTGACAACATTTTTTTACATCATCAGTCCCTCTTCCCAGCAGCCCAGTTGGAGAGCTTCCTCCCTCCCCTATGTGGGGTAAGGGTAGGGGCAGGGTGCACCCAACACTCGATGGTGGGGGGGCACAGCACTCACTCTGGAGGATGGGATGGGGACGGGGCCTGGAATTCTGTCTCTAAAAGGTTAACCATCACTGCCCTAGGCTGACCAATAAGCTGACAGCAAACAAAAAGATTTGGGTCTCAATTTAAGGACAAACTTAATTATTTTTGCTCTCTAAAAGTAGAATGGACTGCTTTGAGAGATAATGAGAAATGAGATAATGATCAGATAAGGATCAGATTAGATGATCTCGTGAGGACCCACCCTTCTAAACTTGGGATATTGGTAAGGTCTCTTCCACCTTGAGCATTCTGTGCCCTAGGGGTCCTTCCCACTCTGTCATTCAATATCCCAAAGTCCCTTCAAGCTCTGAAATTCTTTGTTCCAAAGTCCTTCCTAGCTCTGACATTCTATGTCCCAAAACCCCTCTCATCTCTGACATTCTATGTTCTAATGTCCCTCCCACTTCTGATATTCTAAATTCTAAGGTTAAGTTCAGCTCTGACTTTCCGTATTCTGAAGTTTTGCCCAGGTTTGGCATTCTTTGATGTAGTATCCATGGTCTTTATGGCCCTGAAAGTCTATGCTTTTTGAAATATTCCTTGTGATAATGAACACTCTCCATATTCAGAGGAAGAACTGTGGGAGCAGAAACAGAAGTAAAACAACTGCTTGATCACATGGGTCGAGGGGGATATGATTGGGGATGTAGACTCTAAATGATCACCCTAGTGCAAATATTAATAATATGGAAATAGGTCTTGATCAACGACACATGTTAAAACCCAGTGGAATTGTGCATTGGCTATGGGAGGAGACTGAGGGAGGGGAGGGAAGGAACATGATTCTTGTAACCATGGGAAAATATTCTAAATTAATTAATTAAAAAGTGAATGGGCATGTAAAGATAAATAAGATAAAAAAATTTTTAAATAAAAAATATTCCTTATGTTTCCATTCTCTTTAGGAGGCCCTACAGAATGCTCCAGGCTATTTATCCGATATCATGAGCAAGTTTCATACAACAAGGCTGCCTTGGATCAAGAATTCCAGAGGGCCCAGAGAACCACCAATGGATGGGAAGAGCCAGTCCAGATCAATTTTCAAGCTTATCAAAGGTCAGTGGCACATTAGAAACAGCTGCCAACCTTCAGGTGGTTTTTACCTGGCTGACCCTATGTGGTCCCCATTTTAGACCCCCAACAGTCTCTACCTTCTTTCAGGAATGGAATCATGGAATCTTGGAGCATCAGAGTGAGAAGAGACCTTAAAGATTTCCTAGTTCAGGAGTCCAATACTTGTTTTTAATATTTTGATAACTGCTTCAATTAAATTGGTTTCCTTTGAAATCCTACTCATTTTTTTGCTCATTTAAAAACATTATTCTGAGAAGGGGTCCATAGCTTCACCAGCCTGCCATAGAGGTCCTGGGCACAAAGTGAAAAACTCTTGAATTTTAGTCCCAAATTCTCATTTTATAGATGAAGAAACTGAGGCTCACAGAGAGACAGTGATTTGTCCAAGTAAGTCCTATGTTTATAATTTTGCTTCATCATAATCCAATTTATTTACTCACTTTTGCTGCCCCTTTGTATAAAAGAATGACATTCTTGACCCACAGCCAGAAGGGTGAGTGGCTTAAGTTCCTTTACTAGTAGTGGAGGCAGGCTGCCTAGAGCCATCCACACTTGTCAAGCTAACATGGGACCATTTTGACACTAACTAGCCAAATCCCCTCATTTACAGAGGAAACAGAAGAGAAATGACTTACCTAATGTCTTACATAGATACCATATCCTGTGCCTGAAATAGACTCCCTCTTTATCTCTGCCAGTGCAAATCTTTATCTTCCGTCAAGGCTCAGCTACGATGCCCCCTCCTTGATGAAGCCTTCCCTGATGCCCCAATTATTAATGCTTTGCACAGGATTTATTCATTTTTTTTACTTTGTAGACCTGGTCTCTGGTATAGTTTCCTGCACATGTTAGACATTTAAAGTTGATTGAATTAAGTCAAACCAATTTGAGCATTTGTTAACTAATCAAAGCACTAATTAAATAAAATATTTATTAAATTTTTATTCTATGCTAAGTGCTGAGGATACAAATAACATCAAGACAGTCTCAGCTCTCAAGGAACTTAAACAAATCCACACTGGAAGAAGATAACTTATAAAAAGAGTTCAGTTTCAGGGTAGAGAGAAAAGAGGAGAAGGTGTAACAACATGGCAAGAAGCGGTAGACAGCTAAATTACAAGTCATAGTGGATAAAGCATGGAGTCAGGAATTTATGATCTGGACCAGGGATATTCAGATCTGGCCTCAGACACTGATTTGGTATGTCATCTTGGGCAAATCACTTTCCTCATTTGCAAAATGAATGGATTCCTTCTAGCTCTAATGGCTTATGATCCCTAGGATTCCCTCCTCCCTAAGCCTCTGCCAAGAAGTAAGGGGACCAAGGTGAATCCATTCTTTGGGCCTTCCAGGACCTTCAAACTCAACCTGCGACGTGACGACAGCATCTTCTCAAAAGACTTCGAACTCAATGGGATGAGGCATACTGACTCTTTCAATGTGTCTTTCTTTTATTCTGGAGAGCTAAGAGGTAAGAAGAGTTTCCTCCTTCTCAAAGTCCAACTAAATAAAATATAGATATCCAACATAGATGTAAGCTCAAGGAACCACCATCATCAGTGCAGGAGGGAGAGCAGAGGAGCAAAGTTCTGGAATTGGTAGGAAAAGTGAAAATCCTGTCCTACTTTGAGTGTTAGAAGAGCCTTCATCCTTTTTCAAATCCATTCTCCTGAAGGAAAAAACAACAGCAACCAGTGTATCCTCAGTGCCTCCTCTTCCTCTTCTCTGACTCTCACAGAGACCCCTCGCCATCTGGCTTCTGACCTCATCACTCAATGGAAATTGCCCTTTCCATAGTCACCGGTGATCTCCTAACTGCCAAATCAAATGGCTTTTTCTCAGTGCTTGGTCTTCGACCTTACTGTCAGCTAACTTCCCCCTGGATATTTCTCTTACTTACTCTTATTATCCCCCCTATATATTCCTCTCTTCTCTTGGTTTTCCTGTCACTTCTTTCTTCTGCATTCTCTTTGACTATCCCCCATGCCTCCTCCATACTGCCTACTGACCTCCCTGCCTTCCTTTAAGTCCCAATTAATATCCCACATTTTCAAAAAGAGATCAAATCTGGCCTCAAATACTTCCTAGCTGAGTGACCCTGGGCAAGACACTTAACCTGTTTGCCTCAGTTTCCTTATGTGTAAAATGAGCTGGAGAAGGAAATGGCAAACCACTCCAGCATCTTCGCCAAGAAAACCCCAGATGAGGTCATAAAGAGTCAGACTCGACCAAACAATTGAACAACAAAAAATATGCCAGGCACTGTGCTCGGGGTTATCTAAAGACAAAAATGAAACATTATCTGCCTTCAAGAAGGAGACTTTTTATTATTTTTTTTTAACCTTCACTTTCCATCTTGGAATCGATACTAAGTATTAGTTCCAAGACAGACGAGTGCTGAGCACCTTTCTGCCCCAAGGACACTGTATTCCAGTGGAGGGAGGGTACAATTTGTTCTCAGATGAGTGAATACAAAGTATATTTTGAGGAATAGAAAGTATTTTTAAATGAAAAAGTAATCAGGAAACAGCTGGGGAGACCAGGAAAGACCTCGTGTAGGGAGTGGAGCCTGAGCCGCCTTTGATTTTGAAGTTGTGAAGGAAGTTGGGCATTCTAGAAGGCAGCAGCCGTGAGGGGGGGGCACCTTCCGAAACTGGGGTGCAACCTGTGGAAAGGCAGGAAGGAAGGCGCCTGGCTAGTACGACAGCTTGTCAGGACCAGGGAGGGAGAGAAGGAGAGTTACATGAAACTAGTCTAGAAAGAGAGGTTGAAGTCCTATCATGGAAGTCTTTAAAGAGGAGTCTGTCTTTTATCCTCTACATGATAGGGAACTATGGAAACTTTTGAGAAGGGGATTGACACAGGCAGATTTGACAGCTTTCAAGCGTCAGAAATATTATTTGGGACTTCTGTGGAGGACGATTGGGAGGGGAAAAGTCTGCTGAAAGAGGCACCAAGGAGGAGGATATTGCAATAGAACAGGCAAGCAATGGCCTTAACTAGGGTTGGAGCCAGGTGAGAAGAGAGAAGGGGAGAGATTCCAGAGCTTTTATGGGGATAAAATCAATAAGATTTGGCCCGTAAATGAAGGAGCCGCTAAGCATCATGGTGGCTAGAGATTCTCCTGACTCTAGGCCTGGGCCTCGAGCCACCTAGCTGTGCCCAGGACCACTTTTAAGGGAGGAAAACGTTGGATGTTCAGAGAAGTCTGTCACCACCTTCCTAAGGCTACTTCTCCACGCTTCACTGCACCTAGAAATCTGTCTGGAATCCATTCACATGGATTCAGTATATCTTTCACAAACACTCCACCAAGCAGCATACCAACAATATCTGAATTTCTCCATTGTCTCTTAACAGATGAACCAGGCTCTTCCTGCCATGGTTCCATCATTGATGGTCTCTTTGAAGGCATCATCCACACTAAAGATGGCACCTACTATGTGGAGCTGGCAAGGGCATCTTCTGGTAACGAAACCGGGTCAAGCCTTCCCATCATTTACCACCAACGGGAGATAGGTGAGTCCGAGTTCTATAATCTTTGGCTCATTGGTTCAACTGTTAAAGAGTTCTGAATGAGTTCATCTAGAGGGTCCATCCCTGCTATCCTTTCCGCTTCAAAAATCCTCTATGTCCTATACGTCTTTGTTGTTAGAATTGAGTCATTTCAGTCATTCAATATCAACTCTTCAGGAATGTTCAGAGGTCTTCCAAGCTGCTCAATCATTCACCTAAATTTGACTTTCCCTAGATACTCCTTTAATCCACTCTTTACAATTAAACTCAGTGTCATTCAATAAGACTTTGTTTAGCACTGACCATTGTAAAAATTAGAATTAATATACAATACTTCAAGTATTATATCTTATAAGATTTATTAATAATCACTAGAAGGAAAGGAATAAAAAGGTAACAAAATAAAAACCACGTGCCCATGGCTAATCTACCTGTTCAAACAGCCTCTGGTTTGGGGCGGGGGGGGGGGGCAGAACCCAGCATTCTGTCTCTAAAAAGTTCACCATCATTGGTATAGAGAGTTGGAGCTTCCAGGATATACTGCCAGAGAACAGAACTATAGTTCACTTATAGGGGGTTTTCTTGGCAAAGGCAATGGAGTGGTTTGCCATTTTCTTCTCCAGCTCATTTACAGATAAGGAAACTGAGGCAAACAGGGTTAAGTAATTTGTTCAGGATCACACAGTAAGCACCTGAGTCTTGATTTGAATCTAGGAAGATGAGTCTTCCTTAAGTCCTATCTGCTGTGTCATCTAGCTGCCCTACTTTGCCTCTACTATTTCCTTTTTTAATTTGTAGTATATTTCCATTTTTAGTACTTAATGTATTTTAATGATTCAATGAATCATATCATGTAAAGAGTACATAACTTGAAATCAAGAGAGATTTGAGTTCAAAACCCAGATCTATAACTTATTAGCCATGGGATTCTGGGCAACTCACTTAACCCTTAAGCCTCAGTTTCCTCATTTGTAAAAAAGGAAAAATAATACCAGCACTACTTATCACACAGGGTTGTTGAAGGAAAAACACTCTATAAACATTAAAACCCCATAGAAATCTTCATGGTTATGATGATTTTGCATGATTTTGCATTTTGCAGGTACTCCCTTTATAGACCCAGACTATACTTGCTATATAACCTCTCCTGATTCATTTTTGTCCCCATCCTTTCCAAAGTCTTCCTTAGACAGTTTGCCTAACTTGGCTGTATTACGAGCTCTTCTCTTGGTCTTCTAACACATTGTGGACACCCAGGCAGCACTAGGGTTGTCCATCTGAGTCCCCCATTCTCACCCCATGACTGGCTTCTCTACCGATCCTAGCAGACATGCCATGACGACATATTTTTGTGCTGTGTGTTGTCAGCAAGCCATCCCCGGTGACAGGCTGCCACCTACTTGCATCAACTGGGCATCTTTCCAGGACTCTGCGAGTCTTTGGAAACTGTAGCCCTTCTATGATCTCTCTCTTGTGATTTGAATTCATCCCTACATTTTCAACAGGAGAACAGGGGTAAGGGATTGGGGCTAATTTGTTGGTGTGGGGAATTCTTGGGTGAGGAAACTCCTTCTATCAATGTAGGTCAATGGCTATTCTGAAACTTTATGGAGCCGCTTAGAGCTAAGTGATTTTCCCAAGTTCTTACACCTAGAATATGTCCAATGTGAGACATCTGGGAGCAGTTTGCAGCTTCCCAAAAGCAATCTCCGCTATTTCTTCATCCATAAAATGAAAGGGATTGGACAGAAGGTTCCTTCCAACTTGAAAACCCATAGAATAAAATTCTAACCCAAAGCTCAACTGCTTTCACACCAGACCTGTAAACCCCTAATTCTTCAAAAGGAATGTTTGATCTTAGCTGTAGCCTTTCAGGTAAACCAATAAACCAACGAGAAGGGGAAGGAAAGGAAAGTAGGAAACAGTATTTACTAAATTAAAAAGTAAATACAAATTATAAATATTAAATATAGACTATATGCCAAGCACTATGCTAAGTACTGTACACATATTTCTCATTTGATATTCACCACAAACCTAAGAATTAGGTGCTATTATTATCCCCATTTTGTAATTGGGGAAACTGAGGCTGAGAAAGGTTAAGGGACTTCCTTAGGGTTCCACAGGGAGGAAGTGTCTGAACTCAGATTTTCCCAACTCCAGACCCAGAATTCTGTGCACTATGGCACCACCTCATAGAGGGCAGAGGGAGAAGATGGTGATTACCTTGAACTTTGTACTTTCTTCATTTTAGATTATACCCTTTTAAACAACTCAAACTGTCCTTCCTTGGCCTTAAAGATGCATCCAGTTGGGCATCTTCAGCCTCCGGTGCTCAAGCTGAAGGTAAGTTCAATCCACTTATTGCTGCAAAAGAAACATCACTAACACGGGAGGCAGAGGCTGAGGCTGGACTCTGCTGCTCACTGCTGCACATGACGGCACCCTTAGGTGTGCACTTCTATGTCCATCCAAGGAGGTGCTTGGACCGCATGAGCTCTAAAGTTCTCCTCCCCCATCCAGCCTCCCCACCCTGCTATTCCCTCCATCTTCTAAAGTCCACTGATCAAAGCACATTGGGAGGCTCCTGAGAAAAAGGGGCCTGGCAATGTAGAAATAGGTTTCACATGATAATACATGTATAGCCCAGATCAAATGGCCTGCCTGCTCTGGGAGGGGGGAGAGAAGGAAAGGAGGGAGACAATTTGGATGGTATAACTTCAGAAAACTGGTGTGGAAATTTGTTATTATGTGTAATTGGCAAATAAAAAATTTTAATAAAAAAAAGAAAAAAGGAAATATAGTGTACTACAATTATTATGACCTGTTCTCCCCAAGTAAGTTGTAAATTATCTCCATTTTTATTTTAAGTGTTGTATGAATACTAAATGAGAGGAACACCTGCATTTATTGAGCACCTGTTAGGTACCAGGGGCACTATGTTAAGGGCTGGAGGTACAAAGGCAAAAAGAGAGAAAGAAACAATTCTTGACTTCAAGGAGCCCTGTATGTTTTTAGGGAAAGACAGTGTACACCTATAAATATGTACAAAATGAATATAAAGCAGAGGTTTTTTTGGAAGGGGGAACATAGCAACTAAGAGGGTCAGAAGATGCCATCTAAGCTCAGGAGTGTTCTGATAAATGTTTAACAACAGGCTTTCCAAAGGATATGCTTTCAAATTTACCTGCATTATTAACATCATCATCATCATTATTTTATTATGTATTTTATTATTTATCATTATATTTCTGTCTTGTATATTATATATATATATTACATATACCTTCTGTCTTAGCATCAATACTGTGTATTAGTTCCAAGGCAGAAGAACAGTAAGGACTGGGCAATGGGGGTTAAGGGACTTGCCCAAGGTCACACAGCTAGGAAGTGTCTGAGGTCAGATTTGAATCCAGGACCTCCTGTCTCTAGGTCTGGCTCTCAATCCACTAAGCTAACATTATTATTAAGCATTATTCACATCACTTTATTTACAAAATGATTTACAAAATAATAAACCAATCCCTGATTTACAATGTAGCATTTACTGCTTTCCAAAGTATAAATGTTCACACTGAAAATTTAACAATCGGCTTTCACAAGCTTTTTTTGAGCTTGTTCCAGGACTCTCCTGTTCTTTCAGTTGAATTTCAAAAATTGTTAGGGATTCAACGAGGCAAATAAGAGGGATATTTCTATTCCAGGCATGAGGAACTGCAGACATAGAAATAGAAAATGGAGTATTCTGTATAAGGAATAGTATAAAATACTAATTTGGCCAGACTGAAGAGTGCATGAAAGTTAAGTGTCAAAGGAAAAAAAGATAAATATGACTTTCATATGCTGCATTTTAGGTACAAGTTTTCCAGAAACCCATTTTTATTAACTTAGAGAAAGAATATTAGAGAAAAAAATGTCCATTTGACACAGTCCCATCCCTGTCCCAGGGGCCTCAGCTATCTCTCTCTGTTGTTCAGTTCTGGTTGTCTCATGCATGACCCCATTTGGGGTTTTCACTGGAGTGGTTTGCCATTTCTTTCTCTGACTTATTTTACACCTGAGGAAACTGAGGCAAACAGGGTTAAGTGACTTGTCCAAGGTCACACAACTAGATTCTGAGATTAGATTTTAACTCAAGTCTTCCTGAATTCTCTCTATCCAAGAACAATTTGAGATAACATTTATAGGAATTTTGAACAAAGAAATGGTCACACTTTCCCAATCCCCTTTAATTCTGGTGCCTTCTTTCTGTGGATTATCTCTAATTTATCCCATAGGTAACTTGCATGTACATAGTGGTCCCTCCTATTAGATGTGAACTCCTAGAGAGCAGGGACAATATATATACATATCCATCAATCCTGCCATCTGCTTTGCACAGTACCCAACCCATAGGAGGGAAGATCAGAGGTATTTTTTGTTCCAAATTTAATACATTTCTCCAGATCCTCCACTTTTGTTCTTGACCTCTACATTTTTACAAAGGGAAAACTCCAGAAAGGATATTAGGCTAGAGAAATAGTTCTTTTTCAGTATTTTTAGTTGAACTAAAAAGGAAATTGTCAATATATATTTAAAATATAAATATAAAACACATCACATATAGTTAATATTTGTTTATTTTTAATATATTATTTAATTTATAATATATTTAATATTTCTATAATACATATGTTTAATATATACAGCTAGGTGGTACAGTGGCAGCCAAGTGACTCAGTGAATAGAGTGCCAAGGCTGGAGTCAGGAAGGCCTGATTTCCAATCTAGCTTCAGATACTTCCTAGCTGGGTAGCCCTGGACAAGTCATTTAACCCTGTTAGCCTCAGTTTCCTCATCTGGAAAATGAACTGGAGAGAAATGACAAACTACTTTAGTATCTCTACCAATAAAACCCCAAATTGTGTCATGAAGAGTCAGACATGATTAAAACAACTCAACAACAATAAGTTACCCCAGAAGTAATGTAGACAAAGCTTGGAACGGTAGGTTATGAAGACTTTTAACTCTCCAACAGAGGAGTTTCTATTTCATCCTAAAGTCAGACATGACTGAAATACCTGAAACAAAGAAAAAAGGTCAATGCGAGCTCAGTGGAGCTGATTGAACAGGAAAATGGCACAGTCATGATCAACCCCATGCTTGAGGAATCTCACTTTGGCAGCGGAATAGAGGGATGAATTAGAGAGAGAGAGAAGGGAGACTGGAGGCAAAGAGACTCATTAGGAGATGGTTGCAGTTGTTCTGGTAAAAAATAAGAGAGTGACAACCATATGACTGGAGAGAAAAGGAGTGCTGTGAGACTTGTGGAGGTAGAATTGACTAGACTTGGCAACTAACTAAATATTTTGGGTGAGGAAGAGTGAGGAAGAAGACTCTAGGGTTGCAGCCCTGCCTGAATGGTGGTACCCTTTTCTTCCTATTTTCTTAGAATAGAGTTGGAATCACTGGGACAATTTTACATATTTGGAAGATCATTGTGATCTTTTCCTTGCTATGTACGTGGTAGGCAACAAGGATTTTATATTCATCTAAGCTGAAGAGCCTTTAAAGATTTTAACCTGACTGGTGAATCAGTACCTAATTTTAGACTTAGAAACCAACGTGTTAAAAGTGACTCACTGCAATGACTAGGGCACTTTCCTCAGTTGAAGATCTGTCTATTTTTATAGATGTTCTGTTCCCCCAAATAACCTCCTCATCTACGAAATGGTTTGAGAGGAACTGAGTCAGTAAAGAACACTTTCAAAGCTAATGATGATAGTAACAATAGTGAAGAATGGTGGTGCCTTCAATAACAAAAGAGAAGGAATACATTTGGGAAGAAGAAAAAAAGATTATGAGCTCTGGATTGGACATGTTGAGTTTGAGATGTCTCCAGGACATCCAGTTTGAAATTTCAGAATTTGTGGAACAGAATCATTTTCAGATTAAGACCTTTTATAAATTTTGCTCTTTTCAGACATACTGTAATAACATTTGCTTATGGAAAGGCCAGGAATTCACTGAGCCCAGTGATCTATCTTTCTTGAAGGAGTGCAGCATCTCCACCTGCTATTTTGAGGGTAGAGAAGGAGAAGGGAACTCTAGGGACCAGGACTGGATAGATAAATCTGGGAGTGATCTTCATAGCATGAATAATGGAACACTTGGGAGTTGAGGAAGTGAACAGAATGATAGCTTCACAGATATAGAGCTGGAAGGAATATTAGAGATAGATCAACGGACCCAACCCTCCTCCCATTTTACAGATGAGGAAATTGAGACTCAAAGTATTTGGTTAAGTTACTTGCCTGTGGTTATACAGCTAGTAAGTGTCGGACAGAATTTGATTCCAGGTTTCCTAGATTGTTAGACTAACAGTCTATCAAGAGAGATGGAGGCAGATAGAGGAGAGAGAATGAGAGAAAGAGACACAGACACAGACATAGAGACAGAGACAGAGACGGAGACAGAAAGAGAGAGACTAGGCTTCTTGAAAACCATGATCAAACAAAAAAAAAAAACACAAAAATGCGGTATTTTATTAACAAGTAAGCACTACCTAGATCTATTTTAACCAGAGAGAAAAATGGAACTACAAAGAATGTACTACCTGGTGATGCCAAAATGAAAACTAAACATGCCATAGCCAAAATCCAAAGTCTCAAATCAAAGAAAAATATTGCAGGCATCCAGAAAAATAGAGTTCAAGTACCAAGGAACTGTGGTCAGGACCAGTAGAAAGACTGTAGCAATAACAGTAAAAGGGAGAAAATCTGAGATTAACACATTCCAAAATACAAAAGACAAAGGCCAAGAATAACTTAAACTGAATATAAACAAAGAATGGTAATCACATGATTATGTCGAATGATGCTAAAAAGAACTTTCAATAACAAGTCTAGTTCTGTAGTTTCTTAATATGTTTAAAACTAAGAACAATCATTATCTGTAATGGAAAAATGCTAAAGGCCTTTCCCATAATATCAGGGATAAAGTAAGGCTATCCTTTATCCCCACACTTATTTGAAATAACTGTAGAAGTGCCAAATAGAGAAAAAAAAATAACGAGAAGATTAAAATTGATTCTATATCATGTGTATGTTTATCCTGTTTATAAGTAATTGATTTTATTCTATAATTATTTTTGTCCTGTAACTGTAACTGCTTATATCATGGTTCTTTGTCTCTAAATTTCATTCAGAATTCAACTGGTCTGTAATGGATTATGTTTCTAGCTCTACTGTCAATCACTGATCTATTCTTGCCTCAAACATTTTGCTAATCTTTGAGACTGTGTGAGAAAGAAAGGGAGTTGGGTCTAATATCTTTAACACAACTAATTTATCTTTCAAGGATGTGTGGTTTGTTGTCCAAAAGTCTGGGTGACTAGCTTGCATCTGGATTCCAATAATGAACATTTCTTAGTCTCATGAGAGAAGAGGATCATTGCTAGCTCCCATTAACAAACTGCCAATCGATCATATTGTTCCCTGTGCCTCAGCTCTGTTACCTGTGATATCATTTACCCTAGTCTGTTCTTTGGTCTGTATTCTCCAAAAACATATCAAAGAGGGACTATCCTTTTGCTGTGGGTTTTGACATGAATGGAGGCAAGTCACTGAATTATCTGTTGACAGGTAGTATGCCCCTTCTAATAAATGTTAGCTTGTGTGGAGATCTGCCTCATTTTACCTTTTGGTTAAAATTCTATTGAAACAATAAAAAGGGACTAAACATAGGCAAAAAGCAAACCAAATGATTGCTTTTTGCAGATAAAACGATTTTCTACCTAGAAAACTTTAGAGATTTGACTAAAAATTAATTTTAAAAAATACCTACAAAGCCATCAGCTTTTCTATATATTATCAACAGTAAGGGAAAGAAATAAAAATTCCATTCAATTGGCTATGGAATATATCAGGAGTTCATCTAACAAGACATTCTTCAGAATTATGTGAATACAACTAAAAAATACCCTTTTGGGGGCCAGCTAGATATATCATTGGCCCACAGATGGGAAGTCCTAGGTTTAATTCTAGTCTCAGACACTTCCTAGCTATGTGCCCCTGGGCAAGTCACTTAATCCCATTGCCTAGCCTTTACCACTCTTCTGCCTTGGAACTAATACTTAATATTGGTTCTAAGACAGAAGGAAAAGGTTTTAAATAAATAAATTTTAAAATACTCTATAGAAATAATGCCAAACCTGCATAATTAGAAAAGTACTAATTGCTCATGGTTGGGCCATGCCACCATAATAAAAATTACAGTATTATTTTACAGTACTATATTATACAGTACTATAAAATTAATTTATTAAATGCCATGCCAACTGAAAATACTAAAAGACTCTTCTTATAGCCCCTGAAAAGTAATAAAATTAATCTAGGGGAACAAGAGGTCAAGATTCTCAAGGGAACAACTTCTCACTCATACCTGAACAAGGGTCATCTGTATCACATTCCAAATTGAAAGTGTGGGGGTTTGCACTTAAAAGGAACTTATTTCCTTTTCCATTTCACTTTGGAAGTGCTCTGATTTTTAGGAGATTTCTCCTTGTGTAGCACCCCCTCTGAAACCACTTTCCCACTGAATTCTCATTGGTGAGCCAGTTCTTCAAAAGATAGTGACTACTACTCCCCTTTTAGGGTTCTAGGAGTATCCCGAGGTGCTAATAGTGTTGCACATGAGTCTCAGCTAGTGTGCTTCCCATGAACAATCATGCCACCCAGAACGAATGAACTTTTTTTCCAAAAGGTATTTACTGAGCAGGTACATTTGATACAATACATTCTCCCCAAACCAAGAGCACAATTTCATACAAGGTCATTGGGGAGAAAGGGTTCAAATGTAAAAATGCTGTATACATGTGGAGAATCCCTAGTTCTGTGCTATATTCTGTTGCGGGAGTGCACATAATAAATAAGTCAATCTAGAATATATACACAATAAATCCAAGATGATTTTGGAGATGAGAACACTGGGATCTGGGGAGATCAGGAAAGACCATGCAGAAGGTGGTGCTTGAGTTGAGTTTTGGAAGAAATACTGATGCTGTGGGTCTGAGAAAAGTGCTGTTTTCCTATATAGACCCCTCCTGATGTTCTCTCTGGCCATGGCTTTGGTGATGGACAGGTTGTTATGCTATTCATCTGGGTCTGCTCTTGTAGATGATGGTATCTTGACTGGGCAGGTCAATCCACTGCTGAGTTGGGTCAAGTAAACCCTTGGCTGCTGTCCTGGCTTCCTACTGGGTTTAGCTACTGCTGAGCTAATCTAATCAGCAGCTGCCCTGAAGTCTCTCCAGACCTTGCAGTGCTCGCAGGGTCATTGTACACCTCAAGATTTCTGTTTAGGACATGACAGGGGATGTAGACTCACCCTGGTGCAAATATCAATAATACGCAAATAGGTCTTGATCAATGACACATGGTAAACCCCAGTGGAATTGCTTGTTGGCTATGGGAGAGGGTTGGGAGGAGAGGAGGGAAAGAACATGAATCGTGTAACCAAGGAAAAATATTCTAAATTAATTAATTAAACAGATAAACTAAAAAACAAGATTGCTGTTTAGTCATCCGCCAATCCAGTGCCCACTGCTATCCTTTTAGTGGACTCTGCTACGGATTCCACCTGCCAATGAGACCTTGGATGACAACTCTGAATTGCCTGAATTTGTCCTTCAACTCAAGCTATTGCTACTTAGACATGTTTGCCTCGGAGCAATCATGTGGCTAATATCAGGAAAGAATAAATATAAAAAAGACAGAGGTGGCCATAATATGCTCAGATATGACCAGACCAGGCTCCTCCCCAGCCCATTCTGTGGACCAGCTCAAAGGAATCTTAACTCCAGGCTGCAAAAAGCTACTTGCAAATAGGGAGTGTTTTATTTCTTATGCTTGATTCCCCATGACCTGGCACACAGAAGGCTTTAATGGCTCAATCCCAAAGATCGCATGGTCAAATCCACCAACACTATCAGACCCCTTCCATCGCTGGTTCCTTCAAAACTCAACCCAAGCATTCTCCTGCGTGGCTTTTCCTGATCTCCCCAGATCCCAGTGCTCTCACCTCCAAAATTAATTTGCATTTATTGTATATATCTTCTAGACTGACTTTTGGATGTATATACTATCTCCTAGAATAGAATTTGAACTCATTTCAGGCAGGAATGATTTCACTTTGGTCTTTGTCTCCCCAGGGCCCAGCACGGTGCCTAACACAGAGCAAGTGATAAATAAATGTTTAATGGTGGATGAGGAAGGGAAGACATGAGAATAAAAGCATAATAAAGTAATAATAATATATAACAGGATAACTATTATATATAATATAACTATATTATAATAAATTATAATAATATTATAATGAATATAATATAATAAAAAGAATAAAAGTGCCTACTATTAAAACTGCTAAAAGGTTATGTTATGCTTATATTCTTGTACACATTATGATAAGCACTTCTTAAAAATCTTATTTATTCCATTGGATGGATAGACAGATGAGTAGATGGATGAAGGCTAAGGGTCAACCAAGAGGTTCCAAGGAATGTTCTAGTGATGGTGACTAATTAATTTTGATCTCCCCAGAAGGAGAAAACATCCCCAAGACAGAGAAGGAGCCTCGATTACTCCAGGACATCTTGTCTCATGCACATCAAAGCCGACTTTTTGTTTTACAGAAGATTTGGAAGCTTGGAATCCGTGGTTGCTCAGGTGAGATCTAAGGAGACTCTATCAGAGGCTCATCTATGCCCCCTCGCCATATCCTGAGGGAAAAAGCAAAGAACTGGTCCTGGGAAAAGCAAAGCAGAGGGGAGTGGGATAGAATGTGTGCCACCCCCACTCAACATGTAAGGTTCACATCAGTATGATGCTGTGGGGAAAGCATTAGACTTTAGGCAGCTAGGTAGCACAGAAGACTTGGGTTCAAATTTGACCCAACACTTCCTAGCTGTGTGACCTTGGGCACATCATTTAACTCCAATTACCTAGCCCTTGTCATTCTTTTAGAATTGATACTGATAGAAGGTAAGGGTTTATTTGAAGAAGGAAGGAAGGAAGGAAGGAAGGAAGGAAGGAAGGAAGGAAAGAAGGAAGGAAGGAAGGAAGGAAGGAAGGAAGGAAGGAAGGAAGGAAGGAAGGAAGGAAGGAAGGAAGGAAGGAAGGAAGGAAGGAAGGAAGGAAGGAAGGAAGGAAGGAAGGAAAGAAGGAAAGAAGGAAGGGAGGGAGAGAGGGAGGAAGGAAGGGAGGGAGGAAAATATTAGTCTTAGAATTAAAAGACCTGGAGACCTGCTGCCATTCATACCTTTATGACCTTGGAGCCCCACCTTTGCATTCTAAGGCAAATCACTTTATCTCTTTGAGATCCAATTTTCCCATTTGGAGAAAAGATATATACTATTTGCAGAACTGACCTCACAGGATTCTTATGAGGACAGCATTTTGTGAACCTTAAAGCAGCCTAGAAACATGAGCTTTGGGCTACTGGCCAGACTGTGCCTTTTACCCAAGGTCCAATCTGATCACCTTTGGGGAGGCTTAGTACTAGTAGGCTGGCCACCAGAGCATGACCTTGGGTCATTTTGAGGGGGGAGGCACAGCAACATATGAAGTCCATCTGAAAGTGTGAATTTATGTCAGACAGTACCCACATTGATAAAAGGAATTCCCCTAATCCCCTCTTTGAGAAGCAATGTGATATAATGGCTAGAGAACTAGCCTCAGAGCCACGAAGACCCAAGTTCAAATTTCTCCTCTAACACACACTAGGCCGGGCAACCCTGGGCAAATCCTATACTCTCTCAGTGATTGAGGCAACCCTGTACTAGTATAGAAGAAGCCTGCATGATAAGAGAGAATTTCCTCATCCAGGAGTTCTGAGTATTGCTCTGGGCCTCAGTTTCCTTATCTATAAAATTAGGGCATTGAATTAGATGACCTCTAAGGTTCCTTCTAGCTGCATTCATCTGATCTTCCCTAGACAGGCAGTCATCCTCAACAGAAGCTAAGTAGGAGATGTTGTATGAAGTAAGAAAAACAACCTTGGACTGGGAATAAAGAGAACTGAGTTCTAGTTCCAGTTCTGGCACTGATGTGCTGTGTGATCTTGGGCAACTCATTAACTTTCTCTGAATCTCATTTTCCTCCTTTGTAACATTAAGAAGTTGAAGAATCTAATGCCTAAGGCCATTTCCAGATCTAATATATGCCTAAGGCCATTTCCAGGTCTAATATTGTATGGGGTGCTCAGGGAGGGGTAATATCTCTGGTATGGAGGGCTTGTCGTGCCCTCCTAGGGCAGCTCTCCAGCCTCAGACCCTCACCTGACACCCAGCTCTTACTTGTGGCTCCCAGTAGCTGCTAGCACGCGGCAGTGGCCACACCCCGGGCAACGGCTTCAACAGGCCGGCTAAACCTTGTGAGGGTAGCCATGGGGTCGTTGACCCCTGGTGAACCAAGGCTTTGCTCACCCAGCATGTGAAGACTGTTTCCGCAGAACAGGCAGAAGAAACCAACAAGAAGGTTCAACGGCTGAGATGGCGATGCAGCAAGGCACTGTGGAGTGCTTAGGGCGTGTTGGAGCACAAAAGACAACACAGCCATCCAATACAGCTGAGGAAGTCTCCAGGTGTAACGACTTTTCGTGCCAATGGACTCAGGCTTCCAACGCCAAGAGAGTGGGACTGTCTCTGTGCATCGACTTTTCCACTTAAATCTTCAAGCACAAGTGTCTTTGTGCACAAAAACACACAAAGACAATCGTCTTCCTCGGTTTGAGAGACAACCAACATTCTCTCCTCTCTCTCTCTCTCTCTCTCTCTCTCTCTCTCTCTCTGTCTTGATGATGAGCTTTGTGAAAGGAATAGCATTCACCTGTTATTACAATTGCATGAAAGAGATCATAAGATTCCTAAATCTAAAGTCCAATAGTATCTCCCTCAAATTTAGGATTTAGACTTTCTTCTATGAGAGAACTTCAGATAAGTGTTACCAAGTCATGTCCACACCATAGAGAGAGATTGGAAAACCCAAAGAACGAGAAGCAGTTATGGGCCATCTTGGGCATTGTGAGTTATAGTCTTCAGGGGATCCCATCATTCAATGAATGTGTTAAACCGTTAATTGCCTTAACTAAAGACTCTGTTCCAGAACTTTGGCTTTGCAGCCTGAATACCTGACAGCTATAGACACTCTCAAAAAGTGTCTTCTCTCAGCAACTGCTTTGGGACTCTGACTATAATAAGCTTTTCTTCCTTTTTGTCCATAAGCAGAAGAATGTGATATCTAGTGTACTTGTCAAGTATCTTGGATCATTCATCCTATTGCTCATTATTCCTGCAAGCTATATATTGTTGCCTTGGGGGTACCTCCATTTGTTTTAGCGGTTACTGCTCCCCTGGTGGACAAGGCTTGTGATTTGGTTTTAAGCTCACAGCTTACTATGCTTTATCATCATGATGTGGAAGACCTATTGCTGAGACACCATATCTAATCTTTCTCTGACCAGAGACTTGCTAGATATGAGGTAACCTTGTTAGGCTAAAAAAAAAATGGTGCTATCAGAGGTGTTCTATCCTTAATCCTGCCTCACTCATACCAGAGGTCTGTCCTTTTTTTGCACATGTCTGTTGAAGGCCATTTCCTCAGATAATTAAATCTTGAGTTTGATGCAGACCTTCCTAATCTTGTTAAACTAAGAAGGGAGGAGAAAGGTAGAATTTCCAAGACCTGATTCTGTTATTCCAAGTATCTCTATTGTTATTGATCAGGAAATAGCTAAATCAGATCTTCTAACAAATGGTCTGATTAGGGTGGAATAGTTTTGAAATTCACAGTGAACCTATGACACATGACAAAGCCTGCCTGAGGGGGCTACTCTCTTCTCACTCTCCACACATGCCTGAGAACATTTTTCATACAACCCACCTCTCTGTCCAGAAGCCCAATGGGAGCACTTCCCTCCTTCCCTTTCTGGGGTAAGGCAATGAGCTCACATGTCACATTAGGGTTGCAGTTTGGGCATGTGGTCTAAGGTCTCCAAAAGATTCCCTATCACTGCATAGAATGTCTGAAGATAAAAGTTGTAAACATCTATACCAATGATAGGGAACCTTTTGGAGATAGAGTCCGAGGCCCTACCCCCCAGACTGAGTGCTGTGCCCCACCTCCTCCTACCCCAAACAGGGGAAGGAAAAGGTGCTCCCATTGGGCTGCTGGGCAAGGAGATGGGTGATAAAAGGTGCATATGGAAAGGGGAAGGAGAGTGGCCCAAGCATTCTAATCCCATCCAGCTATGTGCCAGGCAGTGAGCTATGCTTCCCTCACTCAAACCTAGTTCTTCTCCAACCCTACCATGAGAATCAACAGATTGCCACCCCTGTTGTATCTTCACATAGCATGTGAAACCCTCTTAATTGTTTTTTTGAGTTGTGTTTTGAATTCTTCCAAAGCCTGAGTCCAATTTGCTGGAGTTTCTGCATTTTTGCTTGGTGTTTCTTGGTCTTCCTCTGTACCATTTGCTCTTTGTTCATTACCTGGATAGAAGCTGCTGATTGTAATATTTTTTCTTTTTCTGTTGTTTACTCATATTTTTTTCTTCTTTCCCCCTGGCATTGGCTATAATCTTGCTCCTTGGAGCTGGATCTGTGGGTTTGGACTATTCTGTCCTCCTAATATTCTCTTCATTTTTTTAGGTTCTTCTCAAGCCTGGTATTCTATGTTCTATGTTCTCTAAAGTATTTTTCCAGCCCCAACACACAAGGTTCTAAAGTTCCTCCCAGCTCTGCCATTTTATATTCTGAGGACCTTTAATCGCTGACATTTTATGAACTTATTTCACCAGATTCTCTAATGGTAGAATAAATATGCCAGGAAACAGCAAGTCTGATTGGATTTCCTTAAAATACAATCAGAAAAACAATTGTAAATGTTGGAAAACAATTGTCAAGAATTATTTCTAATTTTAATCTAATAATAATAATAAATTTTAAATGAAAGCATGCTCTATGGGGCAGGAGTTATTTATGCCTCTCTCTGTATACCTGTGCTTACCATGCTCACAAATTGGTGCTTAATAAATGCTTATGGATTGTCCAAAACAAACAAACAAACAAACAAACAAACAAACAAAAACACAACAATGACCAGAAGGGTCCTAGATGGCCTGGAGTCAAAAGGATCTGGATTCAAATGTGACCTGAGGTACTCCTTAGTTGTGTGACCCTGGGCAAGTTACTTATGGACATTTGCATATTCTTGCCCTTCTGTCCTGGGGTTATGACTAGGACAGAAAGTAAGGGTTTAAAAATAAAAACAAAACACAATGAGCAGGATGAGCCACTTCCTGAGTTTTTCCATATGCTTCCTGTGGAGATGGATGGTTTGGTGTTGCTAATTTTTTTTTCTCTTGGCAGATTGCTAGCTATGTAAAAGCTGTGAATGCCATTTATGAAAGGACTGATTTTGGAGGTATCAAATACATAGACTTCAAAGTAAAAAGCTTGCACGTAAGTAGCACTAGCTTGTTTCCATGGAGAAGACAGACTTTTTCTTTCCACCCCCATCTTGACCCTATTCCTGGCTTCTAGATCTTCTCTCAGCCATCATAATTCATCACTCTCTCTTCCTCTGAAATACTCTCCATCCATCTAGATTCTTGCTGCATCTCCTGATCTTTCCTTCTTTCTTTCCTTCTTTCTTTCTTTCCTTCTTTCTTTCTTTCTTTCTTTCTTTCTTTCTTTCTTTCTTTCTTTCTTTCTTTCTTTCTTTCTTTCTTTCTTTCTTTCTTTCTTTCTTTCTTTCTTTCTTTCTTTCTTTCTTTCTTTCTTTCTTTCTTTCTTTCTTTCTTTCTTCCTTCCTTTCTTTCTTTCTTCCTTTCTTCCTTCCTTCCTTCCTTCCTTCCTTTCTTTCTTTCTTTCTTTCTTTCTTTCTTTCTTTCTTTCTTTCTTTCTTTCTTTCTTTCTTTCTTTCTTTCTTTCTTTCTTTCTTTCTTTCTTTCTTTCTTTCTTTCTTTCTTTCTTTCTTTCTTTCTTTCTTTCTTTCTCTCTTTCTTTCTCTCTCTCTCTCTCTTTCTCTCTCTCTGTCTCTCTGTCTCTGTCTCTGTCTCTGTCTCTGTCTCTGTCTCTCTCTCTCTCTCTCTCTCTCTCTCCCTCCTTCCCTAACTCCCTCCCTCCCTCCCTTCCTTCCTTCCTTCCTTCCTTCCTTCCTTCCTTCCTTCCTTCCTTCCTTCCTTCCTTCCTTCCTTCCTTCCTTCCTTCCTTCCTTCCTTCCTTCCTTCCTTTTCTTCCATTCTTCCTTCCATCTTCTCTCTCAAAAAGGAAGAAAAGCTTATTATAGTCAGAGTCCCAAAGCAGTTGCTGAGAGAAGACACTTTTTGAGAGTGTCTATAGCTGTCAGGTATTCAGGCTGCAAAGCCAAAGTTCTGGAACAGAGTCTTTAGTTAAGGCAATTAACGGTTTAACACATTCATTGAATGATGGGATCCCCTGAAGACTATAACTCACAATGCCCAAGATGGCCCATAACTGCTTCTCGTTCTTTGGGTTTTCCAATCTCTCTCTATGGTGTGGACATGACTTGGTAACACTTATCTGAAGTTCTCTCATAGAAGAAAGTCTAAATCCTAAATTTGAGGGAGATACTATTGGACTTTAGATTTAGGAATCTTATGATCTCTCTTGACTTCTGTCTTTTATCTAGTCTAAGGCAAAAAAAAAGTGGCAAGGGCTAGGCAGTAGAGATTAAGTGACTTGCCAAGGGTCAAACAGCTGGGAAGTATCTGAGTCTAGATTTGAACCCAGGATCTCCCAACTCCAGGCCTGGCTCTCTATCCACTATTTTACCTAGCTGCCTCCCAAACTTGATTTTCTTTCTTTTTTTTTTTATTTGACAATTTTGTATTTAATTAATTAATTTAGAATATTTTCCCCTGGTTACATGATTCATGTTCTTTCCCTTCCCTCCTCCTGCCCACTTCCCATAGCCAATGAGCAATTCCACTATGTTTTACATGTGTCATTGATCAAGACCTATTTCTACATTATTGATATTTGTATCAGGGGGATTGTTTAGAGTCTACATCCCCAGCCATTTCCCCTCGACCCATGTGATCAAGCAGTTGTTTTTCTTCTGTGTTTCTACTCCCACAGTTCTTCCTCTGGATGTGGATAGTGTTCTTTCTCAAAAGTCCCTCAGAATTGTTCTGGTTCATTGTATTGCTGCTAGTAGAGAAGTCCATTACATTTGATTGTACCACAGTGTATCAGTCTCTGTGTACAATGTTTTCCTGGTTCTGCTCCTTTCGCTCTGCATCACTTCCTGGATGTTGTTCCAGTTCACATGGAATTCCTCCAGTTTATTATTCCTTTGAGCACAATAGTATTCCATCATCAACAGATACCACAATTTATTCAGCCATTCCCCAATTGAAGGCATCCCCTCATTTTCCAATTTTTTGCCACCACAAAGCGTGCAGCTATGAATATTCTTGTGCAAGTCTTTTTCCTTACTATCTCTTTGGGGTATAAACCCAGCAGTCCAACCTTGATTTTCTTAGGGAATGAGGATATCTGTTGAGAGGGCATGGTGTAACTGCTCTTGCATTCATCTACCATCTTTCTTTCCTCCAGGCCACTATCTTTCCTTATCTAGTCTACTACCTATTTAGCAATCTTCACATCATCCCCTGTCTTCATCCTCAGTGACTTCAGTATTCACACTGATATCACTTCAGCACTTAATTCCGCACATTGAACTCTGGCCAAGGGCTGAGTTCCAATCACAACCCCAGACTATGTTCTTTTTCTTAGCCAGTTGTCATAAAATTGTACTGCTGATTGCAAACAAGATTTAAATAACTATCAGCCAGCCAATAAACATTTATGGAGGCAGCTAGGTGGCTCAGTCGATAGAGAACCAGGCCTGAAGAAGAAAGGTCCTGGGTTCAAATATGGCCTCAGACACTTCCTACTTGTGAGACCCTAGATAAATCACTTTAACCCCCATTGCCTAGCCCTTACCTTTCTTCTGCTTTGGAATTGGTACTTAGCATTGATCCCAAGACAGAAGGACAGGGTTTTTATTTTTTAAAAATTGTAAGCATTTTTAAGTACCTGTTATAGCTCAAACATTGTACAAAGAAAGAGTCCCTCAAGGCGCTCATCTTATAGTGAGGGAGGCAAAATGCAAACAACTATGTCCATACAACATATATAAACTATATATCCTATATAACATATATAAATACACCTTCATGAGAGCTGGGGACAGAAATACATTTCCCTCAACAGGGAAATGGGAGGGAAGTGGGAGAAGAGAGAAGAAGAAAAATTCAGGCATGCCAGATGAGCTGAAGGAACAGGCAATCTGAGAAAGGAACAGGAAGCAGCATATGCCAGGCAAGTCAAACCACCCACCACCCTAATCACCATCTCCTCTGAAACCCTAGTGGAGATGGCTCAGGACCTTGAATCCAAGAGCTTGGGGAATAGCAATGCTCTCAGTATAAATGCCCTCAGCTATCATCCTGGCAGCCAACCCTGTGGAGATACAGCTATTTGCAGGTGCCATAGCTTCTGAAGATCCAGAAAAGAAAATTATTGTCATCAGAATACTTGGCATTGTCAAGTAGTTCAGCATCAGAAACGAATATGCTTTTCTCAGGAGAAATAACATTAAAAGAAGAGGCATTTGCTTTACTGCTGCACCCTGAGGACCATGAGGCCATTCCATCTGACTCGTAGCTAAAACCTTCTGTGTGTATTATCTCACCTATTAGAATATGAACTACATGAGGGCAGAAAATGTCTGAATTTTCTTTTTTGTACAGTGCTTTGCATGTAGTAAGATTTACTAAATGTTTCATTCATTCATTAAGGGTATAGTCCTAAATAAACAAAACTATAATAGCTGTTTCTTGATGGTAAAAAAAAAAGGGGGGGAGTACTCATCAATTAGAGAAAGGTTAGACAAGTTATGGTATAGGAAAGTGATAGAATTCTATTGTGCTAAAAGGTTAATTTCAAGGAAACCTGGGAAGCTTGTAATGAACTGATGCAAAGTAAGATGAGGAGAACCAGAAGAAAATTTATACAATAACATTGCTGTAAAGACCCATTGCCCAGTCCTTCTGCCTTGGACTCTATACTTAGTATTAATTCTAAGATGGAAAGAAAGGGTTAAAAAGGGATTTGTGTGTGTGTGTGTGTGTGTGTGTGTGCTTGACTAATTTTTCTTTCTCAGTGGGGCTGGTTGGGGAAATAGGAGAAAAAGAAAGCAGATTTTTATTGATTAAAAAAATAAAAGTTAACACTTATAAAAAAGAACACTAAAAGATTATAATTTAATAAAGGAATTTCAGAGTTTATGAACCTAAAAGTGGAAAATTTGTGAGTGATTACTCATCTCTGTAGGTAACTTTGATCGAGTGGAGCAATAAATCATGAGAAATGAATAAGTAGAGGAAATGGGAGGTTGGAATGTTTGAGGGAGCATCGATAAATAGGTTGGTGTTTCTTTCCTATTTTGAGAGTAGGAGTTAGGGAGGAGGGAAAGATTGTGATCCAGGCACTGATCTCATTGCAAAAGGTTGGTGTCCCACGAATCAGTATATAATAACTACCCTGGGCAGATGGCTCAGTCCATGTCACGGGCAAAGTCCACCCTTGCCCAAGACTCCAGGGTATCCTGATTGGCGGCAAACGATCAGTCAACAAAAATAACAAACGGAAGACAGCTTAATCATAACAGCCATGGGATTGCTTTGCATCTGACAAGCTGCTCCACTTTCCCAATGTCTGATCTTTATTTTTATACCCATTCTCTTGGCACACATATACACAAAATCAAAGAGAGATAATTGGAAAAGTGATACATCAATTTTTAACAAATCACTTGATTAACATTTTATATTCCTGTATTGTGATTACAGACAATAAAGGTTGCACACAAGATAAATGATTTTGTCACAGGTGGCTTAATTTTCTCATTATCCTGTGAGAAGTTTTGAGCTTACAAACAATCAAGGAAAATTATGTATTGCTTTTAATAAAATGGAATAATTAATCAGCAGTTCTTAGAAGACAATTCAACAATCATACCATAGGGGCTGAGGGGTCTGGGAACACAATTAAAATTTAGACTGGTGGCTTCTAGGGAGTTCCTGAGTCACTGAGGCATACTGAAGCTTGATGTACTTGTATTTATCGCTTGGGCCTCTATGATTGATTTGTGTGCTGGCTTCATGAGAATAGGCTTCTGTGAGTGGGAAAGTTTTGGGCTTGGCCTGTAGCTGCGGGTTTGCTGGGAATTAGTTAACCCATGGTAATCTTTTGGGATTGGATTTGAGGGTCTGATCTTTTGGTGATCTTTTGGAGAATTAGGGTACAGGTGTTTTGCTCTTGCATTATTTCTTTTGAGACTAGGGGGAATAATAATCATGTCAATTCATAGATAAGGGGCATTGATGAAAGAAGTAACGCAAGGGGGATAGAGTGGGAAGTCACATCTCACCAAGGACCACTCTGTGGTCTCCCCCGCTACCACTTGTGACTCTGTCAAGGCATCATGGACTGATGGCCCCCAGCAAGTCCAAATCCATCTCATTTGCATGGCTGATCACCAGAAATGCAGGTACCCTTCTGCACCCTGGAAGAAGGAATTATCAGTAGACCTTCTTTGTTCTTAGGTTGTACAAGAAGATGACCCCACCAGCTCCATGTACTCACGCTTCATTGGTCCAGAGAAGCTCCTGATGCTGCATGCTCAGTCCAACTGGGATGGTTACTGCTTATCTTACCTCCTGACAGACAGAGACTACAGTGGAGTCCTTGGGATTGCTTTTAATGGCCAAGCTGGTGAGCAAAGCCATGGGACTCTTGGAAGTGAGGATGGTTAGGATACTGGCCTGAATAGAATAACAGTGTTATGTAAGTAATAGATAAAGTGAAATACACAGTTGAGGAGCAGGTGGTCTTAGTGGGATTTGGGTGAATTAATAGAAAGAATACTGGATTTGGACTAAGAAGATGTTGATTTGAAACTGATTCCGATACTTAATGTCTAAATGACCTTGGGTAAGTCATTTCCATCTATGGACTTCACTTCTTCCATCTATAAAATGAGGGTTTTTTTTTTTTCCAGCACTCAATTCTATGAAACTTGATGGGTATCAGAAAACCACTGAAGATTTTGAAGCAGTGGAATAGAAAGATCAGAGCTGGGCTTCAGGAAGATGAATTTGGCTGTCCTCATAGTGTGGGTCAGAACAGAAAATTAAACAGCAGGATCAGCCAAGAGGCAATTCCAAGAATAGTGGTTCAAGCTGAAGATCTTGGGGCATAAGTCCTAGCTTTGCCTTCCACTTCCTAGATGGAGTGTTGCAGGCAAACCAGTTCATCTGTTGGAACCTGAATCTCCCCATCTATAAATTGAATGGAATAGAGGACATGGAATAGAGGATTCTTCTTGTTCTGTCATTCAATGATTTTAGGTTATTATAATAGTACAAACAAGAGGGATGAAGGCTTGTGATGAACAAGAAGGCATTTGGAAGGTGGAATTAGCAGAGTGAGATGCTTTCCACTGGATGTGGGAAGAAAAAGGAGAAAAGGAAGGAGTAGACAGGGTTCTGAAATTTTAAACTTGAGTAACTGGGATTATTTTGAGTTTCCATATTCCCAGACACAGATTTCTCCCGAGGGCCGCAAGGGAAGAAACTAACCCTCTTTCTGCTTCATTCTAGGGGACCTGGGTGGCATTTGCTCCAAGCACAGGAAGTTCCAAGGCACCTTGAGATCTTTGAACACAGGGCTGATCACAATTCAGAAGTATGGCCATTACCTCCCACCCCGCATCATCCACATTGCACTGGCCCATGAGCTGGGTCACAGCTTAGGAGCCCCTGTGAGTAGACTTTTATTCCAGATTCAAAGGTCAGTCCTAGGGAACCCTCCAGCCCACCTTTCCCTCAAGAGGTTCTAAGTAGAAAAGTAAGCAAAAAAATCAACCTTCTTTAGCATTATAACCCAGTTTCTGAGTGAGGAACTGAAAGAACTAGAGTCTGGACCCATCTCTGCCACTGACTTGACCAAATCACTTCCCTGAACTGGCTTCCCGTTTTCCCAACTGTAAGTTGAAAGGGTTAGACTCCATTGATTATTCCTAAGATTGCTTCAAAGATTCTTGGATTTTCCCAGCATCACTATGGGTCAGGACAGTCAGTGATGTGGGAATATCAACTCTAACCATCATCCATTCTCTATTTTCCACTCACATCCTTGATGCTAATTTAGTAATAATAATAATAATAATGGCTAGCATTTGTACAGCACTTACCATGTTCCAAGAACTATACTAAATGCTTTACAAATATTTCCTCATTTGATCCTCACAACAACCCTGGGAGTTAGATGATTTTGTCATCCTCATTTTACTGATGAAGACACTGAGGCTAGATTTAAATTCAGGCCTTCCTAACTTCACACCCAGCACTCTGGCCACTACACCATCTAGCTCCCTCAGTTTCAAGAGGGATCTGGTCTCAAGGGAGCTAGTTTCAAATCTTGCCTTTGACACTTTTTACAGTCTCCAAGATTTTTCAAAGAATACTGTCTCGAATTCTCTCCCTCTCTCCCTTCCCACCCCCTCACCCCGCTCTTGAGATGGTAAACAATCTCATATAGAATTTACATGTGTAATCACGTAAAACATTTTTTCCATATTAATCCCTTTGTGGAAAGAAATTCAAATAGAAAAGAAATAAGAAAATGAAAAAAGTTCACTTTGGTTTGGATTCAGATAGTTCTTTTTCTCTGGAAGAGGAGGGCATTTTTTTTATCACGAATCCTTTGGGATAGTTTTGGATCATTGCGTTGCTAAGAATAGCTGTTATCCACTGAAAAGTATTCCTTTGACACTTTCTGGCTAGCTATTTGACCACAAACAAGTTATATAGCAGCTCGGTGCCTCAGTTTACCTATCCTCACCTAATTGTTATGAGCCACAAAGGAGGAAATGTATGTAAATCACTTTGCAAAAACTGAACTACCTTATAAACATTAACTATCATCGGCAATGGCAACATTACTATTATTTAGGTTTTCACCTAGACTATTGCAGTGGTGTCCTCACTGGTCTTCCTGTTTTCAGTTTACTCAATCCACTTCCACACAGTAACCAGAGTAATTTTTCCAAGATCTGACCATGTTATTTCATCGCTCAAAAGTCTTCTGTGGCTCCCTCTGGCGTTTAAGACAGAGCACAAACGCCTCCCATTGGCAAGAAAGCCCCCATCATTTGGGCACATCCTCTTCCTGCCCTTGGCATTCACCCAGACTGATCCCTGCATCTGATGGCAGAAAAGGAGTTGAATTCTGGTCCTCTGGTTCCATCCGAAGCTGTCCTCTGGGTTGTAACTGAAAGCACTCAGTTTGCTGTCTCCTTGGAGGATCCTGGCTTTGCTAGGGAGGTTGGCGAGGAGATTCTGGCTGGACTTGGGCCACTCTGGTGGACCGGAAAGTCAACATAAATTCTGTTCCCATCACAGACACTTACTAGCCCTGTGACTCTGGACTTAAAGGTGACACTTAATCTCCTCCAGTCTCAGTTTCCTCCCCTGAAAATGGGTAAAATAATGGCCCTTGTCTTCCAGACTTATTGTGAGGATCAGATGAGATATTGGTGAGATGCTCTGCCAGCGACTCTTTCCTCAGGCCGTGGGGTGCTTGGGGAGCCCTGCTCCAGCTTGGGGGCTTTAGGATTCAGGGAGGAGCCAAGAAGGGAGAGACCCTTTGAGTCAGGAAGCATTTGGACTGGAGGACTTGGGGAGAACTTCATGGAGGTGGTAGGGTTTGAAGGAATGAGCAACATCCTGAACGGACCTAACCTGGGGTTCAAGTCTGAGCATCTGCAGGAGGCTCTTGTCATTGGAGGAGAATGGGGAGGTGTTCCAGGAAATGACTATTCACACCCATTATCAGGAGTCTCATTAAAACAACAACAACAAAACCCTTTACCTTCCTTCTTAGAATTACTGCTGTGTATTATTAGTTCTAAGGCAGAAGAGTGGAGAGGGCTGGGCCACGGGGGTTCAGTGACTTGCCCAGGGTCACCCTGCGAGGAAGGGTCTGAGGCCAGATTCGAACCTAGGACCTCCTGTTTCTAGTCTGGCTTTCAATACACGAGCTACCTCGCTGCCTTCCTGGGAGTCTCATTTTTATACAATTACATTTCTCACAGGGAACATTCCCATTAGGTAAAGTAGACATGGACTGGCCCCATTTTACAGATGAGGAAATAGGCTTGGAAATGGGGAGAGATGAAAGGGGCCAAGTTGAGGATAAGGCAAATGAGGAAAATTGTTCTTTTGAACTCAGTGTGGAAATGTGTACCCCCATTTCAGCATGATGAGAGCCAGCAGTGCACCCCCTTCAGCTGGGACACCACCCATGGGAACTTCCTGATGTTTGACTACGCCACAGACGGCGACCAGCCCAACAATGACAGATTCTCTCCCTGCAGCACAGCCTTCATCGGGAGGACCCTCCGAGCCAAGAAGGACCAGTGTTTTGTGGGTGAGCAGGGCAGCCAGATGGGAGCATCTGCTGGGAGCACAGTCCTAGGCTCAGGAAGGCAGTAGATGCTGACACCAGCTCTCAGACGAGGCCACTTAGAGACGTCTTCTAGACCGATGGCCGATTTTTAAATTTATGTTTGTTTGTTTTTTCAGAACCCTCACCTTCCATCTTAGAATCAGTACTGTGTATTGGTTCCAAGAAAGAAGAGCAGAAAGGGCTAGGCAGTGGGGGTCAAGTGACTTGCCCAGGGTCACACAGCTAGGAAGTGTCTGAAGTCACATTTGAACCCAGGACCTCCCCCTGGCTCTCCATCCACTGAGCAACCCAGCAGCTCCCTTATGAGCCTTTTTCTATTCTCCCCAACATTCCCATGTTAGTGGTCAAAGGACCCCTGCACCCATAGTACTGGGTCTCTAAGACACCGAGTGGGTCTTGGTCAAAGGTCAGCTTTAAATCCTGTAAACTGAATTTAATTGAAGTATAATAATAGCGATAACTAACATTTACATGGAGCTTACCATGTGTTCTAAATGCTTTACAAATGTTCTCATTTGATCCCCGACATTCCTCAGAGGCAAATGCCATTATTATTCCCATTTTGCCATGAGGAAATTGAGGCAAAGATAGTTCAGTGACTTTCCCAGGGTCACCCATCGAATACACGTCTGGGGCTGGATTTGAACTCTCAGCCCTCTTTCCCAGCCCCACCCCCCCTTCCCCATCCATATCGCTATGGCAGCAACTTTCCCGTTTCTTTCCCACTCTCCACCCTTCCCACCCTCCCATCCGGTTTGTTTCTCAGAAAGTGACCGGCCCATCTGTGGAAACCAAGTGCTGGACCCCGGAGAGGAGTGTGACGCGGGGAGCGAGCCCACAGACCCTTGCTGCTACGCTGCGGGCGAGACCGAAGGGCTCCGCTGCAAGCTGAAGACGGGTGCACAGTGCAGGTAGGAGCCGGAAGCCCTGGGCACAGCTGCCAGCTCTACTGCAGAGAAATGGCCCCGCCCCACCTCCCAGCCCTCTCTCCCCCTCCAGCGGTCCCTAGAGGGAAGGAAGTAGAGGGGAAAGAACTATCCTCCAGGACCCGAGGGTGGGGGGTGTTTGTGGGAGGGGAGGACCGCAGGCCCCTCCCCTTCCCACATCTGGGTCTCAGTTGGACCTTGGGTCAAAGGATGGTGTTGGATGTGTTGATGTTAAAAGGCTTTCCATTTCTGTGCCCTGTTTTAGTCCACCTCTGCCAGAAACAATTTTATTTAATAATAATAATAGCAGGGGGCAGCTGGGTGGCTCAGTGGATTGAGAGCCAGGCCTAGAGATGGGAGGTCCTGGGTTCAAATCTGGCCTCAGCCACTTCCCAGCTGTGTGACCCTGGGCAAGTCACTTGACCCCCACTGCCTAGCCCTTACCACTCTTCTGCCTTGGAGCCAATACACAGTATTGACTCCAAGACAGAAGGTAAGGGTTCAGTTCAAAGTTAACATCTTAGGAGAGTCACTATGCAGTTCCTTCCTGGAGCTCCAAGATTTAAAGAGCTTCCTCCTGGGCCTGATACGGTGAATCTCTTCTGAATGATGGAATGTATGAGAAAGAAGGCACTTCCTGTGGGTCAGCCACTGGCCACCATTGCAGAGATGGGGAAGGCAAGAACCAAAAGAAGACCAGAGGTCCTGAGTTCCTGTGCAGGCTCCACCCTTCCCCATTTCCTTAGGGAAGCTTTTTTGTCCTCTTCCTTTCATCTAATTTTCTAAGGAAAGCCGGTCCAGAAAGGACTTTTAGACCAGAAAAATAGGACTTCTTAATAGTTTCACTTTTACTCATTTTTTTCTATGTGTCATCATTTTGAGTAAAGTTATTTTTTTACTAATTTTAAATCTGCTTCCACAGACTAGAGGGTCTCACAAATGGACGGAAGAAGAGACCTTGGAGTTCATTTAGGCCAGCCCCCTCCGTAAGAGTCAAGAGACCCGAGATCCAAGCCTATCTCTGATACTTCATTTCTCCCAGTCTCAGTTTCCTTATCTGTAAAACAGGGATAGTCATCCTGGCACTTCTTCCTTCCTGGCATTTTGGTGAACAAAACATTTTGTAATCCTTAATACATGAGAGAAATAGGGAATAAAAATCATCATCATCATCATTATTGTTGAACAGATGAGTCAACCAAGGCCCAGGGATAAAGTAACTTTCCTAAAGTCCACTAGAAGAGAAGGGGCAGAAGCAGGAGGGGAAACCCCCTCCTCTCTTTCAGCCCAGAGCTCCCTCTTAGGCTGGGCATCCTCAATGGTGCCTGGCTTGGAGTCCGGAAGATTCATCTTTTTGGTTCAAATTTGGCCTTAGATACTTGCTAGCTGTGTGACCCTGGGCAAGTCACTTAAATGCTCAGTGCTCCAAGTGACTCACTCGCATATCCAGTCTAACTCAGTCCAGAAGCATTTATTCATCGTCTGCTCCGGGCCAAGAGTCCCTATTCTACTAGCTATTGGGAAACATCGGGGTTTTTTTTTTTTTCAGTTTACAGAAGTTTATATTTACTAAATTTATTTTATTTACTTTTTTTTTTACTATTTACTAAATAAAACTCAAAATGACATTGGGTGGTGCTTCCTGACTCCCAGACAGGTCTGTGGGCCAGGCATGGGGGAGCCCTGCTAGGGAACACAAGGTGGAAGAACCCGAGGCTTCTCAGGGGAAGCATCATCCCAGCTTCCCTCCAGAGTTAGAAGCCAGACTGAATAAAAGGGAAGTGGCTGGGCTTGAATCTGAGAAAATCCTGATCGTGGCTCCCTGGCTGAGTGCGGGCACAGTCCTGTGCCTTAACTACCTCTGGTATAAAATGGGAGTGAAACTTGGGCTGAAGGAGAGGGAGGGGAGCAGGCAGAAGCCCTTGTCAGGCAAGTGTCTGGATGAAGGGGAGATGGCTTGTACTTCCCAATCTTGCCCTGGCCAAGGCAGCTGGAGGGGACCATCGTAAAAAGAACTGACGTAGAAAACAGAGCAAGAAGAGATCATTTAAAAATCACCAGACTGGCAATATCGAAGCATTTCTGGAAAGACAGGCATATTCATGCATCGTTGGTGGAACTGTGAAATCGGTACCACCATTCTGGAAAGCAGTTTGGAATTATACAAATAAAGTGCCTAAATTGTCCATTTGACCTAGAACTTTGTTAGAAGAGGCCACTGAGAAGAAGAGATTGTCAGAAGTATAAATTGTATTGATGTGTCATTTAAAAAAAGTTAAAAAAAAAAGAAAAGAAGACATTCCCTGACTATCCCAAGACATACATAGTTGCACTTCTTTTGTAGGAAGGCAAAGAGTTGGAAACAAAGTAGATGCCCATCATTTAGGGATGACTAAATAAATCGTGGGACATAAAATAACGAAATATAACTGGGTTTTCAGCAGCTCAGGGTCTGTCGTTCTGGGCTCTCCTGAGCAGGGCTTCTACCTGGGATCTAGGTAACAAAGTGATGTATTTCTTCTTTCAGTCCCAGCCAAGGCCCCTGCTGTGGCCCAGATTGCAAGTATTTCTCATGGGGAAAGCTGTGCCAAGCAGAGACGGAGTGCCTGTTGGGGAGCACCTGTCTGGGAAATACAGCTCATTGCCCTGCCCCAGTGCCCAAGGCCAACTTTACTCCATGTCTCATGGGAGCTCAGATCTGCCTCGATGGGGTGAGTCTGGTCTAGTTTCATAGAAGAGAGCCTTCTAATGGGTCTTCTGTCTTTGTTTTCTCCCTCCCCTATGCCATCCTTACCACAGCTGCCAAAATAATCTTAATGCACAGGTCCTACAATAGACTTGTTTACTAACAAATCCCAAGTGGCTTCCTATTGTCTAGATGCTAAAATATAAACTTCTCTACCTGGAAGGAAGAAAACAAGCATTTATTAAGCCCCTACTAAGGGTCAGACACTATGCTAAGCATTTTATATATACTATCTCACTTGATCATCATCCCTGGGAGGTAGGTGCCATTCCTTTCCCATTTCACAGATGAGGAAACTAAGACAAACAGAAGTAAAGTGACTTGCTTAGGATGGCACAGGCCCAGTTCTCTAGCCACTGTACCACCTAGCTGCTTTGGTCTAGGGCCCTCCACAGTTGGACCAACATCTACTTTTCAATGGCACAGTGCCATCGACTTTCATCTAGGAGGCACCATAGTGCATAGAGTACCAGGCCTGGAGCCAGGAAGACCCATTTCCCAGGTTCAAATCTGGCCTTAGACACTTACTAGCTCTGTGAGCCTGGGCAAGTCACTTCACCCTGTTTGCCTCAGTTTCCTCATCTGTATAATGAGCTGGAGAAGGAGACAGCAAACCATTCCATTGTCAAGAAAACCCCCAAAGGGCTCACAAAGAGTCAGACACGACTGAACAACAACTACTACTGATTTTCTACCCTTGTTTGACTCTCCTCCTCCTCCTGCCTTCCAGCCACACTATTACATGTAGGTCTTGCTTTCTTGTCCCTCACAGTGGGAATGCACTCACTTCTCCTTTCTGCTTTTCAGGTTCTGTCTCTTTAATCCATCAGTCAACAAACATTTAAGGCTCTCTCTTACCTTCAGGATCAAATATAAGGTCCCAGTTGGCATTTAAAGGGTTTTATGATCTGGCCCCTTCCTATCTTTCTAGTCTTTGCATATCTTATTCCAGTCCCCACCTGCCCCCTCCCAATACTCTGGGATCCATTGCATTTCCTCATTGGTGACATTCCATCTCCTGTGCTAGGTGCTGGGTATGCCAAGGCAAAACCAAAACAGTCCCTGCCCTCTGGGAGTGCATGGTCTAATGGGGGAGCCAATGGGTATTCAGAGACAGAGCCTAAACGCCACAGACACAAGACTGTCTTGGGAGGGAAGGCGCTGGACACTGAGGGATCAGGAAAGTCTTCGTGCATTAAGGGGAGCTCCAGGCCAGTCCTGAGGGGAGCGAGGTATTCTTCAAAGCAGATGTAAGGAGGGAGCTCATTCTAGGCACAAAGGATGGGAGGCAGGAGATGGAACACTGGGCCTCAGGAGACCAGTTTGGCTGGACTACAGAGCATATGAATGGAAATAATGTACAATATGTCTAGAAAGGTAGACTGAGGTCAGGTGGTGAAGGACTTTAAATGCCAACCAGAAGAGAACCAGGGGGAACAGAGTTCAAGTCCAACCTGGTTGTCACATACTGACTGTATGACTCTGGGCAAGTCCCTTGAGTTCTTAAGTGTTAAGCTTAGAGAGCACCCCTAGGGAAGATGTCCAGAATGGTAGGAGTCCTCAAAGTTCACTTCATATGAGTCTGACTAAAGGAATGGGAGAGGAATGGCAGACAGCTATCTTTAAGAATTGGAAAGATTATCACCCCAGAGGGGTCTTAGGGCAGGACCAGGGATGGAAAAGGCCAAGAGGAGGAAGATTTAAACTGGATGTCAGGAAAAGCTTTCTCCCAGTGTGAGGTGTCTAAAAGTGGCATGGGAAGCCTAGGAAGTGATGGGCCTCTCGTCCTGGAGGTACAGTGAAGGGGTCATTCATGTCCAGCTGCGATTTCTCCTCTGAAATTCTTTGGAAAGTATCCCAACTGCTGCTGTTCTTCTCTGTGCTTCCCCTGCCCCCCAAGTCCATTTCAATTCAACAAGGCTCCTTATGTTGTAACAGGGGAGGGTGGGAGGGAAAGCCCTGAGGCTGTGCTCTTGGGAACATCTCCAATATGGTAAGGAAGGCTCATGGAAGCTGGAAGGAAGGATCAGATTCCCCAAATCAAGGGCCTTGAATGCTAGGTTAGGCTGAGGAGTTCGGACTTGATGGTTTGACATTAATTAAGAAACTCCGTGGTTTTTTGAACACTTTAATGGTGGCCTATAAAGGACAATGAATCTGGAGGTTGAATGCAGGTTTGAATCCTTCTTTCTCTGCTATTGTATGACCTTAGGCAAGTCTTTTCTGTCTCCCAGACTCCTTGAGTTGGACATGCCTGAAATAACTAACAAAAATGAAACGAATCACTGAAGTCTCTACCAACTCTCATTTCCGCAGATCTGTAGGGGCTCCTTATGCCTCATCCATCGCTTGGAACCCTGTGAATGTGTCAGCAGTTCCCCATGGGAACAGTGCCATCTTTGCTGCCAGAAGCCAGGTACCCGCTGGGCAGGACTCCCCAAGGCCTATCTTGGGCAGAATAGCATGGCCATGGCCAAAAGAGCCATGGGGGTGAGGTGACAGGCCCTGTATTTGGAGGAAGGGGGCTTGGGTGACTGTCACGCCCTCTCCTCCTTCAGAAAGTAGCAATAATGCCAGCAAAGCTTTTCGCACAAAATCCTCATTTTTTAACATGGAAAGTGCGGCAGAGGTAAAAGCTATGAGAGCTAAGAGAGTCCCAGGTCATGTGACTGGTGAAGGAGGCATCCTTTCCTTCCAGCAGAGGTCTCTGAGGATTAGGGATGAGCCCAACACTGGGAGCCCAGCATGGAGCAGAGAAGGAGGGGAGCTCTGTACTAATCTTAGGGCTCACACCCTGTAGTCTCTGCTGCCCTCTTGCCAATGCAGTTCCTTGGGAACTGCGAGAGGCTGAGTGGATGTATGAAAGGAAGGTAAATGAAAGGGGGAGGCGGGAGAGGATGGACAGAGTCATGTCGGGTAGAATCTTAGACTTGGAGGAAATCTAATCCAAGACTCACAGGTGGAAGCCCAGGTCTCAAATCCCAGCTCTGGCCTTTATTGCCCTGAGCAAGTCACTTAATTTTAATAGAATGAATTTCACTGTATAAGAACTCATCAGACTAGCTCAGATTTACAAAAAACAAACCCTTACCTTCCATCTTGTGTATGGGCTCCAAGGCAGAAGAGCAGTAAGGGCTAGGCTACCATTTACATAGCTCTGACCCAGTGCCAGGCACTGTGCCAAGCACTGTACACATCATTATCTCACTTGAATCTTACAACAATCCTAGGAGGGTGATGCTATTATTATTCCCATTTTACCAGTGAGGAAACTAGGGCAAATAGAGGCTCAGTGATTTACTCAGGGTCAAACAGCTAACAAGTGTCTGAGGGTGGATTTGAACTCAAGTCTTCTGAATTCCAAGTCCAGATCTCTAGCTGGCTATTCACCTGGCTAATTGTTGTTAATATTAATTATGACAACAATGATGACGATGATGATACAGATAGAGATAATGAAGCCCAAAGAGGGAAAAATGATTTTTCCAGGATCACATAATGACAGTATCTAGCTGGCACAGTGGATAAAACACTAGACCTGGAGACAGGAAAACTTGAGTACAAATCCAGCCTCAAACACTTACTAGTTCTATAACCCTGAAGGCAAGCTCCTGAACCTCTATTTCCTCATCTGTAAATGGACATCATAACAAGCATCTACCTCACAAGCTGGTTGTGAGGCTCAAATGAGATAACAATTGTGTTAAAACTAAATTAAAACTCTGGTCCTTAATTTCCATAGAGTTTATTAATATTTACTTGAAATAGAGAGCATAGAGATAGAGATTGAAGCCTATTCTAATCTTGTCACATGGGCACTTCTCCATGCGACTATCTATCTTAGCCACCGTCTTCTCCCCACATGTCCAGAGAATAGAGAGAGCCTAACCCCCTCTTTTATCTTCTCCTTTACCCCTGGATCCTAACCTGATCCTTTCTGCGTCAATGTACCTAGGTCACTGTCCCATGACCCAAAGTGGAGCTCAGGAAAACAGGTCAGACCCAAATGTGTGATCCTGGAAGGGGGTTCTCTTCACACACTTGTAAGGTGCTCGCCCCAGTGTTTGGCCAGATAAGTGCCAGATGTCAGTTATCGGAGCCTGCTAGAGGCCAGGGCCCTTTCCCCAACATCATGGAGGGCTCCTACAAGTGGTGATGAGGGAAAAGGGGGGGGAGCCAAAACCTCCATAAGGCTTGTTCTCCATCCATCCCAACAGGCCAGCCTAACACCTGTGCCAGCACCACATCCTCTCTGCTGATGGCAGAGTTCAATGGCACCCGGCTCCCACTTACCCCAGGGACACCATGTAAAGGCCACAGGGGCTACTGCGACAAGTTCCACATCTGCAGACTGGTGGATGAGGATGGGCCAATGGCCAGAGTGAAGAATGCCATCGTGGGCTTCGTTGAGCTGGAGGACATGAGTGCCTGGATGAAGGTGATAGCTTTGGGTCTCTTTCCTGGCTTCCTGGCTTCTCTTCCCTGCTCTATCACAGAAATCTTTGAAGAGAAGACTCTGGGAATTTAGGAGCCATCCTTAAGTATCTGTAGGGCTACTTTGGAGAAGAAGCACAGGAGAGCCAACAAAATCACTCATCACAGAATATATTTAAAGGTAGTGAATAACAGGGAAAGGATTCACTGAACACCTAAAAAAAACCTCCTTACCTTCTAAGAACCAATACTGTGTTCCAAGGCAGAAGAGCCGTACAGGCTGGGCAATGGGGATTAAGCGACTTGCCCAGGGTCACCCAGCTACAAAGTGTCTGAGGTCGGATTTGAACTCAGGAATTTAAACTTTATCCATAGCGCCACCTAGCTGTCCCCTCACTGAGCACTTTAAAAAGAGAAATAATCATAGCACTTCTAGGCAGGAAGTGAAGGAACACACTGCTTTCTCCCAGGAGGTAGTCCCAACAAAACTCCCAGCATTGATTATTAAGTCCCTGCTTCTTGCCCTGTGGGCCAGGGGTCTAGGCCCTTGTTCAGCGTCAGCCTCTGAGGTTTACACACTCTCAAAGTCTGGTACCTACTCCTCCAGCCACTGGCAATCCTCTCTCTTCATCTCTGTAGCACCCTTCCCTAATCACCTGCAGTTTGGTCTTGGAACTCCTTGGTGTATATACGACTGCATGGCTTCTTCTGTTAGTTGGCTCAGGGAGTCATCTTCTTGCTCTTGTTCCTCAGCCCTGACGTAGGGCTATTGCCTCCAGTCGGAGGAGCTGGGTGTTCCAGTGGATAGAACCCTGGACCCGGAGTCAGGAAGACCCAAGTTCAAATTTAGCTTCAGACACTGACTAGCTGTATGACCTGAGCGAGTCACACCTCTGTTTGCCTCAGTTTCTTTATCTGCAAAATGGAGATAACAACACCTACTTTGCAGGGTTGTGGTGATAATCAAATGAGATAATAATTATAAATTAGCAAAATAGTAAATTAGTAAAACAGCACCGGGCCTGGCATATGATAAGTGCTATATAAATGTTAGCTATTATTGTCGCTATTGTCTGAAATCCTAGTAGTCAATGAGGGCTCCACTTTTTTTTGGTTGTTTCCTGCACTGAGTATAGGCCCCCCTGCACATCGAAGAAACAAATGAAGCAAAAAGCAGAGTGGACTGGAATGTAGAACCAGGGCTTAGGAAACCTGGATTCAAATCCCCTTTTCAGCTACTTACTAGCATACGAACAAGGGCATAGCCTCTTAAGCCTCAGTTTCTTATCTGCAAAATGGGGACATTACTTGTACTATCCATTATGCAAACCTGAAAAAACTATATCAAGGGTAATCTGTGTTGATTAAAAAAATTAATCTGAATGCTTTCCCTTCAGACTCGCTGGTGGGCCATTCTGCTGGCCATCTTGATTGTGGCAGCAATGATGTCTTTCACTGTATTCTTCTTTGAAAGGACTGAGGACAGTAATCGAGGTAAAAAAAAATGCATGGGTTTGGTTTAGAAACTCAATTTAATTCTGAAGATGGGTGGTAACTGCCCTCCCATATTGACAACTTCTGACCCATTATTCTATTCTTTTTTCCTTCCCTGTCTCCTCTCAGGAATAAAAACGACGAGTGGTGCCTTGGACTTAGACAGACCAGAGCCCCACCTGACTGTGACCCACTGGGAGTGGTCTGAGTTCTATGTTGAGACCACTTGTCTGGAGGAGACAAGGATCGAGCAGGTCACAGTGGGTCACTGAACTTCACCTTGCACCATGGTGCCTCCTTGCAGTGGGGCGACAATCTCATTGTCTCATCACAGAAGAAGACAAATATTTATTTGTAGCTAGTAGAATCAAAGCAGTATGGCATGGTGGAAAAAAAAAAACAGGAAGTTTGGGTTAGGTTCAAGTTTCTTCTTTGGCACTTACTAGATCTGAGTTCCTAGGCAAATCACTTAAAATTTGCCAAGTCTCAGTTTCTGTGCTTGTAAAATGAGGGGTGTGGACTCTATGGTCCCCATAGATATAACCAGTTCCAGCATCTCCTGAAATTCTCTATGCGTGTTTGAAGTCTGTTCTTTTCCTTTGGCCTCCCCCAAAGTGCCCTTTAATTCTACCAGTATAAGAAACCTGGACTAGTGGAAGCCAAGGATGGTGGTATTTCAGGACCTGGTCCCTTTTTGGCCATCTTTTCTTGAGGCCTTCATTGATCAGATAATTTTCATAAGATTTAAACAGTAAATAAACATTCACTAAGTGCCTACTATGTTCCTGCAATTGTGTTAAGGAGTGGGGATCTAAAAAGAAGGGTGTCTTCAAGGAGTTCACAAATTTAGGGTTGGGCGGGCCCTTGGAATAGAGAATGTCAGAACTAGCAGAGACCTGAGGACATAAAAGATATCACAGCTAGGAGTACTTTTAGGACACAAAATGGCAGACCTGGAAGGGACCTTAGAATATACAATGTCAGGGCTTAGAGGGCTCTTAGAATACAGAACATCAGAGCTAGAAGGGACTTTAGAATATACAGTGTCAGAGCTGCAAGGGACTTTAGGGATCACCCTTCTCCAATGATGACCAGGAAAAAATAACAGTTTAGAGAGGGTCCTGATTCCACATACTTTCTGTCAACTGTTCCATACTGCCATATAACACTGTCTTGCCTCATCCTCATATTTGGTGGCGTGTATAAATCTTGTCCCCAAGTTGGACTCTGAGTTCCGTCAGGGAAGAGACCAAATCTTTTACTTCTTATTCTCTTCTCAGCCCAGTCCTGGGCACATGGTAAATGTTCAACACCCACACTTGATGAAATAAACTGAATTTGTTTAGGACTATGGACATATGAGAGAAATATGTTTCCAATCCCAAATGAGCCTTTTTCCTTTGATTTTGGAAAAGAGCACAGTGTCATCGAAGATGCTCTGAATGGGGAGCCTAGAAGGCTCAGATTCTAAAGTCCAGCTCTGGCCTTGATTCTTGAACCCCTGGACATCCATCATCTCTGGGCCTCAGTTTTTCTCTGTACAAAATGAGGGAATTGGACCAGTTTTCTGAGGTCCTTTGCAGCTGTAACAACTTTGAACTATCATTGGTCTAGGAAATTCAAGTCAATCAGAACCTGCTCTGCAGTGGGGTGCTGGGAGTGACTTGTCCAGGCTCACACAATCGGAGGATGGGATTGAACCCTGGTCTTCCTGACTTTCTATCCATTAGGGCAGTATGCCTCTGTATAATCCCATGGATGTGTATAATAAAGGGTGAGGAAGTTAACAGGTCATTGATGCAAATTCTTCAAACAAGAACTCATAGGTTTTGTTCCTTAGTTTTTTAGCCATGTTCTGAAAAGGAGAGAAACATGTTTCACTCTGCACTGAGTCCTCTCTAGAGGTGGATAGAATTTTTCATCATGAGTTCTTTGGAACTGCAGTGGGTCATTTTGCTAATCAGGTACTAAGTCTTTCTTTAAAAAATCTTTATGTATCGATGTTACTATGTAAATTGTTCTCCCAGTTCTTCTCACTTCACTTTGCATCAGTTCATGCAAGTCTTCCCAGATTTTTCTGAAATCCTGCCCTAAGAAATTTCTTACAGCATACTAATATTCCATCACATGTATATACCACAACTTGAGTCAGTCCCCAGTCTATAGATTTTCTTTCATCTCTTTTTAAAAAACTCTTCTAGTAATTTTTTTGTGTCCCATCTGCATTTTTCTTTTGAAGCTTTGTTTGTAGGTTTTTTAAATCTAAGTCATTGTCTTCTTTTGTGTTTGTATCTTGAGCTTTTCTGACACCATAGGAGATTCTTATGGTCAAGTTCCTTCTAGTTTTTTGCTCATTTTCCCCAGCAAGACTTTAAGACTTTGCTGGCGTGGGCTCTGCTCACCTCTCATGGAGAGACATCTGTCCTGAGTTTCTTTTATGCCCTTCTACTTGCACAGCTCAATCCAGAGGTGTATAAATTCTTAGTGTGACCAAGAGGGTATGATCCAGGAAGAGATCTGTACTCTGCACATTTCTGACCATATTTGGGTCTGTTTGCTTGTGTGGCTGAGGTTTCTGCAGGTTGCTGCTGGACTCAATCACAGTTAGCTTGCTGTGAGGTTCTGTAGGTTCAGAGCTGGCTCCCCCTTGGATTTGATCTCCTGCACTGGCTTATTCCCCTGCAGGCTTATGTGTAGGATTAAAGGTTAGAATTAAGATTGCTCCTTCTGCTTCTGGGCTCAGAGCCATACAGTTATGGTTCTAGAACTTGTTCCTTGCCCCTTGCACAGGTAGGGCCTCTGCTTCCTACAGATTGCTCCTCTCCACCATGGAACTGCGCATATAACTGAGTAATGGGCAACAGAGCTGCTTGCTAAATGGCATATTTTTGTTCTCACCAGCACTACTATCATGGTCCCTTGGGATCTCCAGTGCTCAGTCCTGTCACTTGAGTATTGGGAGTTCCCTGCCAATACTGCTACCTAAACCCCAGGTAGCTGAAATCCTACCTGCTACCACAGTGCGCTCCTGGCTGGTCCCCATCCTGCTGCTTAAGATCTCTGCCTAACATGCTCTGGGCTGGAAAAATGACCCACAGTGACTTTTTAAGTCAAATTTCAGTACAGCACTTTTTATAGACCATGTGGAAGAGGTTGTGAAGGAGCTAAGGCAAAATTGCTACCTCTCATTCCATCATTTTGACTCTGTCCCCTCTCTTGAAAATTTCCCAGGAAAGGCTTACGCCCCATTCCTTAGGGATGTTGAAGATCGGACTCACTTCTGATGAAGCTGGACTAGAGGCTCTCTAGCCTGAGTCTCTCATTTGATAAGGCTTCAGCATGGGATTTCAGGGATTCCTGACTGACCTGGCAATTACCTGGGCAAACCCCTTATAAATTTGATAATTTATAAGGAAAGTTCCAGGACCTCCCTCCGATGTATAGCAGGCCATCCCAAGCCAAGGGGATTTTTAGGACTGAATACTTAATAAAAGCCCACAAGTGAACCTCACAGTACAGCCACATGCTCAGGCTCAGTGGCCTGAAAAAGGCTGAATTGCGCCTGTGTTGGGAAAGACCCAGGGATGGAGAGGAATGAAGACAACCATGGAACCCCTGCCCTGATGTGGAGGTCTGAAGGTCCAAAGGTCCATGAGTCTTTGAATGGTATTCTTTAATCAAAACTTGGAATGTGATGGATAGCATCCTATCCTCTGACCTGCTGAAGTCATCCCCCTTTTCCCCAGCTCAGTCCTTGTGGTTCTTATTGCTAGATCTACTACCCAGGATTCTTCTCTAGGACCTGACCAAAAGCTGTAGAGCTGCATTTCTCAAATTGAGGCCAATCTTCTCCCCTAAAGTAACCCTTTGGGGCCCTCCTCAAACCTCACCATTCAACACAATTTGGTATTAATTCTGTATATTCCAGGAGCTTCCTGGTATGTACAACACACATATGAGGACCTCTTCCACCTCCTGAGTTTATGGTATTTACTAATCCTAGGTCAGCTGAATCTCAGTGAAGCAGAGGACAAGGACCAATCTTTTCCTTTCACATTCAAAGTATTCTGTCTCTGGCTCTTCTGATTCACTTATTAAAATGCCAGCTTACACGGATACAGAGTTTTAAATGTTGCCCATCTTTTTATACCCAAATAATTGTAGTTGATCTTTACAATACTTTAAGTTGGGAACTGCTGGTAATAATATACCCATTTTACAGATGGGTTAAGTGACTTGCCCAGGGCCACACAGCTAGTGTCAAACAGGATTTGATTTAATTCTTTACTGACTCACAAGACCAGTACTTGTTCCACAATTTACCCTGCGCCTGTGTATGAGGCACCTATGCCCTTCTCAACCCCTTTCTAGGCTCTGAGCTCCAAGAGGACAAGAGTTGTATGGCAGGTATTAAAATGGGAGACAGTAAAACTCAAGAGGGTCTGAACCAGATTAAAATGTAACTAGGAAATAGTGACCAAAATAAGTAAGTACAACATAAGTAATATTAATTTTAAGGTTTGCTAAGTCAATAGGGAGCCTACATGGGTCTTTTTCTACTTGAGTTTGACCTCACTGCTGTGTCACAGCGCCGCTTACTGGAGGGTCCTGTCAGGAGGGACTGAGGTTTGAATCCCAGCTGTGACACTCATTAGCGATGTGTATCTATGAACCTATTTCCTGACAATAAACAAGGAATACGCTTCATGCAGTCATAGGGATCGCACTTGATAATTGAATTCAAGGAGCACTTTATGTAATACATTCAAATGTTAAGGCTTTCAGAGCTTTAAATACTCACTCTAAAGATGCTCACAACAGCCCTGAGGGCTGTCACATAACATACATAATTCTCCCCATTTCCTAGGGGAGCAAACAGCTCAGATGACTAGCCCAGGGTCAAGTGCCCGAGGTGAGCTTTGCCACCAGTCCAGCAGTCTATTCCCTACACTGAACAGCTGGAGCACAGAACGGGGGCTGAGCGCTCTCATCTCACCTTTTATCTATCACTCCCGCGTGCAGGGCTCTGCACACTGGAGGTGTTTGAACGCACGGATATCCTAGGATCAATGTTGGAACAATGACTCCTTCAGTGCAGACACCCATCGTCCCATTACCTTGCTAGGGCTGTGGTGCCTCCCTCGGGGGTTAGTCAATCCCCAAGGCTGACACGCTCCACTACTTTCCTCTTTGAAACCTGTTTGTTCTCTGATATTTTATGGAGAAAACACACATTCACTCCCACAGCTGTGACCAGAGATGGCAGTAGAGAGAAAGCCCCTGCCTCCCTTTACCTCCTTTGAGGACAACTAGAAGGTCCTCCTTTCTCCCCTCCCTTCCCCCCAAGCTGCTTATTACCTGGGGTAAGAAACACACCCCATCAGGCAGGCAGCTGCTGTATGGCACATTCCGTCGAGGAGCCTCAGAGGGAGTGTTTGGTCTCACGTAAGCTCCAGAATGCTGGACACATTCCTCACCTGGAGTAAACTTGGTCAGGACACCCAGCAGTCGGGCTGACAAACCCTCCAATCCACGTTAAAAATCAGGAAAGGAGGCATTTCTCTAATTTGTGACCCAGGGGAGGGGCCAAGCCAGTGAAGCACACCTATTGCCCAGTGATGGCGTAATGCTGGATGGTCCAACGGTTCATCTCTCTCAGGCACTGCAGAGGTACAGCGAGCCTGGCCTGGTATCGTCAAAGATCTCAAACAGCTACAAATCATGGAACGCCTCCATCTTAGAAGAACCATGGCTTTGGAAGGCTGGTGGAGGAAAGCACAGGACTCGGAAGGGCCTAGCACAACATCTGGCCTGGAAAACCTAGAGAATGATGGCTGGGCTGAGAAAGGGCAGAAGATAAAAGGAAATGGGAGTGTCATGGGAGCAGGTGGACTGTCCAGGTCCTGTGCTGCTATCACTAGAACACTGAGCCCCAGAGGAAGGTCTCTAGCAACCTGGGGGGCTTTCCAGAGGTCTCACAGAGGAGCTTCCCTGGGAAATGCTCCTACTGAGGAGCTAGGCAGCTTCCACTAAAGGGTTCAGATGAAAAGGTTTAGGTGCAGCCCCTACCTCTGGACCCTAATTCATCCAAGAAGGAAGGAAGCCGGTCTGCTCAAGTTCCTCCAAGGTGGGAACCCGGGGAGAGAGACACGTGTAGGTACAAAAGGAAGAAAAAAAACGTCTGCTTTCGGAGGTTCTATAAGCCCCCCAGCCCAACCATCAGGGACCTCACCAGCCACACACAGGGTGAGGGAATAGTTCTAAAGTCCTTTATTTCGGCAGAGCCTGGTCACAAGCTGCCCTCAAGAGGGCAGATGTCACTCCACAGCTTCAGGGTCCAGAAAGGGAAGCCCCTTTCACCATCATTACCCTGCCAACGTGCCTGGTGGGAGGGCGGGGTTGAAACGTCACTTCATGCCCTTCAGGTAGTTCCAGCCCTCATTACTATACTTCTGGATTGCTGAGGGAGCGGCAGACAGTGAAGACATCAAGCTGTTGATGCCTGTAGAAGAGGCAGCATATGGTTAGCTTGCAATTTGGGAAGAGGTGGGGGTGTCCCAAAGATCCCACTGAAATCCAGCCTAGCCCATGGTAAGGAGGTCAGAAAGCGCCCACACCAGTGTCATCCAGTGGGTTCCCAGCAATTCTGCCTCTGCCTGAGAGGCATCCTGGGAAAGCAGGGTTCCGGGTTCTAGAAGTTCAGAAAGTGCCCTGAGCCCACCCCCAACTCCCATCCCCAGCTCCACTTAATAGCGTGTCTGAGACTTCCCTGAGAATCTCTGCATGTTCGCCTCAGAACACTACTGGTTTAAAGGCAGAGCCATTGAGCCAGGACCTTAGGGATCATCCGATTATATTTCTTGATTTGACACCAGAGAAAACTGAGCCCAGAAAAGGGGAAAGCCTACAGGTACTCTTCAGTCAGTGGTGGAGCCGGGACAGGTATCTCTTCAGCCTAGAATGGGCCCTCCCTTAATCCTAGCATGGTGGCATTTGGGGAAGCAGGCCATGTTCCCACCACCCCACAGCAGAGGCAGTGAGTGAGTGCCATATGCAGAGTGCAGGGCTAAGAGTCCATTTCCATCATTTTGCCATTAGCTACATAATGCTTCCTTCTCTCTGCCTTAATTTCTTCATCTGTAAAATGGGAATCTTTGTCCTGGCTGACTCTGAAGGCCCCACAGAAATGAGAGTTGTTATTCTTTCCCAAACCCATAGCTCTGATAGCTCCATTTCTTCCAGGCTTTCCAGGGTGGAGTTAAGCACAGGGCGCAGGGCCTCAGGGGTGTCCTCAGCTCCTGTCTCCACCTTTTGGGCTCCCTCTGGTCCCTGTTCTCTGGGCCTCTGTCTATTGCCTGGCTGCTCTCAAGTGCTCTTTGCTTAGTGACCCCAAGGCTCTTCAAAGTGACTGAATCAGAGGCACTGGTAAGTTCTCTGGATGTCACCCAGTCCCATCCCCCCATTTTAGAGATCACTAAACTGAAGCTTAGAGAGGTGAAGTGATGTGTCTAAAGTCACACTGATGCCAAGTCCTAGAGCGGAGTTTCAAACCCAGATCTGTAGACTCCAAATCATCACTAATTCAACCTTCCTGGCTAGGACAGAAGGATTTTGATCAATCAACAAGCATTCCCAATGTCCCTCATCTGAAGTTCTAACACTACCCTGAGTGGACCATCTGTTTTCACTGGTCCTTATCCCTGTCCCCTCTCCTCATCCCAATTGAAAAGCCATAGAACAGTTCACATCACCACAATCCTTAAAATCTGATTAAATGTCTTTCTTTTTTTAACCCGTACCTGCTATCTTGGAGTTAATACTCTGTGATGGTTGCAAGGCAGAGGAGCAGTAAGAGCTAGGCAATGGGGTGACTTGCATAGGGTCATAGTTAGGAGGTGTCTGAGGCAAGATTTGAACTCAGAACTTCCTGCCTCTAGGCCTGACTCTCAATCCATTCAATCATCTCTCCCTCTGCCCCACAAAGTACCTTTCTTAGAAATAGCAACTCTGTGATACAAGAATTACAAGTAATATTGTCCCCATCTTACTGATGTAAATTAAGGCTCAGAGAAGGGAAATGAGGCCTAGGGTTACATGTCTCATATATAAATGATGGATCTATGATTCAAACCCTAAGCCTCTTGACTCCCCAGACTAGCCCTCTACCTCTTCCTCCAAATTAAGCAGGTTTTGCAACAGGTTTTTTGGTCCCCTAATTTCTCAACCAGCTGAGCCCTTGGCCTCTCCTGTCTAACAAGTGATACTATAAAACTTCAATAATTCAAATCCATTGCAAATGAGGCAAGCCTGGCATTTGTCTTCATACTAGTGATAAAGGCTGTTTGAATTAATTAGGACAAGACAGTAGAAGAATGTTCAAACTACCTTTTCCACTTTAGATATTCCAATTACACAAAATAATGGCTGTTAATTATAAATTATCCTTGCACATTTATTAAAGCAGGTACACTTTAAACTTCCTTACCAAGCAATATTTGATGAGACCAATTGGAATTGCTGTTTGGGAATTAGAGAATGGCAGACCTTCAGAGGTAGAAGGAACATTGGACCACATTCAGTTCAATCCATACTTGGGCAGGAATTCCCTCTAGGAATTCCCAGCAAGATCACCCAGACTTTGCTTGAAGACTTCCAAAGATGAGAAGGGAGCTCGTTAGCCCTAGATGCAGCCCATCTTACTCTGAGACAACTGTAAATGTTACTAAGTTTTTCCTTATGCTGAGCCAAAGTCTGCCTTTGTAATCTGCTTTCATTACTTCTAGGTCTGTTCTGGAGGGTCAAGCAGTGTTTAAGCCCCTTTACCCACAATGACCTGCCAAATGTTTAAAGACAATTATCTGCCCCTCTGTGCCCTGTTGTTCCCCGCCATGTAGCCCCAAATTTTCTCTTTTTTAGGCTTGATATGTCCACTTCCTTCAACTGATTTTCCTAGGCAGCAAAACTAAATTGTTTCAAAACATTCCATAATTCAGAGCGCTCTTCTCCCTGACTCTGACTTAGCATGAATCAGTGAGGCCACCATAGTACTAGATATAGGTCTTTATTTGCTTTGGTTCCCTGTTGCCTCTAAAATAAATATAAACTCCTCAGTATGACATGTAAAGTCTTTTACAATTAGCTTCCAACTTTTCTTTCCAGACTTACTATTAATGATCTTCCTCTTCACATACTTGACAGTTTAGGCAAACTGACTTTCTTGTTGTTCCTCAAACCCAGTATTCCATCTCTCACCACTGTGCCTTTGCCCAAGCTGTCCTCCACACCTAAACTGTAGTCCTTCCCCTCCACCTCTTCCAAGCTTAGCTTGGGAATCAGCTCCTAAGGCTTTTCCCAATTCCTCTTTTCCCTTCCCCAATGACCTAGCACTGACTTAAATACATTTATCTATGTGTGCTCTTTCCCCAATGTAGGGGTAGGGTCTGTTTCATTCTGTACTTGTATTCCCTGTCCTAGCACATAGTTGGCACCTGATAAATGGTTCTGGACTGACTCCATCTGCCCAAGGTCGACTCCATAACCAATCCTGCAAAATTTCACAGCCGCAATGACCTTCCCGACCTAAAGCCTGCTTTATAGTATAGAGCATTCCAAGTTACTAGCTGGGGATCGACCACCACCAAGTCACCCAGCCAAATAGCTAGCATTTGCCAGTGACAGATGAGAACTTTGAATAAGTCCCTTCCCTTCTCCAGGCCTCCAGAGAATGGAATAGCATTGGGGCTGAATGATCCCAGAAGTCCCTTCTGGCCCTGACATTCCACAATGCCAGTGCTTGCAGAGTGGCTCCAAAAGACCTCATTCTATGGGAGGAGCTGACCCCCAGGGCTGGTCATCTGTCCCTCTGCCCTCTGATCCTGCCAATGCAGGGAGAACATGGAGTGGAGGGCCCCTGCCAGGGGAACTGCTGAAGGAAGGGGGCAGGGGCCTGAACAGAGGTATTCTTCCTCAGCAGAAGGACCTTGTTAAGTAGTGTCCTACCTGAGTTCCAGCTGTCTCGGAGGGAAATGTTGATATGTGGAACGGATGGAATCTGAGAAAAGAGGAAAAGCATCAGGATGAAGGAATAAAGAGTCATGTGCTCCAATACCAGATGTCTACCTTCCTGCTCATTGCAAGCATGAAGGCCCTGCTCTACCCAGGTGCCCTTCAGGATGCAAGGTACCATTTCCAGGAAATGGCTCAAAGTCAGAGGCTTGGTCTGAGCAGGGTCTAGGACATAATCTGACAGCCAAAATGAACCTGAAACCTGGCTACAGCAGAACCCGGGTCACAAACTGAATGCCTTCAATCAAAATGACTTAAAGAAGGTCAACCAGCCTACCTCACCCTGCCTGGTCTTGTCTCCTCAGAGAAAGCATCTCTCTGACCAGAAAGGTTGAGAAGGCTATTATTACTCTGTCCCAGGAAAGGCAGACACTTTCCCTTTTCCTAAGAACTTTTCTTCTCCTTACTTGGGTCCATGAAGTTCTGAACCAATCTGTACTCCCTAAGCCCCACGGCCCTCCCACCCCCAGGCCCCTCATGGTACCTCTATATGGATGCCTGTCTGCTTCGAAAACAAGGCTGAGTAACGGTTTAAGGCTTCTGGGACTGACTCCTGAGCCCTCCGTAAGGCAGCTTGACCCTGGGAACTTGACCCCAGCAGCCCTAGATCATAAACGAGGTATACAGATCCACCCGCTATGCCAGTCTTTACCAAAAACCTGTGGGGAGAAAAGCAGCAGCTTGGTGTGGTGCAAAAAACTTTGAGAATACCTAGATTCTAATATTAATTTGACCACTGATTACTTTTTTTTTTTTAAATAAAAAACTCGTACCTTCTCTCTTAGAATCAATACTGTATATTGGTTCCAAGGCATTAGAACAGTAAGGGCTAGGTAATGGAGGTTAAATGACTTGCCCAGGGTCACAGAGCTAGGAATTATCTGAGGTCAAATTTGAACCCAGGACCTCCAGTCTCCAGGCTTGACTGTATCCAGTGAGCTATCCAACTGCTCACTGAGCACTGATTATCCTCAAAGCTGAGACAAATCTCTTCATCTGTGCCTCAATTTCCACATTTGAAGGAAAAAAATTGGGGATTGGGTTAGAGCTTCCAGTTCATTTTCATTAGCCTGAAAACCACCCCTTCTCCATTGTTGGTTGAATCCTAGTCTTCCCTTTAAGATCTGCCTGGGTTGCCATCTCCAATGTTCCCCTCTCCTTCTTCCATTCTTCCTAGGGTCTTTTCTTTGCCTTTGTCACCCCCCACCCCCACATCACATGATCTGTGAGAGGTAAAGTCATAGAGAACAAGGGACTCTTGTCAACTACCATACTTCTGTCCCTGGGTGAATACACAGTCATTCAAAGCAAATGCTCATCAGTGAACTGAATTCTAAATCTTTCTTAAATGGTAGTGGCTCCTAGGATCTAGCTAGTAAATACAGAGTAGGAAAGGGATCTGGGGGGTGGGCAGGATGAGGAAAGCAACTAGTCCAATCCCCGCTTTAAGATAAAATATTAAGGGCAAAGCTCAGTGGTTCAATGGACAGAGAATAAGGCCTGAAGATGAGATGACGTGAGTTCAAATTTGACCTCAGACACTTCATAGCTGTATGACCCTGGGAGAGTCATTTAATTCCCATTGCTTAGCCCTTACCACTCTTCTACCATGAAACAAAAGCATATTCTAAAATGGAAGATGAGGGTTTAAAAAAATTTTTTTAAACATTTCCTCTTAGCTTGAATAAATGGCGCTTTGAGGATCAAAAATATTTTACACATGTTAATTCATTTGAGTCTATCATATTTTTATTATTATTCTCGTTAACATTTCGCTTATCATTATTATTGGATGTTTATTATTGTTGTAGTGGTTATTAAACCAGTTGCTGGCACCTCTCAGGACTATAAAGAGTTTGAAAATCCCCCTGCGCCCAAGATCTCATTTGCTTCACAATAGCCCTAGGAGGTAGGTAATAATAAAACGAATAAGAGCTCACATTATAATGTGATTCTATATTACATTATACAACATACAAGAATATAATGCTTGACAGCTTGCAAAGCCCTTTACAAACTTAATTCCGTCTTTTCCTCCCAACCTACCCTGGGAGGCAGGTGCTCCCAGTGCCCCCATTTTACAGATGAGAAAACTGAGGGGGAGGCCAGTTCCGTGATTGGCTCACGACCCCAAGCCGAACTGTAACTCAGATCTTCCTTTCTCCTGGTCTAGGCAACCCTGCTTTCCAGATGAGGACGCTCCTCTCAGAGAAATGAAATGACTTCTCCGGGGTTCCCCGGCCGGCAACGCTCAACTCGGCCTGGCTCGGCCTTCGCCCCTTTGGGCTTCCCCACTCCTCTTGCGTGAAGGCCGAAAAACGTCCTACCGGTCCTAGGGGGGAAATGGAAGGACATAGGCCCGCCGCCCGCCGCCCCCCGCCCTGGGGGGCGCTCGAGAAACGTGCGCGCGCGCTCACCCGAAAAAGGGCCACAGGCGGGGAGCCATGGTCACCGAGCTCCGCTGCTCTGCCACAACACAAGGACACGGAGCTCCGCCCGCCCGCCAGGTCCCGACAGCGCCCGGGACGAGAGCGCGCGCTCGGGATTCTGGGAGATGTAGTACCGGCCGCCAGGAGCCCTCGCTTTGGTGTCTGGGAGTTGTAGCCTTTCTGTTCTCTTTTCCTAGGATTAGATCGCCCGCTGTTAAGGTACCTTCGGGGGAAAGGAAAAGCTTTTGGCTGCTGTTGCTTGACTGTAAGCCAAGCGGAAAGTAGAGCGCTGCACTTAGAGTCCACAAATTCTGAATACAGATTTGGCCTCCAAATTTTTATTAACCATGTGACCTTAATTAAGCTATGCTTGTCTCAATGTCCACATCTGGAAAATAGGAATGATGATAATAGCACCAAAGTCTCTGAGTTATTATTTGTAAAGCACTCTGTAAAATGCTAGCTTTCATTGTGTATTATTACCATAAAGGATACTGGGATTAATGATTCTAGCGAGTATTTATGTAGCACTTTAAAGACTGCAAACTTTTACATATTGCCACATTTCATCTTCTCAAGTTGAATTTGTTCAGTCATTTTCAGTCAGTCATGTCTGACTCTGTGATCCCTTTTGGAGTTTTCTTGGCAAAGATACTGGAATGATCCACCATTTTCTTCTCCAGATCATTTTACAGATAGGAAGCAGAAACAAGCAAGGTGAAGTGACTTGCCCCAGGTCACACAGCTAGTAAGTGTCTGAAGCTCAGTTTAACTCAGAGCCTCCACTCGGGAAGGCACTGGAAATTGAGGATCAGGAAAGGCTTCCGGCAGACGGTAGTCCTTGATCCACCTCTGGAAGGAAGGGAGGGATCCTACGAGGCTTATGCACATTTCTAGAAACTGCAATGATTGGAAGTGCAAAAGGTCAACAGTTATTTTAGAATGCCTAAGTATGTAGTGGTTAAACAAGATGTAAGTCTTCTTTAGTAAATAAAGTTCACAAAACACAATTTTGAGGCAGAAATGTACTCAACACAACAGGGAAACTAGCAGAGATTGGGAGAAGAATATTTTCAAGCAAAACTAACTTCCTGATTCTAAAAGGGCGATTCAAAGGGGGGAGGAGGGGGGAGAGAGAGAAAAGACCTAGCATCATTTGGGGAATGGATAACCAAATTATGGTTCATCAATATAACAATATTATTATTGCACATTAAGAGATTATTTCATAGATCCCTGAGAAGCCCACTGTGAAATGATGCTATGAAGTGAGCAGAATCAGGAAACTAGTCTATACATAAAGGACAATAACCTTGTGAAGAAAAACCACTTTGAAGAATTTAAGAACCATTATGATTTAATCATGTCTCCAGAGTCCCTTTGACGAAGCCTGTTAGCCATTTCCGGACAGAAGTAAAGATCTCATGATGTTTGTTGAATTGAACTGATCATGCCAAATTCAAGTCGTCTCTAGTTAAGCCCTTAAACCCCTTTCCAGCACTGTGTGCATACGCAGGGTAGAAAGGCAAAATGAATTTTGGCAATCACGATTCTGATAAGCTCCAGTAGGGGGCAGTCACTGGATGGGCTAGAGCACCCGCCGAGTAAGGAGAGACATTCTAGCCTTCCTCACTCGTTGCCTCGGGAAGACCCGGAAGTGGAGGCTACATATCCCGGGGTTCAACGCTGCTTCCTTCCTTCTGTTGTGACTGCCATTGGTGCTACTTTCGGTGAGTCGTAGACCCTCTCGGGGAATCCGGCGGCATCCGCGGCCCAGACGGCGTCTTCCTTTCTTGGAGGCGGCCTGAAGGGAGGGTGGGGGATATTGGGGTTTCGGGTCTCGGGAAGCGGGTGGGTGTACAGTCGACCGGCTGGAGCTCGATCCACTTAGTTTTTGTCCCTCCGCAGCGCCGCAGTCATGGCCATCCGCTATCCCATGGCCGTGGGCCTTAATAAGGGCCACAAAGTTACCAAGAACGTTTCGAAGCCGCGACACTGCCGCCGCCGTGGGGTGAGTCGAAAGCCGAGTCCGGCACGAAGGGGCAGTGGGGATGTGGGGCGCGGTGGCGGGACTCCGGGCTGTGCACACGCGCAGGGGCGGCCCACGGCAGGGAGGGCCCGCGTTTGCCGGGGGCACGTGGCCTTGTGGAACCGGCAGGGCCCTTTCAGAAGCCTCGTGTGGCGAGTCTGGGCAGGGCCTGGTGAGGCAGGCTTCGCCCAGCCTGGGACGTCCCCGGCCTCCCGCTGAGACGTAAGGATCATAGTTTGGCTCTGGAGCTGTAAGGGAGGAGGGACCAGGGAGCCTCCGAGACACCTAATCCGATCCCCATTTTACAAATGACCTAGCCCTCACGGCATAACCTGGGGAGTTAAACAGTAATTTCTCCCACGTCTGCCATATATAGGCTAACGGGTTCAGTAAAAGAACTTCCTAGACCAGGTCTAGAACCTGTTGGTAATTTTCTAGGCCTTTCTGATTGATTCAGAATACCTTCTTCATAAGAAGCCTGTGAAGTAAAGGCTCTAAGGTTAAGCGTGTTGCCCAGGATCACATGCAAATTCAGCCAGGTATTCAAAGTCCCTGTGATCACCAGGCCACCCTGTGCTCAACCTTGCAGGATGAGTCTGTTGAGGTTAATTGCCTGGTGTTCTATTTCAATTTAACAGACAGATACTCTGTTAATCACTGGGTTAGACAGAGGATATAAAGACAAAAAATGAAGCTACTGGGCCCTCAAGAAGCTTGTTTTATTGGGGATGGGGGACAACAACATGAATGTGTAAACCAATTGTGTGTGGCATGGGGGGAGTGAAGCACTAACAATAAGAAATGTCTCAAGATGTGCTAGTAAAGAAACTAGCTAGTCTCAGTTCTCTTAAAAGGGCCAGAGCGGAACATGGGGTACTTAAGTAACAGGAATTAGGCCAGTTAGACCAGAACATTGAATTTGGGAAAGAACTGATCAGTTTGAAAGGTTAGGAGGGAGCCAGATAGTAATTGATTTAAAGTGTGTGTGGTGGTGGTGGTGTGTGGGGGGGTTAGAGGAACAGGAGATACATCTGTGCATTCATTAACATGGGAGCTGTGTGGAAAATGGAGAGGGGAGACTGATAAGTCTATTGCATTAATTCAAACAAAAGATGATGAGGGTCTAAACTAGGGTTATGATTGTGAGAGAAAAAGGACAAATGATAGAAGTGTAGAATTGACAATTAGCCACTGATCAGATACAAGCTCAAGAAAAACTGCCTAGGTGATTTGTAGGTTGTAAAATCAGTGGTGAAAGGAGGAGGTGTGGATTTCATATTGGTGTGGGGCAGTGATTGATCTTCCAAGGGTAGTAGTAGCTGACCATAGTGTAAGAAGCAGTTTGGCATAAGAAAAAACGAATTTTGGGTCAGTATATAATTTCAGTCCTAAATTGTTTGGTTATAATACATCAATAAAATAGGGATTATGGGATCTAGAACTGGGACTTTCTAATCATAAATTAGTTATTTAGGTAAATATGTGAACTAGGTCTAAATAAGCATTTATTACCTTGAAAACAATGACCTCTTTGTAAGTACTTAAGTCCTAAGATGCCAATGAAAGTTCTGAAATAACTACACTTAGGAAAGGCTAGGAATATCTTTTCCATCTGGAGGTAGTACTTTTGGGGCCTGATCAGACACTTGTCTTTAAACAGCGCTTGACCAAGCACACCAAGTTTGTGAGAGATATGATCCGTGAGGTATGTGGATTTGCTCCTTATGAGAGACGGGCCATGGAATTGTTAAAGGTCTCCAAGGATAAGCGAGCTCTTAAGTTCATCAAAAAAAGGGTAAGTTGGTGTGAATTGTTAAGTGGGGAGGGTGGTGGTATGCAAAACTTCCCCCCTCTGATAGATTTTCTTTCTGTAGGTAGGAACTCACATCCGGGCCAAGAGGAAGAGAGAGGAGCTCAGCAATGTCCTAGCTGCCATGAGGAAGGCTGCTGCCAAGAAGGACTAAACTGGACCCTGCTTCCCTTACCCACCTACCCAATAAAGATTTGACAAATAGATTTATCTGGGCCTGATCTATTCTGAGAGTGAACAAACTTTGTCAGGCATTGTTAAAATAGCTTTGGGGAGGCAAGAAACTTAGAAGTAGCACTGCCCTTAGCACAGTGTGGGTGGTAAGGCATAGAGATATAGGCTTGGCCCCCAAGTCAGGTTCAAATTCTGTTTTTGACAGGGCTTGGATTGAATTAAGCTTTAGTGAATAGGTAAAAAGGAAAGACAAGATTAGAAGCACAAAACTATGGGAGAGGGGGTTTAAGGTCAATCTCTTGTTGGACAAGAGCTTCAAGTTAGGGTCCAAAATAAGCATTTATTAACTATACACTGTATTGCAGGCTAAGTACATTGGTAAATACGACAGATAACAAACTCCCAGAAAAAAAAAAGTTAAGGCTATGATTATGTAATAGGGCCCTGCACTCCATTAATTTAGGTTGCCCTCCAGGAATTTTTGATGAGCCCTAGCATCTTAGAAAACTGGTACTGTATTAAGAAAAAGGTTGTTACAATGATTTTCTTGGGGACCAATATAGACATAAGACACATTCTTGATTTCACCAATCAGGGTAACTGAATCCAGTGCTCTTTGCTCTAGAAGACATCTGGGCTTCAAACCCACAGCTAATTAGTTGCTCTTTCCACCATATGCATAGTCTAATATATAGACACCAGTCCCTGATCAAGACAATGTCAAGGCACATTGGTTCAGATAACTCAAGCAGCAATCTCTCATTCTGAAAGATTTGGTAACTATTCAAATCATTTAGAATTTGTATTGATCCCTTCAATTTGTAGAGAGAAAATAAAAAGGTTTTCCTCTTGTGAAATCATTATTTCATGTTTTCATGGCCAACCATGGAAAGATTGATGGGCAGTGGGGTGGCATAGTGGATTAAAAAAGAAAATGAAAACAGATCGTCAGACACCAGTGGAAAAGTGTGTTTTTTTTTTAATCATAATTAAATACATTTTCAAGCATAATAGGACTTCTCTAAGTTGTCTCTATATACGTATCAAACCATCATCAATGGATTTTCTTCAGCTGCCTAGCAGCATTACGGATCCTTGAAGTTTTTGTCCAAGTTCTCTACCCCCACACCACCAACCTTTGGAATTTGGCTGAAGCCCCCTGACCCCAGAGCCTCTGAAAGTTCATCTTTCCACCGTTTCCTCCACAATTTGCTCCTGGGGAAAGACTATGTCAAAGATCTCATTGTAGTGCTCCACAAAGTGCACTTCTAGCCCTTCAGTGATGAAGGTTGCAAGGTCATAATAGTCCTTCTTGTTCTCTGCAGGGAGGATGACACAGGTGACTCCTGCTCTTTTGGCCTACAGGGTAATGAACAAAATCCGGAGTAAGTCTGGCATGATGGTACTTGGAAGAACCCTCCCTGGCCAGCTCAGGAAGGCATTTGTGTTGGGTCTCCCAAATCCCCAGGAGAGGAGGCACCAGACAAGAAGAAATGAAAGTACAATGCAGAGGGCCTTGAGTCTAGACCGAAAACACTTAGTTTGTGAGCTTTTCTAGGGAGAGTAATGTCACAAACTAGGCAGAGTACTGACAGTCTTATCTAGGTGAATAAGCATTTAAGTAAGCAATGGTAGATGAAAGGATATTGGGATTCTAACTCCATCAATAACACATGGTTTTGTAAGCTTCTTTAAGGCTAGGAATTGATTCCTTGTTCCATCCAAGTGGCACTGCGTATTAGGTGCTTAATAAACGTTGAATTAGGTCAACTACTGGGGGCCTCATTGCTTTATAGGTCAAATGACCTATGCATCTTAAGGGAAATAAATGATTGCTCCCATTTTTATGGGGCTTTTAAAGCCCTTAATTCACAGTTCCCTTTTGGGAAAGGTAGTACAATTAACAGCCCTGTTTTCTGCAAGAATCAGAGAAGGGAAGTCATACAAAACTTACTGCAATGGTCTTCTCCTTAATTCCTCCCACAGGAAGGATCTTGCCAGTGAGGGATACCTCCCCAGTCATGGCCACATTCTGCCGAGCAGGTTGGTTCATGGCCAAGGAAAGCAGTGCTGTGACAATGGTACAGCCGGCACTTGGGCCGTCCTTGGGGGTTGCACCCTGTGAAGAAGAGGACAGGAGGCTGATGAGTAGGCCCCAAGTTGGGGATCCCTTCTCCCAACTGTTGGGATAAAGCAGAATTTAGGAATTTGAAGACAGGAAGAGGAAGGGGGAGGTTTATGCTTACCTCAGGCACATGAAGGTGGATGTGTGAAGTCACCAGGAAATCATTGGATGGGTCCTTATGCATTAAGAATGCCCGGGCAAATGTGTATGCAATCTTGGCACTTTCCTTCATGACATCCCCCAGCTGACCTGTCACCTCCAGGCTCCCATCTTTGTTCTCTTTATCCTTGGGACGCCGTGGTGAGGTCTCAATGAACAAAGTAGAGCCTCCTGAAGCAGAGAAAAAAACCATCTGAATGGACAGTTATGACCAGGCAGTAGACAGCAGAAGCATAGGTTACCTGGAGCTGCACTGGATTTGGTTTGGGGGCTTTTCTGGTGCAATTCAATGATATGGGGAAAACTCCCATTGAGCCACCTTCCCTCAGAATGCAGATCTGCTCAATTGGCGGCAGCACCCTGTATGTGATGATTTTATGGATGTTCCTTAACCTCAAACAATTGTGATCTCCACCTCTTTATTTCTTTACTGTCTGCTCATCTTTTAAAACCCAATTTATACCATCTCCAAGAAGCTTGCCCTAGTTCACCCCTCTTTCTTTAGACTTCATAGCACTTTCAACCTTTAATGAACATAATACATATAATCATTTGTGGCTCAGCCTCTTCAAGAATTCTACTTCTCTAGTGGCTGGCACAGTATTTTACAAACACTTGGAATGTGCTACAGGACCATTACTGATCAGCCCCACCTCTTTCCCTATCTTACCCATGGCTGTCCATGCCAGACCCATGACCACGCCTGGTGGTGTTACATTGTACATGCGCTCCACAGTGAAGATGGGCTTCCCTACAAAGTCCTGTAGGTTCTCGGGTGTTACTTCCACAGACTCCATCTCCCCGCTGACTATCTTATAGGCAGATTTTCTTAACACCTGGGAAAAGAGCAAACAAGGAGGAAGAATTGCACCAGTTAGCTTGATGCAAATAAGTTGCTGGTCTGAGAGACAATGGAGAGATCCAACCAGGTTATCCTCTGCTCAAGAAACTTCAGTTGCTAACCTTCCCTCCCATACCATAGGCTACCCACCCCCCACACAGCCTTCCTTTACCTGACCACCAACAGGTATTATCCCCTGGCCTAAGATTAGGAACTGTTCTGTTGTATCTGGTGGCACACAGTAAGGACTTGATCTATGCTGGCTGAATTGAACAAACTCAAGGCTCACCTTCTCCACCTGCTTCTGGAGATTTCGGACACCACTCTCCCGACAATACTGTTTGATAAGAAGGGTCAATACATCTGATGAGATTTTGGTCTTGCTTTCATCCAGACCACATAGGACTCGGGCCTGAGGAACCAGATAACGCTGAAAGGAAAAAACAAATCATAAATTCAATTTGTGTGTGTTGTGGGGATGAGAAAGTTAAGAATCTTTTTGTCTTGTACTTTCACCCCCATTTCATACAACAATAAATGCTGGAAATTTACCATCCCTTTCTACCCACTGCAAACAGGTCCTCTATTCTGTTATCTGGCCAGTGGCCATTAGTGCTGCCTTCTGGGCCCCAAGCATGCTACCTGATCATGATTCCTTCACTTATCTGAAGACAGTCTGGGGCCTAAGGAAAAAGCTTAATGCCCCACACAAGAATGAACATGAATATTTCCATAGTACTTGAAACTCTCAGTAGCTCAGGCTTCAACAGTTTTAGTTTCCTTACAACAAATGTGTTGCAGTACAAGTATTTCCATTCCACATGTGATAGATCTAATCTAACTCAGACCCTTACTATAACATCCCTGTTAAGTGGTTGGCTGAAAGACTTTCCATTAGGGTGAACTTGGTGTGACCTGAAATGTCCTACAAACCCTGCCAAGTAGCTATAAACAATCAAAAGAACATAGAAACAATAACTAGCTGATTACTATGGGACTACTTGACAGATAAGATATGAATTGCTTAGATTCACAATTATGAGAAAACTCCTCATTTAAACAATCTATGTCAGTTCAGTGATGGCAAACTTATGGCATGTGTGCCTCCTTGTCTCCAGTTCCTTACTAGAAAGGCAGAAGGACTTGGGCAGAGCTCTTCCCCTCCCTTTCTCCATTGTACCTGATGACATTTCCTCATATGGGGACAGTTTCCTCCCTTCCCTGTGTTAGGTAAAGGAGAGGGAGAACAGCACAGTCTCTAAAAGGTTCACCATCACTGAGCTAGGTAACAGAGGTCCATCCAGTGGCCTCTCTGAGGACCTAGGGTTGTCTGCCCAAGTGTGACAAAACGGTCAGATGAGATGAGACACACTGTGCATTCAGCCCACGTATGCAGGCATCACACACAGTGCTCTGCCATAGTACCGTGGTATGTTTTATTATGTAAGTTTTTTGGTACACACACATAATCAATTCTCTAGGTATGTGACCGTCTACAGTTTGATTGGATATTATCAAATCACCTAAACAACACTCTTGTTATGTTACAACAAAGAATTCCATGATCACTTACTAGGTTTCTACAACACTCTATGATAGATATGATTAATGTGAATAAAGCCATTTGTAGGTTAGTACCCCTTGACCTGCTGAGAGGATCACTGTGCTTTTGGTCAGCTTTCACTATCCATCATAATTGCTTGGAAGATGAAGAACAAAACATTCATATCTAGGTGTGAGGACTTTAGGAAGACAAATTTTGGCATTTTTCTCAATTTACAAGTTCTGTTTTTCCTGTGTTACTTTGGTGTCTAATAATACTGCTTGGCTTCCGTTCCAACAAATTCATTTGAGTGTGGTAACTGTAGGACAAGATTCATTATAGTATTTATTGTAGTGCCTTGAAGTGTATCTTGTGCTTGAGAAAGGAGGGATCATGGGCAGTAATCTTTGGACTTTTTTTATTCTGTAATTGCAATCTTTATAGGGTAATAACTTAGGGGGCTTAAAGTAGGATATATATTTATTGATCCTTTAAGTATTTGCTCATATTATTTCTCTTGTATTGGGGAGAGAATAATAATCATTAACAAGTCCACTAGTGGGGAAAATTTGGGGAAAGAAGTCACAAAGGGGGATCATCAGAGGGCCCTCATTGTGGGGTCTGTTTTGCTGACCTTCTTTCCTTGCACTGTGACCTTGTCAATCGGTTGGGGTATGATGGCCTCCGGCACTGGGTCATTGATTAGGGGTCTCTGAACAGCCAAGTACAGGTGGTTCAGTTTCCTAGTCAAATAAGACTAGGTTCAAACAACAGTCAATTTCTACAATCACTGCCCTTCCTTGAAGTCTGTGCAGAATCAGGCAAAAGTAACTTGAACTTACCCCAGAGTGTTTAACATATCACTAGCATCCAATTTACATTGTGGTTTTCACCCTCTCCAGTGGGCAAACAAAGTGAACCATGGGTAAGGCCACACAGACCAAAATGAATTATGGGTAAAGTGACGTTAGTTCCCTGGTGACACAGGGCAACAACTGCCTAAACAAATGACCCCTTCTTTAGTACCTAATTAAAATAAAAAGCATTCCTGAAAACCTCTCAGGGCCTTTCTACCACCTGGACTTCCCACAACCAGGCCTTTCCATCACCACAGCATTCTACTGCTTTCCTTCCTCTCTCAGTAAAGTTTGCTCCCTCACCAAGGAGACTGAGTTATTAATTCTTTGGACAAGACCTCAATCTCACCCCCTACATTAAACTCATGACCTTGTGAAAAAGTTTATCCCACTTCTTGGTACTTCTAAGACAAATAACTATCTGTAATACTCTGCAAGATACAGTGGGTGTGTAGTAGGATACAAAGTGGAAGGCTGTTAGATGAGGAAGAGGACCCTGAGGAGCAGTGGATAGAGTAGCCTCATGCATTTCCCCACTTTGGGCTAGGCAGCAGTAGTCTGGTAGGAGGTGGTATACTTAGATTTCCAGTTTTGGAGACCCCAGAGTCTTGGGACCTCCCACTCCCAAATCACATGGGAAAGACTATGGTTTCCACATTGGGTAGGGCAGTAAATAAGAAGAACAAAGGCTCAGAATGTCTCTCACCTCTGCAATGGCGAGTTTCTCCTGGGCCACATAGCCAGAAACGTTGATCATCTCCATTCTATCTCTCAGGGGCTCAGGGATGGTTTCTGTAACATTGGCTGTGCAGATGAATAGAACCTAGAAAAAGCCAGATCCATGATACAAATGGTATCCTCCACTAACCTAGGCATAGCCATGGGCACATCAGGACTTGCTAGCCTGAGGCCCATGGTGGAAAGGGAAATAAATACCTTGGATAGATCCACTGGGACATCCAAGTAGTGGTCCAGGAAGTTGGAGTTTTGCTCTGGATCTAGAAGTTCAAGCAATGCAGAAGAGGGGTCTCCCTGGTAGCCCCGTCCAATCTTATCCACCTGTAGCACATTATGGAAGATCTAATTAGTACTCTTTCTCCACATCTAGGAGGTAGACCCTTAGATCCAGAACTGAAAATAATACAAAGTATCTAGCCCAAACTCCTCAGGAGAGATGAGGGCCCTGAAGCTCAGCCAGCTTATGTGTCTTGCCCATGGTGATCAAGGTTAATGGCTGGAGCCTAGGCTCCATCTGCCTTATATTCCCACTGCTTGCCTATCTCAGCCCCCCAAACCACCTGCATTCAACTGTAGCAGGGCAGCCCAGTCCAACCAGCTCAGACCTGTGGGTCATCAGTGCCATTTCTGCTTTAGAATGGGGATGCTAGGGATAGGCAGCCTCTCAGGCAAAGGTGGTTCCCAGGCTAGCCTGACCCCGAGGAACACTTTTCTCTATTGCCATACTTCAATACCCATTCCTTTGCATGGCAGGAACAGCAGGAAAACTTCTCTGTCCATAACTGGATCAGCCTAGCTCAAGAGCTAGACTTTAGGCTCATTTTAAGCTAGAGGTTTCTAAGGCAACCTATAGAATCTAAATTATAGCCCTTGTGACTGCCTGGCACATGACCTCTACCCCAAAGGCTAACTGGGTACTGAGTTCCCCATCACAGGTAGTGTTGAAGGAAAGACTACTTGACCCGCACAAATGAGCTATTAGAAAATGGAGGGAGGAAAGGGTTCCCTGTTCCACAGTCCTTAGAAAAGTGACACAGAAGTTTAGTGATGAACAGGGAATCTGGCCAAAAGGCACTGGTGGTGGGGTTACCACTCCAATTTTCATAGGTTTTGCCTATAGTTACTAAGCTGAACTTAGTGGAAAATGCATCTCCTGGGCACCTGGCGGTTTTCAAAGGCCCAACACGAGTATTCTGAGCAGGTTCCCCAGATGGGCTAAAACATATGCTTTCCGAGTGGGGCAGACACACGACCTCATCAATTAGAATCAGAGGGTTTTCTGTCTTGGTCTTTTTCAGACACTGGATGATCTTCCCTGGCATGGCCCCAACGTATGTCCTCCTAGGGAAGAGAAGCCACAGCAGGATTACAATTTAAACAAGTATTTGTTGAAATGATCTGAATTTCTGGGGAACTTCAGGGAAATGTGAAAAGAATCACCCCAATCTTTCCTAAAGACCGTAAAGGATCATTTAATATACAAAGTAGGTTAAAACAAATATTTCCAATATTATCCAGTTAACTTTTTAGCTTGTATAGGTCTAGATGAGTACTGAATGTGCCTACAGATAAGGTCTTGGAGAGCCAGTCTGGAGGTAGCAGAAAGAACTATGGAGTCAGGAGCCCCAAGTCCAAATTCTGACTCCCAAATTAGTCTATGGGGGCCACTCCCTTAGCTTTCTTGTGTCTTAGTTTCTTCTCTTCTGTAAATTGGAAATTTTTGCATTTCCCAATTCATAAGCAAGTGCTTGGTAAACCTGAAAGACTTTAACATGACACTCTCTAAAATGAGAGAGCTGATAGCCACAATAATAATGAAATCTTTTAAAATATAGTGTGAGTATCCTCAGGTTTTCCAAGAGAGGACTTGAGATTTTTGATTGGTAGTTCTTACAAAATTGAATTAAAATTTTAAATTAAATTAAATTAAACAATTAAATACCCAAAAGCAAGAGGATCTAAACCATATCTTTTATGTACATGTGCCTTTAACATACAATATCTTATTTTCCTCCAAAGAACTCTCTAAGAGCAGGACATTGTTATCTCTTACAGAGAAAAACAAGGCTTCAAAGGGAAGTAATCTGCCCATGGTCACTAGGCTAAAAGTGGGCAAAGTGCAGATTTTCTGAATCAAAGATCCCTTCTACTGCTCAACAAACCTCTGATCCAAGCACTGTCAAATTCAGAATTGGATCTACCCCCAATCCCAGACGGGAAACAACTGCACAAAGTTAAACTGCCAATCTCAAGGAAAAGTTATGAAGTAGGATTTATTTCATTATCTAGGTTGTGGATCTCAACATTCAGTTTTTTCAAGGACTGTGCCTCAGGCATTTCAGGAATCAACTGGATAATTTCATCAGAGTTATTTCCCCACATCCTCTCAAAAGGTCATCTTATCAAACCAAAGGCCTTGATTCTTTTATCATAAATCAAGACAAGTCAGGATAAGGCTGACCTCCATAATGTATCCTTTCCCCTCTACTCTTTCAATTCTCCTTTTGGAGCAGAAGAATGCCAGAGCTGAAATTTAGAGGTTCTTAGTCTTCTTTGTGTCAAGGCATCCCAACCCTCTTTCAGCAGCCTTTAGTCTATGTATTCTCAAAGTACTATTTTAAAATGCATAGATTACAAAAGAAATCAATTACACTGAAATAGATCATTACAATTTTTTAAAAAGTTCAGACCCCAGATGAACAATTCTTGATCTAATTCAGGGCTCTCATTTTACTGATATGAATTCCTCAGGTAAATAGACTGACTTTGTTCCAGTGCCTGGCTCAGAAATGCTAGCAAAATCCTCACCAAAGTCAAAGTTCAGCACCACAAATTCCACTAACTGCTTGCCTTCAACAAGACTACCAGTTCCTTAAGGGCAGACTAACATTAGGATCATAGGGTTAGAAATAGAGAACTTTAAAATCTTATTTTCAAGTCTTTCTTAAGGTACAGCATGATGGGCATCTGACGATGTTCTGATTCTATCACCTTTGTTCTTCCCATTGTATTACACTGTCTTTTCTACCTTCACAACACATGACTAGGCCTCAACTATTTTAACTCTTACAGTTTATGGCATCCACTCTTTTAAATGTCACAGCACTCTCAACAAACCAACTTTGTCTTGACTTCAACAACTGGGGTTGGGGAAGGAGGAATGCATGGGAGTGCTGTTGTAATGAAATCACCAATGCAGATGAAGAAGGCATAACTAGCTAAGCTCCTATTTCCCCAGTCCATGAGGAGACAAGACAGACTTTGGACAGATCTTGGCTTTCTGAGCCTCAGTTACCTCATCTATCAAACCAATGCCAGACAAGAAGATACCTCTGAGGCCCCTTCTAGTTCTAAAGCTCCTAAGAAAGCCTTGGAGAGCTGGAAAAGTCCAAAGAGAGCACTGTCTTCTCTCTCAGTGCCCTCACAGGACTTGGGCCTTAGGGATTTATGTACCTGTGTCCCTTGATTTCTGCCACGTCAGTCATGCCTCCAACGCTGAACCGAAAATATTCTCTATTCAAAGCTCTTGCAATAGATCGAGCAATACTGGTCTTGCCCACGCCTGGAGGGCCATAGAAACAAAGGATCTTCCCTTGTGTTGATCCTCGGAGTTGGCTCACAGCGATAAATTCCTGAACACAGGAAGGAAGTATTATGGGTAAGGAATACCCCAACCTGTATGCACTACAACCAGTACCTTTTCTCCCAAGACTGAAGTTATAGTAGAGAGTTTGTGAACTTTATTTAGGGTCATATGCAACTCTTGACTGCTTGAGTCTTACACTTCCTCCAGGATATTTTCCATTCCTTGAAACTTTAGTACTGTTAGCATACAAACTAGCATTTAATAATATCTTATACAACTTTATATTCTATTTTATATTCCTAGTATCTAGCATATTATTTGGTGCCAGGCAGGTGTTTAATAAATGCTCATTTCAGGTAGAATGTTAGGAAATGACATATTTGTAAAGAGAGTTTAGCATAGTGCCCAACATCTGAAGGTGATATATAAATATTCATTCCCTTTCCTTCCCCTTATTGGTTGATGGATTGTATTGATCTGACCATAGCAGAAGACAGTGACTCTCACCACCCTCAACACAGACATTATTCTGATACTAATGCTACCAGTGATATTGGTGACTCCAAACGAACCTACAATTTACTAAAACCTCCATATTTTTTTTGTAAGGGACTTTTTATCTCACCATATTCTCCCCAATCCTATACTTGTGAACCTGATATAAATGCAGTATAGCTGAAGAGAGGAAGGAGAAAAAAATGAATCATGTAACTATGGAAAAATATTTTAAAATAAAAAATAATAATAATGAATGCAGTATACTTTACATTTATATCTATTGATTTCCACCTTCTGAGATTCCACCCAAACAACACATGAGTTAACCCTCCTGGATTCTTGTCAAATATAATAAGTATGTCAGCAATCCTGTCATTCAAGACCCTGATAATAATGTTGCATCACCAATGATGAAAACAATTCTTTGAGTCTAATTACTCAATCAGCTGTATATCCACTTAAATGTTCTATCACCTCATCCAGGATAAATATGAGACTATATCAAATACTTTGCTGAAATCCAGTTGTACTAAATCTATAAATGTCTCCTGAGTTTAGTAACCTTGTCAAAATAAAAAGGGAAATCAAGGTTCTACAGTTGGAGTTTGGACCTCTGTTATAATAAAAGGCTGCAAAGTGCCAAAAAGAGGGACTTACCAAAATGCGCTTCTTGACATCCTCCATGCCATAATGATCTTCCTCCAGAACTTCTTTGGCTCGGGCCAGATCCAGATTCTCATTGCTATACTTTCCCCAGGGTATGGAAGTCAGCCAGTCTAAGTAATTTCGGGTGACACTGAAAAACACACAAAATCAACAACTTAACTGAAGCATCTAAATCAGAGGCTTTAAACATTAAATACTCCCTGGAAGGGGGTATGTGGTCATTACTAATATCATCTGTTGGAGCCCTAGACTAAAATGAAAGTGGGAAATATTTAACAAAATAAATAAAAATACAATAGAAGAGACTATTAATTCTAAATCAATATATAGTATGCAGAGTCTCAATTTGAGACCACTGGTCTAAACCACATTCTGTGGTTCAACCAAAGTAGGGGGTCTTGTTGCATCTCCATGACTTTGCACAGACTGTCCCTCACACCTGGAATGCTCTCTCTCCTTATATTTGCTTACCCAAACCCCCGTTTCCTTAAACACTCAGCTTAAGTGCTATTTCCTAAGAGTCCTTTTCTGATCTATTCCTGCCCTCACCTCACCCCACCTCCAAGCAGAAAATTATCTTTTATTTGCTTTGTGTGTCATTATATGTGCACATGTTATTTTTTTTATAACATGCAAGTCCTTGGAGGACAGAGGATTTTTCTTTTTCTTTAAAAGAAGCTAAGTTCTTTTATTTTCTTTTTTATATTTTTCCATGTTTCCATGATTCATTTTCTTTCCCTCCCCTCTTCCAGAGCTCACAAGCAATTCCACTGGGTTGTACAAATGTTACCACTTGATACCTATTTCCATATTATTCATTTTTGCTATAGAGCAATTCTTTAAAACCTATGTGATAAGTGATGTGGGGCAGGGGATTTTTCAATTTCTTTACATCTCCAGTACAGTGTATGGCACATGGCAGCATGCTTGCTCACTGCTAAGACAAGAATGGAAGAGACTAATTGTGACTTTCTCCATGGGATAGGATGGGATGTCTTGAGGTGGCCAAAGGGACTGTAACTGGACTAGGTTTTTTTTTTTAAATTTTTACCCTTACCTTCCGTCTTGTAATCAATACTATGTATTGGTTCCAAGGCAGAAGAGTGGCAAGGGCTAGGCAATGGGGGTTAAGTCCCCCAGGGTCACACAGCTGGGAAGTGTCTGAGGTCAAATTTGAACCCAGGACCTCCCACCTCTGGGTCTGACTCTCAATCCACTGAGGCACCCAGCTACCCCCAAGGCTAGGATCTTGAATGAGGCAAAGATATGGGGCATTCTGCTTGTAAGAAATGGTCAGGCGTTTCATTTGGCCTCGATGTATAGAAAAACTTTCTAACAATTAGAAAAATGCAAATCTTGCTCAAGAAGTTTCAATGACTCCCTTTTGCCCCTAGGATGAAAATACACCCCTGTATCTGAGATTTAAATTACTTTACTATCAGGTTCCAACCTGTCTTCAAACTTGATTTCACATTATTCTCTCCCTCATGTCCATCATGTTTCAGACACATTTAGTCTACTTGACATTTCCTGTATAAAATAATGTCTCCCAGCTTCATGACATTCCCAGTTCCTTTCAAGATGCAGCTTAAGTTACACAAAGCCCTTCCTTATTTGTTCCTCCAGTCGTGAAGTGTCCCCTTGACCCCAGAAATTACTTATATGTGTGTTTCCCAAGAGTAAAATGTTAAGCCTCTTAAGGAAAGGAGATGGTTGTATTTTTTGTCTCGGTAACATTGGGACAATGCCCTGGAACACAGAAAGCACTGGATAAATGTTTATGGAATTGAAATGAATTTCTTTTCCCTAAACTCTTATGGTTATAAAGTTCTTCCAAATCAATCTAAAACATCTCTCTAATATCTGCCTTTCTATTCCTTTTGCTCCTACCACCAGAGCATAGGGAAGGACCAGAAAAGGGCTCTTTAACAAGTCTATCCAGCTCAATTCTCCTCTTGAAGCAATTTACCCTTTATACCAGGGGTCCCCAAACTGTGGTCCCCTGAAGCCATTTATCCGGCCCCCACCTCACTTCCAGAAGGGGCACCTCTTTCATTGGTGGTCAGTGAGAGGAGCACTGTATGTGGCAGCACTGCAAAGCATGGGGTGTCGCTCATGTACAGTACTACTTCTGGTGACATAATCCTTTGCATGGCACCTTGTTCTGAAGAGTAACTGAACGAGAACGAGGTGCCGTGCAAAGGATTATGTGGCTGCACAATGGAAGACATCAGCATGGTGAGCGGCTATCTGGGGGAGGGGATTCCACACTGTGTATACTATTACCCAGTATAGAGGTGGCGGTGATGAGCCTGTGCAAGGTGTGACAGACCCATCACAGCTTCCAATACTATATACAGGTATTGGATAGCGGTGGGCCTCTACTGTGAGAAGCCCATCACTGCTACTGGGTGTTTTATAAGACCCCCTTTTTTGGAGGGGTCAAATTAATGTGACAGTGTCTTATTTTTGGGGAAACACGGTAGTACGATGGTCCCCATACTTCCCTAGATGCACAATTATTATAGGGGCCATTATGTTTTGCATCTGGGGGAGTACGGTTGCCACTGTACTATGTGGGGGAAGTGAGGCATGTGTTTTTTGTATTACAGTCTATAATTACAGATCCATAAATACGGACCAGAAGAGGACACACACTAGTGCCACGCCTTCTTTTTTCCTGCTGTGGAATCTAATCCCGTGGGTCTTACCACATATATATTTATTTTAATAATAGCAATTTGGAATCCCTAGGAAACAATGATGTCAAGAAAAAGAAAAATTGACTTGGAATGTAGGATATTCAAAGAACAGTGGACTTATGATTGCTTTTTCATGCAGTACAAGGAAAGAGTTGGGTGTTCGATATGCCAGAATATAGTGTCTGTGTTCAAAGAATACAATTTGTGTCGAGACTATCAAACCAACATAAAGATAAACATGATTGTTTGGTCAGAGATGTGAGAAAAGATAAAATATTAAAACTGAAAAATACATTGACAAGTCAGCAAAATACTTTTGTGAAGCAGAAGCAGCTAACTATTTCATCAATGCAAGCAAGTTCTCAAATTGCCAAGCTAATAGCGTGCACTGGCAGACCATTTGTGGAGGGAGAATTTGTTAAAAGAGAGCCTTCTTTCTGTTGCCTAAGAGATGTGTCCAGAAAAGGTAGACTTATTTAGTAAAGCTAGTCTTTCAGGATCTACAATTACACAAAGGATTGAAGAAATGGGAGACAATTTGCATCAGCATTTGCAAAACTCCGCAAGAAAACTTTCCTATTTTTCCTTGACACTCGACAAGAGCAATGATGTTTGTGATTCTGCACAACTTCTAATTTTTATTCGTGGAACAAATGACAATTTTGAAGTCACAGAAGAGCTTGCTGCACTGCAAAGTATCAAAAGAACAACTACAGGAGAGGATATCTATGAAAAGGTTTCCCAAACTGGATTTGGAGCTGGACTGGGCTAAACTAGCCAGTGTGACAACTGATGGTGCTCCTAGCATGGTGGGGTCTAAGAAAGGAGTAATTGCTTACATTAACCAAGAGATGGACAAATGTAACCATTCTCATCCAAAAGCCATACACTGCTTCATCCATCAACAAGCACTGTCATGTAGTAAGTCACTGAAGTGGGACTCTGTTATGAAAACACTGGTATCTTGTGTTAACTTCATTAGAGCTAATGTACTAAACTACAGACAATTTCAGAAATTTCTGTCTGAGCTAAATGTTGCTTATGAAGATGTTCTGTACCATACAGAAGTCCATTGGCTGAGTTGAGACATTTCTATGACTTACTTCCACAGATTACAGCTTTTATGCTTTTAAAAAACAAAGAAGTAGGGGGCAGCTGGGTAGCTCAGTGTGTTGAGAGCTAGGCCTAGAGATGGGAGGTCCTAGGTTCAAATCTGACCTCAGACACTTCCCAGTTGTATGACCCTGGGCAAGTCACTTGACCCCCATTGCCTAGCCCTTACCACTCTTCTGCCTTGGAGCCAATACACAGTATTGACTCCAAGACGGAAGGTAAGGGTTTAAAAAAAAAACAAAAACAAAAGAAAACCAAAGAAGTACCAGAGCTCAGTGATGCAGAATGGAAATGGCACCTCACCTTTCTGACAGATGTAACAGAGCTACTCAACAGTTTCAATGTGCAACTTCAAGGAAAAGGGAAGCTCATCTGTGATATGCAAACACATGTGAAAGCATTCAAAGTAAAATTAGGCCTCCTTATCAAACAAGTGGAACTGGCTGAACTGCAGAATTGTGACTCTGAAAGAGGAATTCAAGTCAAGCAGCTTGCCTAATTTCTATGCATCTCTCCCCTGAGACATATCCTAATCTTAGGAACCATGCACTCAAAATGGTAACCACCTTTGGCAGCACTTACAGACTTTTCCCAGAATGAAAACACCTGAAATCTCCAACCAGATCTAGACTAACTGACTTGCATCACTCGTTATGGCTAGTAGTGACAAATATGGAACCGGACATTGACCATCTCATTAGCCAAAAGCAGGACCATAGTTCCTATAGGAATACTGGTTAGTTTGTTGATTTAAATTTACTTGTTCTTTATTTTAAATACTGTATTTGTAAAATACAATTGTATTTTAAATATTGTATTCATTCCTGTTTTGTTTTCTTACTTTAAAATAAGATATATGCAGTGTGCACAGGGATTTGTTCCTAAGTTTTTTTATAGTTTGGCCCTCCAACAGTCTGAGGGACAGTGAACTGGCCCTCTGTGTAAAAAGTTTGGGGACCCCTGCTTTATACGAACTAATGCCAGAAGAGCACCTAATTACACACCTTTCAGATGCCTTCTCTTAAGCAGAGTTCTAGTCATGTCACTCCCAAATTAAAAACATTTCAATGGCTCTTTACTTCTTCTTTTTTTTAAACCCATATCTTCTGTCTTAGAATTGATACAACTAGGTATTGCTTCCTAGGCAGAAAAGATGGCAAGGGTTGGAGTTAAACGACTTACCTAGGGTTCCACAGTTAGGAATTGTCTAAGGTCAAATTTGAAGGCAGATCCTTCCAACTCCAGGCTTGGCTCTCTATCCACTGAGTCACCTATCAGTGGCTCTTTAATTCTTAGGAAGTAAATGCCAACCTCTTTTATGGGTAGTAAATGTCTTTCAGAAATAAATAGCTATTCCCTCCCATTCCAGCCTCCTCTGTACCATATTCCCTAAATACGGATGAAAAATGGGGCTTTCTTTTCCCTGAAAATACCCTGTACTTTCTCAGTCCTATACCATGTGTTCATCTTTTCCCTTATACTTGTAACACCTTCCCCTCTCTCTATCAACTAGGAAGCAAGGCAGTGACTTGAAAGGCTCACAACAGAAAAGATAAGCTTTTGGAATGCTGCTAAAGAAAATATTTTCAGGGGAGAAGGGGCTCAAGAAAGGACCTTAAAACTTACAAAAAAAGGGAGCAGCTATCCTAGGCTGCTGGCTGGTACAGTTGTAGCAAAAGAAAGGGGAAAAGTGGGGTGGAGGTGGGGAGGGAGCAGGAAAGAGGGAAAGAAAGGGAAGGGGAGAAGCAAGCAATCTCTGAGAAAGCTGAAAGGAATTAGAGAAGAAATGGTCAGTTTAAGGGAAAGGAGCTGGAGTTGGCAATTTCTCCAGGGTGGGTTGTCACACTCTGAAATACACCAGCTTAAGTTTCTCTACACCCAGGAGCAGAATAGGAGCCAGAACAGGTCACTCATGTCCAGCTTCTCTGAGGGCCTCAAGAGAGGTGGAAGCACACATTTTACCTCCTGGGAACTAACATCCATGTCAATTTTAGACCACCTTCTTCAAAGTCAAGGTGTCACTCATTTATTCTTTTGGATTAAATTTATCATCTCTTCAGGGCATTTCCAGTTCTCATATTCTACAAGTTTTTTTCAAATGGTCAAGGAGCATAAGACAAGGAAAAGGGACAGGAAGGCTCAGGACAGCTATATGCAAAGCCTAAGCTGTTCAAATATCTCTATTAGAGCAGGGGTTCTTAACCTGGAGTGCATGCGTTTGTTTTAAAAAACATTTTGATAACTGTATTTTTGACAAATTGGTTTCCTCTGTTAAGTCTATGCATTTTAAAACATTGTTCTAAGAAGGGGTCTAAATGTTTTGCCAGATTGTCCAAAAGGTCTACGGCACAAAAACAGTTAAGAATTCCTATCTTTGGAGGGTAACTTTTCCAAGTATGTATAAATCATACCTAACAGGTATTACTTCCACATCTTGGGGGCTATGGGTAAAGTACATCTTTGAGCTGCAAAATCTGTATAAAATTGTTTAGCTCTCCCTTCATACCAGAGAATAAATCTGATTTTTTCTTTCCCTTTCATGATGTTTACAGTAAAAAAAAAAGTGCATTTTATGATATTAAAAGATAAAATATGGTGATATTATACATATATTTTATGCATTTTTTAGTTTCTATGCTTCTTCTGGCCTTCTTGTGTTATCTACAGCTTCTACAAAACTCCTTCAAAATTCCCATTAAATTTCATACATGACTCACAATATATTCATACATGACTCACAATATATCAAAACTATGATGGAAAGTTGCAATGTGGAAGAGAAACATGTATAATGTTCTCTCCCTGACCACCTAGGGTTTAGTACTACAGAGGTAGTGCAATACCATTTCTGGACACATGTGCCATTAAAATTCACAATCTTTTTGATTCTTTGGGCTGTCAGGTCTTGATCCAGGTGAGCTCACCTATTCAATAAACCCACAAAGGATTACATATGTTTGTGCATAGATCAGCAGTAGTTAATTCATTCAGTCAAAGTTTACTTCTTTGCACCACCTGTACTAGAGGGAGGGAGGGATGGGGAGAGAGAGGGAGAGAGAAAGGGAAAGAGAGAGGAGAGAGAGGAGAGAGAGGAGAGAGGAGAGAGAGAGAGAGAGGAGAGAGAGAGAGAGAAAGAGAGAGAGAGAAAGAGAGAGAGAGAGAGAGAGAGAGAGAGAGAGAGAGAGAGAGAGATTTCTAAAGTCACCTATTAGCTATTCCAAGTTAACTTACACCTAGAAGAAGCCAAAATGACTCCCAGAGGCAGGAGAAATTCACTAGATGCTGTTGCCGTCACATGTATTTTTCTCCTACACTGCATTCCTTCTCTTTATCCATACTATCAATATAGCAAGTTCATCTCCCCTTAGGCTCCAGAGACCAGTTATAAATCAATAAGTCTCCCCAACCTCTTGAAATTACCAGACCTTTGGTTGTCAGGTACTAACTTGAACTCTGAGGAATGATTGTCCAACAAGCCCAATTTGCTCAGCTCTTCATCAATCACATCCATGACATGTTTGGGAACAACAAGTTCCTTTAAACGTTCTCGGAATTTCTCCTCAATGGCATCTTTGTCTTCTTTCTCCAGGCCCAGCTCTTTCTTGATAATTTTTAGCTGCTCTTGCAGAAGGTATTTGCGATGGGTTTGCTTGATTTTCTCTTCTACCTAGAACAGGCAACAGATGAGTACTATGCGACATACCAGGTGGGCATAAGGCTCATATAGGACATGTAGGTCACATGAAGCCATTATGAACTTCTCCTTTCAAAGTTAACATAATACACATACACATATTTCAAAAATTGGCTCACAGTGACTATTTCCAGGTGCATCCCTTTGAAAGATTACCAAATCCTGCAAATGACTAACTTATGTTCAATAAAAGCTTGTCAGACTCAGCTCAGCCACCTCCATTGGATAGGGCTCCATAAAAAATCTGAGAGAAGAATGTTAGGCTTATCCAGTTTTTACGATTTCTTGAGAAAAACCAAAGATTCTCACACTTTAACTCATTATTTTCCCATTCTACTGTCAGAAAAGAGAAGATTACTCGGCCAGCACCTTTTGAAACCATTTTCTCTGCTATGGCTTTCCTTAGTGCTACCAGATACAGATATGAAACAGACAACAACTGGGACATGTTTATATCACCAATGTGGTCTAGGCTCTGACTGCTTTTGATTTCAAATGGTGCTATTACAACCCTAAAAGCAATCCTATATAGCATTTTCCCTGTTCTCATTTCCTTCTTACCCACTGTCTCTGAAATGTCTTCTTCTGATAGCTTATTCTGGTGTCAGTCAGTGACCCTGAATTCTTGAAGGCTATGTGGCAAGTCCTACAGCACCAGTCTGGTGAAGGATGATGTGGCTTTCATCAAAGTCCAGCCCAGCTTGAAGAGCTTACTACCAGATATTTGGCCTCAACAGCTCAATTCCAATTTACTCTGATAGGGCAGAAATGTCTACTCCAGTAGAGCCACCCCTCTGGAAGTAGCTAAAAAAGGGTACAGGTTTCATTCATCCCTTTCTCAAGATTCCAACAATTTGAAAAGTAACCCTTTTTAATCTTTGTATTTCTGGTCCCAGTACCTAAGTTTGGGGAAAAGATGGCTAAACCAAGAGAAGAGGAAGAAAAATGGCTATCAGAAGGTTATGGGGTATGGGGAAGATATGTGCTAAAGAGGAGGTCTGAGGGGGAAGGCATGTAGGTGGCTCAATGGATAAAGAATCAGGCCTGGAGTCAGGCAGATTTAGGTTCAAATATGACCTCAAGACACTTCTTAGCTGTGTGATCCTAGGCAAGTCACTTTAACCCAAATTGTCTTACCCTTACCTCTCTTCAGCATTGGAACTGATAGTATCAATTCTAAGACAGAAGGCAAAGGTTTAAAAAATAAAAAAGCAGTCTGAAAGACCTAGAGAAAGCAGAACTTCTCTTCTCCCTCTTGCTTGCTATTTGGGCCTTGGAAGCTTTGAGAAGAAGAGCTGCAGCCTGGCCAGGCCAGGCCAGCCCTTTGCTGTCACAGGCCCATTCACTCTGATTTATAGGACCTTTCTCTGCAAAGTCCAGCTTTTCAAACACCACTCTCTCCTTGGGATTTCCTATAGACTTTGTCTGCTGACTTAATTGAAGGTCAGAGAGGATGAGTGGCCTTCATGGAAGTTAGATGTTGAACTTTTATATGTTAAGTTTATTTAAAAAATTCCCACCCAGGGAGAGACTAGAAATAGATCAACACCTCACACCCTACACCAAGATAAATTCAAAATGGGTGAGTGACTTAAACATAAAGAAGGAAACCATAAGTAAATTGGGTAAACACAGAATAGTATACATGTCAGACCTTTGGGAGGGGAAAGGCTTTAAAACCAAGCAAGATATAGAAAGAATCACAAAATGTAAAATAAATAATTTTGACTACATCAAACTAAAAAGTTTTTGTACAAACAAAACCAATATAACTAAAATCAGAAGGGAAACAACAAATTGGGAAAAAATCTTCATAGAAACCTCTGACAAAGGTTTAATTACTCATATTTATAATGAGCTAAATCAATTGTACAAAAAATCAAGCCATTCTCCAATTGATAAATGGGCAAGGGAAATGGATAGGCAGTTCTCAGATAAAGAAATCAAAACTATTAACAAGCACATGAAGAAGTGTTCTACATCTCTTATAAACAGAGAGATGCAAATCAAAACAACTCTGAGGTATCACCTCACACCTAGCAGATTGGCTAACATGACAGCAAAGGAAAGTAATGAATGCTAGAGGGGATGTGGCAAAGTAGGGACATTAATTCATTGCTGGTGGAGCTGTGAACTGATCCAACCATTCTGGAGGGCAATTTGGAACTATGCCCAAAGGGCGACAAAAGAATATCTACCCTTTGACCCAGCCATAGCACTGCTGGGTCTGTACCCCAAAGAGATAATGGACACAAAGACTTGTACAAAAATATTCATAGCTGCGCTCTTTGTGGTGGCCCAAAACTGGAAAACGAGGGGATGCCCATCAATTGGGGAATGGCTGAACAAACTGTGGTATATGTTGGTGATGGAATACTATTGTGCTCAAAGGAATAATAAAGTGGAGGAGTTCCATGGAGACTGGAACAACCTCCAGGAAGTGATGCAGAGCGAGAGGAGCAGAACCAGGAGAACATTGTACACAGAGACTAATACACTGTGGTATAATCGAACGTAATGGACTTCTCCATTAGTGGCGGTGTAATGTCCCTGAACAATTTGCAGGGATCCAGGAGAAAAAAACACCATTCATAAGCAAAGGATAAACTATGGGAGTGGAAACACCGAGAAAAAGCAACTGCCTGAATACAGAGGTTGAGGGGACATGACAGAGGATAGACTCTAAATGAACACTCTAATGCAAATACTATCAACAAAGCAATGGGTTCAAATCAAGAAAACATCTAATGCCCAGTGGACTTAGGCGTCGGCTATGGGGGGTGGGGGGGAGGAAAAGAAAATGATCTATGTCTTTAACGAATAATGCTTGGAAATGATCAAATAAAATATATTAAAAAAAAAAATTCCCACCCAGAGGCTAGCACCATTCACTTGTCACACTCAAGGAACTTCTAGAACTCCATTAAAGTCAGTCTTGCCCCCTCTCCTCACATACTCATTTACTTGGATGCCATGCTTAGGAGTGGGACTTCCCTCTCTCCAGGCATCCTCCCAAGCTGCCAAAGAGACATTTCCAAGACACAGGTCTTACATGTTACCACTCTGATCAACAGGAGCTCCCTCCTCTTTCTAGGACCAAATATAAATGCCTCTGTTGAGTTGAGAAGTGCTTCACAACTCAGCTTCAACCTCCCTTTCTGGGCTTCTTGTTCTTCCTTCAAATACACTGCATTCCAGCCAAATTACCTAGCCTTTTTGCTCTTTTCAATATTCCATCTCCTACCCATACCTCGATTGTATTCCCTCTATACTTCTGCTTCTTAGAATCCACAGCTTCTTTCAAAACTCAGTTCAAGTGCCACCTCCTACATAAGGCCTTTCCTGATCTTGTATTGACTTTGTAAATATTGTGTACACTTATCTGTATAGAAAATAAGGTCCTTGAGGGCAAACTTCTTGCTTAATTTCTCTGGATCCATTCCCATCCCCCCAAACATTTCACAGAAGTTGTCTCATTTAATCTCTGAATCCCCTCCACCACCTCACACAGTGCTCTGTACACAGTGGTTACTCACTATACCTCTGTTCAGGTGACTTACTCTTAATTAACTGAGGCAATGCACTGTGGTGAAAAGAATATGACCTTGGAATCAGAAGAATTACTATAATCTTGGGCATGTTTAAAGAAAGTATTTGGTACAATTAAAAGTGCTTAGAAAAATAAATTATTTTTCAGAATTTATAAAAAAATTTCATCTTAAACTACTCCAAAGAGGGTTGAGGGAGAAGCAGTTCCTCTGCCGCCCTCCAAAATTATGTTCCAGAGATAGTTTCTAGAGAAAGGATTTACCTCCCGACCCAGACGTTGCTGCAATTTGCTCAGTTCAAATTCCTTCTTGAGAAGAGAGAGGGCCTTGTAAAGTCGCTTGGGAATCTGTTAAGAAGTAACAAAAAGTCAAATCAATCTTCAAAAACTCATATGTAGGGGGCAACTAGGTGGCTCAATGCATTGAGAGCCAGGTCTAGAGACAGGAAGTCCTAGGTTCAAATCTGACCTCAGATACTTCCTAGCTGTGTGACCCTGGGTAAGTCATTTAACCCCAAATGCCTAGCTCTTACTACTCTTCTGCTTTGGAACCAATACACAGTATCGACTCCAAGATGAAAAGGTAAGGGTTTAAAAAAACAAACAAAAATCACTTATGTGTAACAAGTAAAGCAGAGGAAGAAGATTAACATTCCCTATTCCAGGATGGGAAAACTAAAATTGCCATATGGTTCCCAGCTTCACTCATTAAGGACAATATGCTGGCTCTCTAGCATAGATCCCTATCATGTTATGGAGAAACATCTTGGCCTTTCTACAGCATATCTCCAACAGTTGATTATCTAGGCTTAAAATATTTCTAGTGAGAGGTGCCCCAATACTCTCCTGAGGCAGCCCATGCTACTTCTGACTTGCTCTAATTGTATTAAGGCTCTTTTCCCACATCAAGTCTAAACTGACCCTTTCTCAATTCCCACCTATTTCTTGGCTTGGAATATAAGAGGATAGTTAAACATCAGAGGGACAGGATTTAAATTTCTTCTTAATGTAATAGGGTCAAATACAATGCTTTTACCCTTGGGTTCCAGAATATATAGGATGGGGATGTGGGGATGTGAAAAGATCTGGGAGTTTGGTGCCTCAATGAGTTACCAGTTGTGGGCAAACACAAAACGGAATGCCACCCTACTCCAAATAGCCCAAAGCTCTTGCAATTTCATCAGTCTCTGTTGTGGGGATGAATGACCACTGGTTAATGATATTCCCAAGGTGAATTTTGCTTCATGTAAGATAATAATCTAAAATTTGATATAACTCAGATTTTAAACTGTGTCCCAGTAAGCTGCCTGTCTGATTTTCTAGTTGCTATATATATGAATTTTATTTCCCCTAGAAGACCATGAGCTCCTGGAAGGTAAGGTTTTAGTAGTTTGTATTCATCCCCTACCACACCCCAAAGCTTGGCACAAAGTAGTCACTCTCATTACTTAAATCTGTTGCTTATATTGAACTAAACCATAAATATCACACACACAAATAAATAAACAAACAAATAAATGTGCACACACATCTGCTAGGGGGTTCTTCATATCTACAACGAGGAAGTGAATCTTATTTACTTCAGGAAAGAGATATGCCCTATAATAGGGTAGATGAGGATAAGCAAAGAACTTTCTCAGGGACCAAACTTACATTGGTTTCTTCTAGGACATCCTGTAGCTCATGAGACTCAGCTCCTGTCAGTGCTGCCCCCATGTCACTCAGATAGATAGGATTGTCCACAACTCTCTGTCCGGCCTGCATCATCTGAAGCACAGACTCTCTGAAAGTAAGAAGCAGATTTTAGATACAAATGCCTATACCAGCAGCAACTGACATTCTGCATTTGAGGCTGCCCCAAGATTAATCAATCAATAAACATTTATTAAATGCCTACTATGTGCCAGGTACCATGCTAAGCAGGGGAAAACAAAGAAAAAGAAAAAGCAGTCCCTGTCACATAGTCATAGAGCTTACTTTCTAACAGGCAAGAAAATGTAAATAAATCAGAATATATATATATGCTAAATACAGAATAATGGAAGATAGCCTTAGAAACTGAAATATAAGGTTGTTCTATAAGGACCCCCCTTCTCTGCTCTCACACAGCACTGTATTTTCTCATTCAAGATTGGTCTTACCTTCAATTTAGTCAATTTCCCTTGGATAAAACTAGTGGGGGTGGGACAATTTCCAATGTCGTTTGCCCTATCCCTGCCTGATCTATTTATTAATTCTTGGGCATCTAGTCAAGCAAAATAGAAGAGTGATGAAACAACAGTAAAGTACTGTAAAAGTAACTCCATATTGACATATCCTGAACTATGCTACTTTGACACTAGGTCTTTATCAGTGAAGACAAACTATTAATCCTCCATATTTTGAAGGTTCTGGGGGCAGCTGGGTAGCTCAGTGGATTGAGAGCCAGGCCTAGAGATGGGAAGTCCTAGGTTCAAATCTGACCTCAGACACATCCGAGCTGTGTGACCCTGGGCAAGTCACTTGACCCCCATTGCCTAGCCCTTACCACTCTTCTGCCTTGAAACCAATACACAGTATTGATTGAAGGTTAAGGGCTAAAAAAAAAAATTATTATATATATATATATATTCAAGGTTCTAATTATAGGGTGGCAACTACCTCCATTTCAGACCTCAGTTTCTCCTGTCCTTAGTAAAAAGTCTTCCATTAACTGCTCTGGTCAAATAAAAATCATTACCTGGTAGGCCACCGTCTGGCAATGAGCTTTCAATTTCTAGTCCTCAAATGCCAGGCACAGTTCATCTCTGAAGCTAGTCAACTCAAAGACTGTTCAGCCTAGTAGAATCTGCTATATACTCTACTGACACAGCCTTTGAAAAACCAGGGTTATTCCCTTGCCAATAAGAGACAGAAGTCTTTAGTAGAGGAATCCCACACTATTATGGACTGCCGTATAAGAAAGGAAAAAACCAAGACTCAGTCATCATAGGCCCAGCCTTTCAGGCAGAACTACTTCTTAGTGCCTTGGTCTTTCATATTATGAAGTTTTTCACTAGAAAAGAACTCAGTCTCCTCTCAGAAAGTCAGATCCCTACTAAAGTCACAAGTCTTGGAAATGAAATCCCAACCCAAATAAGACTTGTACAGGCTCTCTGGTAAAGTTAATAAATAAAGAGGTTTGCGAACACTGAGAACGGCCAGTTAAGAAAAATGGAATAGAGAAAGGGTCTGGGTAACATACCTATACAGGGGATTCAAAGCAATGATATCCCGAATAGTCTTCACAATTTCTGCAGTAAGGGCCTATCAAAGGAAAAATCCCTAGGTCAGAGTTTGGAAGCTATCATATTCTCCCAGTGGAGAGAGTTAGTACCTAATTGTGGAAGTAGTGATCTACTTCCAAATGCCCATTTCCATACTATACCCTAATGCCCCACTGGTTAGGCCTAATGCCTACCACTTGACTCAGAACAAGAGGCAGATTTCCTGAATGTCTTTAGTCAGTAAAAAGATACAATATATTAAAATGCATAAGAAAATGTCTGCTTGGCTAGAAGACCTTCATGCGTTTCTAAACTGTATTTCAGGAGTTTTATTTTTTTTAAAATCACCATCTTTAATCATAGCATTAATGTAATTTAATCCACTTAATATTAGAAACAGAGAGGGGGCAGCTGGGTAGCTCAGTGGATTGAGAGCCAGGCCTAGAGACAGGAGGTTCTGGGTTCAAATCTGGTCTCAGACACTTCCCAGCTGTGTGACCCTGGGCAAGTTACTTAACTCCCATTGCCTAGCCCTTACTGCTCTTCTGCCTTAGAACCAATACACAGTTTTGATTCTAAGACAGAAGGTAAGGGTTAAAAAAAAAAATTAGACCCAGAGGAACTACTCATACTCCCTTGATTTTACTGAGATAACTTTGGTCTCAAGAGAGAAGGAACTTGCCTAATGTTACACAATAAGTCACAGAGATGGAAATCTGAATCTAGTACTCTTTCCTCCACTACTTCTACTTAATGATAAATTTTTTTTTTCCTTCAGGGCATCACATAAAGCTCTTAGAAAATCACATTACAGAGATGTGAGAAGCTAGGTAAATTCTCAGATTAGTTTTCTCTCTTCAGGATGCAAGTAACCTGGAGGCTGACAACACAAATTAAGTCTACTTTGGTCAGTTCTAACATGCTATTCTCCTCCCCAACACCCTCCATCAGACATTAGCCAGTCTCAATCCTAACTCAAATATGCATACTCTTTCATGCTTATTTTCTATTTTTTATCATGTGTGCATGTGTATAAAATACAACCTTGTTAAACTTTTACCTCCACAAAGTTGGAGATTGTTTCACCCCTATATACTCCAGGTTCTAGAATAGCATTTGTACTTAGAAGAAGCTTAAAAATGCTTGTATAATTGAAAGAAATTGCTCTCCCAAATGGAAAAAGTCCTGCCTACATGACTGAGTAGGTAGTTCCTGTTACACTTCATTGGACAAGGGATGAAGGAAAAGCATTCATGATCCTCAGATCTGACTTAACACTCCTTCAATGTCACCAGTCTTTTCATAAGAGAAAGAAGCTGGCTTTAACATAAAATAAGGAAGCCAAAGAGGTCTGGGCTAGAGGAAATGACCCAGGGACAAGCTGAAATGCTGTTTCTTCCATTCTAATTTGAAGCCAAAAGAGTACATTGGATGTGCCTTGCCTTTCCAACACTAAGGAAAAGGATCAGAAGGCCTAATGAAGTTCTAGGCATTATAGCAAGCATTATACATGAACACACCCAATTTTACTCTGATGCCATGTGTGAGAATCCCTGGGACACAAAGGCATAGGAAGGCTGTTGGATAGAGGGGCTCCTGGACTTACTTTCACTTCCTCAGTGACTTGGAAGTCCTCATGGACTACATTTTCCACTTCTACCATGAGTATTTCATCTGGAGAACTGGTGGGAGATTCTATCACTAGTTCCACTGCTTGGTCCTTGGCACCTTGCTCCTCCTCTGCTTCCTTCTTGGCTCGCTTGAATTTTCTCCTTGGTTTCTGTTTATTTTCTAGCTCCAGTTCCTCAGGTTCCACCTCTAGTTGTTTGTTTATATGAATCCTGTAAAGAAGTGGACAATAGAGATGAGCACCAAGTTCAACATCTAAGTCAATACAATCACACTTATACCAAAGCAGGTTCCCATTTTCTCCCCTCTCAGGATAATAATGGCTAAAAATTCTCTGCTATCTTTTCTGTATCTTATTCCACCATGTGCAGAGGTTACATTGAACCAAATTATGGTTACAGTGCCCACACTAGAATGTCAGATTTTCAAAAATACAAATGCTACAAAACTGGATGCACCACAAAAAAGGTACAAAGTATTAGAGGAAACAGGATATAGAGAGAGGCATAGGAGATGAGGCAAACTCATTCTCTTCTATGCCTTTCTTTGTTTCCTAAGGCCATCCAGTCCCTGGGAACTAAAAATCATTTGAGATGTATGAGTAATGAAGTTATCCCAAAATTTCCTTCTTGGCCAAGCATGGTTATACCACCTTAATATTTGCTAACCTCAGCTCCATGAGGACAAAGATTCTTTCAATTATCTTTATTTTCATGCTACCAAGCACAGTATCCTTCACACAGAAGGCCCTGATAAATTGGGTACAGGATCACTAATTTGTGAGCACATATCAACAGATAATAATAAAAACCATCATTTGTTAAGCAGTTAGTATATGCAGGAAGGTTCTAAAAGCAAAGAGAAATGTGAAGTTAAGGTAAGACAGTTTCTGTTCTTAAGGAGCTCATAGTCCAGTAGGGGGATAAATCACCAACAGAGATATGTATAATAAACAATATTATAAAAGTGTATGTCAGTGTCTCAAAACAAATATCTGAATTCTGAGGGAAAAGGAAGAGTCAGAAGACTTCATAGAGGAATTCAATTTAGTTAAAGCATAAAGTACATTTAAGAAGTTATATGAGGGGGCAGCTGGGTAGCTCAGTGGATTGAGAGCTAGCCCTAGAGACGGGAGGTCCTAGGTTCAAATATGGCCTCAGACACTTCCCAGCTGTGTGACCCTGGGCAAGTCACTTAACTCCCATTGCCTAGCCCATACCACTCTTCTGCCTTGAGGCCAATACACAGTATTGACTCCAAGACGGAAGGTAAGGGTTTAAAAAAAAAAAAGAAGTTATATGAGATAAGGCTAGAAAGATAAGAGTTGGATCATGTTGTGATGGGTCTTGAATGCCACTCACAGATGCATGAATTTTTTTTTTTTTTAGGTCTGGAACTACTCAAAGATTTTTATGCAAAGGCAATACATGACCAGGTATATATAAAAGAAAGATTTTTCTGACAGTGGGTCAGAGGACATTTAGTAAGAAAGGACAGTGGAGGCTATGTAATATTTTTGGCTTTTGGGTCTGGTCTATTGTAGAGGAAGTGGGAAAAGAGAAGGGAACAAGAGTGATACTGTGGAGACAGAATCACATCAGTCAATAAGCACTTATTAAGTGCTTACCTATGTACTAGGCACTGGGTATACAATGAGATGCAAAAGAGAATCCTTGTCCTCAAAGAGCTCACAATCTGAGGGACACAACAAGCACACACATGTACAAACAAAGCTACATAACTGGATAAATAGGAAATAGTTAACAGAGGGAGGACACTAGAATTAAGAGGGTTTGCAAGACTTCCTGAAGGTGAAATTTTAGTTAGGACTTGAAAGAAGCCAGGGAAGCCAGAGGTGGGAGAGGAAGAAAAAGAACAACTTAAGTCATAAGGGACAGGCAGAGAAAATACCCAGAACCTTTAAGACTTGGAACTTAGTTAACCGATTGTTTAGGTATGGAAGAGAGAGTTAGAGATATACCTAAGATTACAAAAAAGGGAGACTAGGTGGTGTTACAGAGAGGCAGAAGTGCAGGCTTAGGAAGAAAAACAAGACATTTGGTGCAAGAAAACAACAAAGACTAATTCCTACCCTTCCCCTTCTGCCTCTTAATTCTGTATCAAAGGAATTAGATACATTAGACCATATCAGAAATGACAGTAAAATTCCAGTGGCTGTGGGCAGTCTGATATCAATTCTTAAACTCTGCTTATACAATCTCCCTAGCATGCATCTGCTAGTACCTAGCAATACCTAACCCACGTACCTTCTGTGTCCCATGACTATCATACGCAACTTGTCCCCGAGGTCCTGCATTTCATGAATCTGGACAAAAGTTCCAGTGTGGTAAATTTCATTCAGGTTTTCAATCACATCAGACTCATTGCTAGGAGGGGAAGGGAAAAAATGGTTTCAGGGAAAGCCTTCATTCTCTTATCCAGACTGGACAAGGAGAGAGAATCAACAAATCAGAATGACCAAAGCAAGAGTTTTATTTACTCACTAGTAAATACTAAGAAAAGATCAATATTAAGAATTACATTTACTCACAAACCCTTTTTAGTTCTGTTGTGGCTGGGAGAACTTCCCATCTCAAAAGGAGCATGATCAATGTCCCATATGAACTAAGTCCTGGCTCCTTCAAACTCCCACCAAGACAAATACTGAGGTGATATTTTTGGTCCTATAGGAACTAAAAGGTGAAGGACTCATATGGGACAAGAATTTATGAATCCTGACTTCAAATCAATAAATAGCTTAATCCATTAGGTTATGTCATCTTTATAATGCTACTAAAATCTTCTAATTAATAAATCAAACTAATTTCCTCTTGAAAATCCAAATGTATTCTACTTATACTATCTAACAGTCCAGTCTCGTAAATGCAAATTAAAAAAACATCTCCAAGTATTTTATTTTGAACATTTAAAAATTTATCTCCAGTTCCCTTCTCCTCACCCCCCACATGGTGATAATGAATCACCGTAAGTTACTGAGTACTAAGAATCTGAAGAAATATGAATGATGGATTTTAGGACTATACTCTTTAATTCTTACTATCATCTGTATCCTGCCTACAGGTCAATTCCTTGGAGGTCTTTTACACCAGGGGCAATCCAAATAACAATATTCTAGGAGGAATTCTCCATTTTAGGGTGATTAGGAATTAAATCAAATGCCACTTACTTGTCATCTCTCTTTAGAAAGACACCGGCATATGGCTGGGCAAGGCGAACTTTCCTTCTTAGCAGCTCAACCAACTTCTTATTTTTAACCTAGCATGACAATAACCTCAAGGTGAAATACAGGGACAGGTTTTCTAGCTAAACATTTTGATAGCATCCTTACTATTCATAAGAGGATTACTAGGAAGAAGTACAATGGTGCCAACAGTTTAGCTACCATCCTTGAAATGTTTCAAAAAAGGGAGAAAAATGTTTCCTCTTTTAAAAAAGCAAACTCAAAAGGAAAAATATGTTTTTGGTAGTACATGGAATATGGCTTTTCAGGGAAAAAATTTAATAAAGTTACAAGCCTAACCCTAATTTTTCTCAGGTGTAAAAATCAACAAGACATGGAAAATAAATGAGACAATTTCAATTTTTCCTAAGATCTGCCTAAGCTATACTCTAATTATTGCTGCACATAGCAGAATAGTTCACACTTGTTAAAGCCTCCATAAATGCTGGTTAATGACTTCTTATAGCTCTCTTAGGAAAAGAAAGACATGGAAGGAAAAAGAGCTACTTTTATGTATGCTTTAATTTCTTTCAAGTTGTAGTTACTTAGCAGAGATGATTTAGTTATAAATCTGCTCAAAGATGAAGAACAATCAGGCAGATAGATATTCTGGAAGAAAGAAAGTGAACAAGCAACTCTAATTCTAAAGTCAGGGGCCATGAACAGAGAAGTTGAACTAAAAACTCAGTGACTTAAATAAATGGAAAATTAATTCAAATTGTTTTGTAAGTAAGTAGGAAAACAACAATTTTCTACTTAAATTCCTCTCCTTCTTTCTCCTAGATTGTGCTAACAGGGGTCCTAGGTGATGCCTCTTCTACTCAGTATAGATAGTACAAGTGTTGTTACTTCAAGGAACTACAATTTTACATGTGTGAATACACGCTAGCCATATATGTAGATTGAGTGAATGAATGTGACTCTTGCCATTTATGAAGACAGCAACCCTTCCATAACTTTGTAAACACTTTTTTCAGTTGAAGTGGTTCAAAAAATTCTTTTGATGAGAAGCCTCTCAGAAAGTTACCAAGGCCCAAACTTTTCCATTTAGGTAGACTGAACTTTTTTTTTTTAAAGCCCTTACAATCTGTCTTAGAATCATGTGAGTATTGGTTCCAAGGCAGAAGAAGAGCTTTAAAGGACTAGGCAATGGGTATTAAGTGACTTGCCCAGGATCACACAACTAGTAAATATTCTAAGGCCATATATGAATCCAGGACCTTTCGTCTTCAGGCCTGGTTCTCTATCCACTAAGTCACCTAGCTGCCTCTAGTTTGAGCTTTTAAAAGCTTACATTTTTGCTAAAAGAGCCCAAACCCATGCCACACAACAGAAAGGGACTTTAGTACAACCATTAATCTCATTAGCCAGGTAAAGTAGCCATTAGACTTAAAGCAATATACCCAAGCAGTAAAACCAGGATTCGAATTCCTGCCTTTCAGATCCCAAGTCCAGTTCTTAAGGTAAGCTTTCTTTTTAGGGTGTTTGTGATAGGCTCATATTTGTTCCTCTTCCCAGGCTGTAACTTGATGGAGTACCTTTCAGAGATTACTGGTCAAGATGGCTTATCTAGGGTCAGAGGAGGAAACAAAGCTTAACAAGACTGTCTAGTGGTTAAACTGGAGGGTCAAAGACATTCTCAAGGTTAGGGAGGTTTTGGAGTAATAATGGAAAGTACTGTGAGAAGTCCAAAGAACAAGCTAAGAAAGGAATCAAAACTGGAACCCTAGATAGTCCCCCAAGGTTGGAGCTGTGCAACACTGACCATCCAGGGGTTTACATGGGGGGGGGGGGGGAAGAGAAGAGATATTCTTTATTAGAATGCTAGAGCAGCATGGAAGCATGAGTCATTTATGTACAATAAGTATGTAAAGGGGAAGAGTGAGAATTAGCTACTTGATAAGAATTTTCTCCATTTTCTCCAGCCCCCTCAACCCTCCTTCCTCAAAGGCTTATTGACCTTTAGTGATATCTTTCCTTCAAAGTTGTCCTGGATGTTTATTTTAACCATCTGGAGATGGAAGAATAGGGGAAAGTCATGGTTTTCACCCTAAATTCCATAGGGGATAGCACTGCCCAAGAAAGATTCTCATTAAACTTAGGTTCCTCAAGGAGCAAAGGATGGTTTCTTACCTACAGTGAAAGTTAGAGCTGGATCATTAGAGATCATTTGACTGAAATACTTCATTTGACCAAGTCTCTGAGAAAGAACAGTAATTTGACAGAGGTCTCAGCCCTGGACAGCTCAAGGACTAAAATCTGAATTTTCTAATTTTCCTTTTTTTTTTGCAAGCACAGTCTCTCAACTTGCTTCTTTTTACAAAAGGTGGGCAGTGAAAGCATGGTTAGAAGGGACCTGCTGCTTGGTCAGACTTCAGCAGATCCATGTGACCTTGAACAAGTCTTCCCCTGGTCTGGGTCCATTTTTTCAAGAAAAGATTTGGCTAGATTAAAGGCAATTGAAAGATAAAGAAAGAACACAGGATTTGGTTTGGGCACCTGGGCTGACAGCCTGATTTTGCAACTACCATGCCTTTGGGCAAGTCACTTTTCTTCCCTATTCTAAGTATCCCCATTTTTAAAAGGAAGGGGTTGGCTCAGATAACAAGGGCAAACATTTAATAACACTAGTAGGGGTGCAAGGCTCTTAACAAATATTATCTCTTGTCATTTTGACAAAAATCCTGGAAGATGAGCGCTATTTTTACCATATATCAGAGAAGGAAACTGAGGCAGTCAGGGAGATTAAATGACTTGCTTAGGAACAAAAAGACAGTAAGAGGCAGGATTTGAAGTTAGTTGGTCTCTGATGTCCCTTCCAGTTCTGACAGGTTGGTTTCTGAGCTTTTGGTGAAGAGACGAGGGGTGAAGGGTCAAGAGCCTGACCTCACATTTCTAGAAAACGAGATCAAAGTGCTTTCACTCTAACACCGATGATAGTTAAGTGGAAAGCACATTTTCATCCCAAAAGGGTAGACGACGTGACCGAGGTTCTGAGACGGCTGCCTGACTCGGGAAGGCAGGGTGGTCGGCGGGCAGCTCACCTCGATAATCTTGATGAAGCGGGGAAACACAGGGTTGCGGGTGACTGCGATGAGCGGCAGATGCGGGAAGACCTCCGGGATCATCATAGGCGTGAGTGCAGTCATGACTGGGCCCTCCGCACCCCCACCCCCGGCGGACCCACTGGCCCCAGCCCCGTCTTCGGCGCCACCCTCGGGGCTGTCGTCGCCGCCGGTATTGTAGGCTCCGCCGCCCCGGTTGCTGGCCTCGTCCCAGAGGCCCCGCCACGCGCCCACACTCTGCGCCCCGGGCCCTGGGTCGGTCCCACGACCCCACAGCGCCCAAGCCGGCGCCGCGCCGCTCGCCCGCCCGCTCGGGAGCGGCGACCGAGCGACGCGCAGCCCCCGCCCGCGACCCCGTCCCCCGAGACCCGTCAGCTGGGGAGGCCGTGGCCCTGGTGCCAGCACTAACCGCCTCGCGATACCCCACAAGCGCACGTAGCCTGCGCTCGCCGCCATGCCCACCTCATCCTGAGGGCGCCCGCTTCCTTACGTCATTTCCGCCCCCAGAGAACACGTGACGGGACCGCCCTCCCACCCCGCTAACGCTACAAGAGCAAGAACAGCCCATGCGCTTGCGCAAATCGGAGGGTGAATCATGCCACCCAGCCCTGCCTCTAATCTTATCTTCTTGAGAAGGGGGGAAGGAGGTGGTATTGAAGATAAGAACTCCCTCTTGTGGGAGGAACTTCAAGGTGGGTGGAGCGGGTAGAACAGATAGTTCCTCCAGTTCTTGTAGCCGCCTGCTTCTATTGCTGGGGCACCTTTGAAGAACGCGCAGTTGCCGCGGGGAACTCTCTTGAACCTTGGCGCGCGGGATGCAACTGATTCACTCTTCGTCTCGGAGAGCGCAGACGCAAGATGCGGTTGAATCGCCTTCAATTTTGGGGCTTTAATTGGCTCCCCGTGTTTGTGCTGCTGGTCCCGGCACCCTGCAAAAGTGCTTCGAACAAATCTTCAATTTTCTGTACCAGGTGGGAGTCCTTTTTCCAGAAGACTAGTTGGCTCTCGGGCTAAGCCCGCCCCAAAGGGCGTGGGAGAGCCTAAGACCTGGGCCAGTCCCCGGGTCCCCAGGCCAGGTTGGGGCCTTAGAGCCAAAATGAGGGTCTTGTTTTACTGATGGAGAAACAGAAGAGGGAATTTACTCGAAGTGACTAGTGCAACAGAGTCCGAGTCAGGACTAGAATCTTGTTTTTCTTTTCCCTGAACCACGGTCACCCCAGGCTCCAGTCATACCTGTTTTTTTCCTCCCATAGTCTAGACTCTTGAGTGCTTTTCCTCCGTTTTCAGAATGCCTGTCGGCCTAATTCCTTTCCAGAAGATGCATTCTAAGACTGAGTCCTGATAGGAGGTGGAGAACTGAGTCTCTAGGAAAGGCAACAGTTGGAGAGATTTTCTAAAGCGGGATGCCTTTCTTGAAACTAATGAAAACTAGTTCAACTCAATACCGTGGAATCCGCTGCCCACTTATGTGCCCAACCCTGCCAAGCCTCAGTGGAGGAAAGCAATCTTTCCTTTTGGGGTCACTACAAAACCCTCACTGCCAGTAGGCAATCATTTTACTCTTCCCCAATGTAGGATCTCGCTCACTACAGCAGCTCTTCAAAACCTTTTCATCCCCTCCTCAAACTTTATAAGTATTCCATCCCTTCCTTCCTCCCCCAACCCCCCTCACCTTGCTTTATTTTATTGAATAGATTTAGGTCATTTGTCATCTTTTCTCTTGGTTCCTGCCACACTCTATTCTTTTACCCCTGTATGGGATGCTTTGGGGGGTTGTCTCTAATGGTGCACTTCCCAGAACACCAAAAAATAAAGTCCCTGAGGCCCAGAGACAGAAATAGAGGCTTATTAGCTGTTGTGCAAGATCCCACATACCTCAAACTAGAAAAACTTAAAGCCATTATGCCTTTGTAACGAACCAAACCCATCCAATATATATAGGAGGCATAATTATAAACTATGTCCCAATTGCTTCTCTCTCATCTTCCCTGGTCTCACATTTATCCTGGTTAATTCCAGTCTTCCAGAATCTGCCCTCTATATTATTTTAAGAAGTCAATTTAGGGCAAAGGTGTTAAAAAGTATACAAATTGAGGACAATTTCTGAAACTTTTAGTATGGGACAACTGGGAGAATTGCTTAGGTTGTAAATCCTTCTTGGGGAAATGATCCTTTTTGTTTTGTCTGGGGGCTGTAACCTCTGCTCAAGACTTTTGATATTCCAAGTGCCTTTGGCATATAAATTTGAAAGATACAGGTTTTTCTGTCTCTGTCAGAAGGAGCCCAAAAGTTTTGGTGCTGGAGGTAGGGGTGGGACAATTTTATCCTGCAAGGAGATGCTGACTTTTACTCTGGAGAATTGGTTTCATCCCAGCACACCTCTATCTCATGAAGAAGTAATCCTCCTTGCCAAGGCAAACTCCACAACTTTGCACAAGTAATTCCATTCCATCTCATTGTCTGGGATGTGTCTGAGAACAGTGGACACCCCCACTCCCCCAAAATAAAAATAAAATCTTGGAGTCAGAGTTAGAGTGCAAGACAGCAGCTTTAATCTTTCCCAAAAGGGACACTCCTTAGCTTTGAGTGCTTTAAGGAATGCCAAAGCACAGGATTTAAAACAACCAATTTATAGAATCCATAATCACAAACCTTCCCCCTAATCTTCCTCCTCCCCTCCATTTGTTCCTGTTGGATTCAGGTCATGGGAACCCTGACTCCTAAATTGAGGTCTGAAGAATTGAAGTTCTAAGGTGTGAGAGTATACAGATACTGAGGGAACTTGCACATCCTTTGAAGTGCACATGGTACCCCAAAGATAAGGAAGTTACTTAAATTGTAAATTGTCCTTGGATTGAGGCTTTTTTGTTCATTTCTGGGGAGCTTATCTCCATACTAAATCACCAGTCTTTGGAATGCAAAGTAGAGGGGCAGAACTGAAAGGTTTGGGGTTAGAATTGGGGGTAGGGTATCTCTATTCTAATGGGTCTAAGGTAGAGGTCCCCAAACTATGGCAGTGGGCCACTTGTGGCCTCCTGAGACCATTTATCCGACTCCCACCACACTTCCAGAAGGGGCACTTCTTTCATTGGTGGTCAGTGAGAGGAGCACTGTATGTGGTGGTGCCGCAAAGCACGGGGTCACTCACATACAGTACTATTTCTGGTGACATCCTTTGCATGGTACCTTGTTCTGAGAGTAACTGAATGAGAACGAGGTGCCACGCAAAGGATTATGTGGTTGCACAATGGAAGGCTTCAGCATGGTGAGCAGCGATCTGAGGGAGGGGATTCCACACTGTGTATTCTGCTGCCTGGTATAGTGGTGGCAGTGATGGGCCTGTGCAAGGTGTGACAGGCCCATCACAGCCAGCACTGCAGCCTCCGCTATCGCAGACAGTGGTATACAGATTTGTTCATAGTTTTTTTTAATAATCTGGCCCTCCAACGGTCTGAGGGACAGTGACCTGGTCCCCTGTGTAAAAAGTTTGGGGACCCCTGGTCTAAGGGGAAAACACTAATTTCTAGCTGGGTTATTTGAAACTATTGGGGTGCAGGCTGTCAAGCTTGAAAAAACACAGAACTATTAAATAGAAAAATCACTAATTAAGGAAAGGAGTTTTAGCGCTAAAATTGGGCCTCCTCGCAGAACTGTGCGCTATAAACCCATGCAGAGTCCTCAGACTGGCAGCTCCAGGCACTAAACTCCTGGGAGTGCTACCTCGTGAGATGACAACTCCAAGGAACAAAAGAATTTGGGGGACTTAAATACTATTTAGGGGATCCTGGGACAGGGAAAGATGATTGACATTACCATAGCTACAAGGAAATGGGAGTGTTCAAACTATACTGACAGTATATAAGCAAGCTTGGGAAAGGAATTATAGATAGAGGCTAGGGAATGGGCTATTTATTATGCATCCCTACACTGGTGTGGGTCTTCTTGGGAAAGGGTCCCTGATAGAATGGAAGAAACTATTAGGATAAAAGGATATTTTAGAATTTGATTAAAATTAAAATCTGTTAACTCTACCTAGCTAAATCCATTAAATATCTTAAGGACTATTGTTCAGTCTGAAACTGCTAGTTGGAGACTCCTTTCAGGGTAGATTCTCACAGGAACAGGGACAAGCTTTGGGGTCTCCATCTTTCAAGCTAACTAAACTTGGGGTTAATCAGATCTTACTAGACTACAAATTTTGGGGTTTCTAGATTCCACATCAACAAGGCTAAAGGGGAAAATCTTAATAACACTTCTGAGAAAGATGAAGATTATATCCCACTCACTAACAGATTGCCTTCTCTATCATCACTATCCTCACTTAATTTCTGTCTACTGGCTGCTTCCCTGCTGCCTACTAATGTGTCCCACATCTTCCTCCATCCTCAACCCTCATTTGATCTGTCATTCTACAGACTATTGCCCTATATCTCCTGCTTTTTGTGACTAAACGTGAGAAGACTACAGTCTAGTTTTTGACCCCCTAACCTAATCAATTGAAACCGTTCTTTTCTGTTTTTTTTTAGTTGAGTTTTATTTTAATAACAAAATTTCCATCTGACCACATATTCTACCATCCAATGGCAGTGACCTCTCTGCTGTTCCATTAACAAGTCATTGCTTATCCCTAAGGGCATTTTCACTGACTGTCTCTCATGCATGGAATACTCTTCCCCTCTTAGCTCTGCCTCCTAGTTTTCCTGGATTCCTTCAAGCCCAAGTAAAATCTTACCTTTTATAGGAAAACTTTCCCAATCATTTTTTAAAAAACCCTTACTTTTGTCTTAGAATTGATACTAAGTATGGGTCCCAAGGCACATGAGTGATAAGTCCTAGGCAACTGGACTTAAGTGACTTGCCCAGGGTTACATAGTGAAGCTCAATATGAGAGCAGGCCTGCGTTCCATCCTGAGGCCCATCTCCATGTAGTTGTGCCCCCCCCCCCCTTAGTTTTAGGAACTTTCCTGGATCTTTTTGGCCCCCTGTTTTGGCAACAGATATCCATTAGAATGCCAACTGGGTCAAAGAAAATTTCTATATACTTGGAAAGTAAGTAATGGCAAGACTGTGGAAATTGTGCGCACTGATTTTTCTTTTTTTTGGTCTCTGTAAGTAGATAGGAAGAATACCAGCAACTACTAGTGAGTGATTATTTTGCTTGAGTATAAGCCGATCTACTTCCCAGAAATCAGAAAGCTTTTTATAGTTGCTAGGGTGTTTGGAAAAATTGTTCTTCTGTCTCTGGTTTCCTTCTCAGAATTCACCCAGCCCAAGGTAGAAACTTTGAAAATAAGCTACTTAATGGATTGTTGGCTTTGACCTATGAATCAAGAAGTTAAGAACCACTTGTTACTAGGAACCTAGCACTTGTCTATTAGGAACCCAGAGGCTTGGGCAGAAGGTGCAGTGGAGTCAACATGGGACATTTCCAGTGCCTTAACACAGCACAACCAGGAATGAATGATGCTAGTCTTCATGACATACCTGCTCACATAAACAAGAACAACACTACTCACTGACATGGGCTTTTGGGGTCTCACAAAAGAGTGAAGATGAAGAGACTTGTAACCGTGAAAATGTGGGTTTCAAGACTGTGAACTGCCAAAAACTGTAAAGATAATTTTTAGAGTCTTGATTTAAATAAAAAAAAATAGTGGTTGCCATGGGAAAAATTCCCAAATATGAAAATACCCAAGTCAGCTGGGTTTATGGAGATTTTAATTAATACAAATGAAGAAATTAAGGAAAGGGAGAGAGAGAGAATAAGAGAAAATAATATGAAGGACCTAGGCCAAATGGCCTCCGCCTGAGCCTTAAGAGAGACTAGTCAGTCTTTTGTCACTTACCACAACATTTGTCCCAAGCAAAACTCTAGTCCTTCACTGAAATCCTCAACTCCTGAACTGAGTTCAGAGACCCAGCTCCTCCAACTAACTCCAAACTCCCACTAGGTTCAGAGAGCCAGCTCCTTTTAAAGAGAAATTTCTCTTATGTCACCTCCCCTAAATTTTCACATCTACCAATCACAGTAGCCGTTTTTCCCAGGACTGACCATTCTTAGTTCACATCTTCTTTTGTTATCACCTTCTCTGATTAGATTATATATTCTGAGTATTTCGCAACTCTTTGCTAAACTTGCCCTTTGTAAGTTGCTTGACCTTTTAGTGATTAATTTAACCTTTATAGATACTTAGCACCCTTTTGTATTAGATCTAAAAATAGACCTAGCTTAGGGTTTTTGCTTCACTATAAGTTTGAATTGGGGACTTTTCATTGTTCCATCAGGAGTTTACAATTTTATCTTCCCCTAAGGCACTGTCTGAGCAGGGTGGAGTAATTTTAAAGTTCTCAATACATTCCTGACCAAGTATCTATATTGTTTAAAATGGGGAATAGCTTAACCAAATCTTCTAAGGTACAGTCTGAGCAGTTTTAAGATTCACAGACTTAAAAACTGTATTTGTTGGTTCTGAAATTGGCTGAAGGAGGCTTACCATCTAGCTTTGGCCTCAGCTCAGAAAACCTTTGATTGAAACAAATGATGGTATGAAACCCAAGTTGGTTGTTAAGAACCTCAGCAATGTGGCTAAGCAATTTAGTGTGCAGGGAACCACAGAACAGTTGATTCTACCTTTGCAACCTATTTCCTATATTTTCCTTTCTTTTCTCTGACATTGCCATCACTGGTGCTGGCCCTGTCATCTCATATCAGAATTACAAGAGCCTATTTATTGGTGGATCTTTCTGCCTCATTTTCCCTCCTTTCAGCCCCTCCCTCCACCCCACCCCTCGCCCTGCAACCTATTCTCCACTTAACTATCAAAGTGATATTCCTCTAGCCTGGTCTGACCTTGTTGCTCACCTCAGTAAACTCCAATTGCCCCCCTAGTAGGTCCAGGATTAAATATAAATCCTCTGGCTTTTAAAACCACCTTTCCAATGTATGTTTATTTCATTCCATCTGCATTTGAACTCTTTGTTGTTCCTTGCACAAGACACCTCATTCTCCGGATTCTGAATTTTCATTGAGTGTCCCCCATATCTGGAATGCTTTCCCTCCTTCCTTCAGTCTTCTGGCTTCCCTGGTTTTGTCTCAATTAAAACCCTACCCTTTCAATCATCCTTGATGATAGTGCCTTCTCTGAGATTGCCTCCAGTTTATCTTCCATCAATCAATAAACATTTGTTAACCACCTAATATGTGCCAGGCACTGTGCTAAGATTGGGGATGCCAAGCAAAACAAAACAAAGAAGGCCCCTACCCTTTAGGAATTTACAATCTAATGGTGGAAACGATATGCAAACAAATATTGACAAAGCAAACCACATACAGAATAAATAGGAAGTAATTAGCAGGAGGAAGTCACTGGAATTTAGATGGGGTAAGGAAAGCTTCCTATAGAAGGTGGGATTTTAGGTGAGATTTAAAGGAAGCCAGAAAAGTCTGTAGTCAGGCCAAAGGAGGGAGAGATCCACAAATGGAGAGAGGGAGACAGACAGAATGTTCTTAGTTAAGAGATGGAGTGTCTTGTTTCAGTAACAGCCAAGAGGTTGGTATCACTGTATTTCAATACATATAAGGGAATAAGGTGCAAGAAGACTGGAAAGATAGAAGGGAGCTAGGTTATAAAGGGCTTTGAATGTTTAACAAGATATTTTATATTTGCTCTTCGAGGCAATGGGGAGCCATTGGAATTTTTTGAGGTCAGGGGAGGAGGTGATTTGATCAGACCTGCACTGTAAGAAAATCACTTTAGTGGCTGAATGGAGGATGGATTGGAGTGGAATAATACGGGTTTGAGGTAATGAAGACTTATACTAGAGTAGTGACAGTGTCAGAGGAGAGGAGGGAATATATTTGAGAAATGTTGCAAAGGCAAAATGGACAGTCCTTGACAATAGCTTGGCTATGGGGGCTGAGATTTAGTGAGATTTCCAGGATGACTCTTAGGGGGTGAGCTTGAAGGACTGGAAGAATGATGTTGCCTTCTTCAGTAATAAGGGTTTAGGGTTCTGTTTTGGACATCTTGAGATCAGGATATCCACTGGACATCCATTTTGAGATGTCTGAAAGGCTGTTGGAGATTCAAGAGTGGAGGTCAGCAGAGAGACTGGGGCAAGAATGGCAAATTTGAGAATTGTCAGCATAGAGATGATAATTAAATCCTTGGGAGTTGAAGAGATCACCAAATAAGACAGCATAAAGGGAGAAGAGAAGAGGACTTACATCAGAACCCTGAGGGACACCTATGGTTACAGGGCATGATCTGGAGGAGGATCCTGAGAAGGAGGTGCTAGATAGGTTGGAGGAAAACCAGGAGAGAGTGGTGAGTGAAAACCTGGAAATAAGAGGATGATCAACAGTGTCAAAGGCCATTGGATCAAAATCCAAGGTTTAACAACTTGTATTAATAACTAGTAACTTGAGAGAGAGTTCAAGTGAAATAATAAGGTTGGAAGCTGGATCTTAAGAATTAAGAAGAGATTGAAAAAATGGGGAAGGACCTATTTGTACAAAAATATTTGTAGCTGCTCTTTTGTGGTGGTGTAACAATTAAATTTAGGGTTTGACTCAATGAGAGTTAAAAAATAACATTGTGGTCGCTGTTTATAAAATATTAGCCCCTAAGTCAAAATGATTGTTAGCAGCTTTTATTTACAACAAGGTAGAGATAGTGAAAGTGGGAAATATAGGAAATATATCCTAAGTGCTGCTCTGGTGAAGTCTGGCTCAGACCCTGGCAGAGGCTTCCCCAAGTCCTGATCTCCGCATGGATTTCCTGATAGCCCTCAGCCAGAAGTCCCAGTAGTGTCTTCAGCTGGAGTTCCACCAACTCAGAATGACTCCAGGGGAAAGCATGTCTCTTCAGCTCTACTCACCAATGCAGAATCCAAGGGAAGAGTCTCTCCAAAAGCCAAAGAAGGAATGGTCTCCAAGGAACCAATCTCTCCAAAAACCAAGGAAGATAAGAGAGACCAGACCATGTTGGTCTCTTTTATATCCCTTCTTCCTCATTATTTCCTGTCTCTCCCCCTCTTCACAGAAATCATTTGCAGTCTTTCAATTTGCCTAGCACTACCCATGGCTGAGCAGTGTCCTTGGGAGGTGAGAGATTTTTTTCTAGTAAGTGACTGGCGAATTCTCTTACTTAAATGTTATTAGCTATTAAGTAGGGGTACTTTAAGTTCTTGATTTGATTAAAAATAGACAAGGGGAGAGTTAATTCTATCTTCACAGCAGCAAAGAATTGGAAACAAAAGGGATGTCCCTAAACTGAGGAATGACTGAACAAATTGTGGTATGGTGATGGAATATTATTGTGCTAGAAGGAACGATGAACAGGATGATTTCAGAGAGTTGGAAAGACCTATGTGGACTGATACAGAGTAAAATAAGCAGAACCAGGAGAACATTATACACAGTAACTGCAATATTGTGGAACAATCAAATGCTACTAAAAGCAATAAAACGATCTAGGACAATTCTGAAGGACTTATGAAAAAGAATGCTATACACCTTCAGAGAAAAAACTGTTGGAGTAGGAATACAGATGAAAACATTTTTATTTGGGTATGTGTTTTGAGGTTTTGGTTTATAAGGATTATTCACTTACAAAAAATGTGTTTTGTGTGATAATACATGTATAACCGAGAAAAAAACAAATTTAAAGCCAATGATCTCAACCACAAAAAAAAAATCAAGAAGAGAGAAAGTGGAGGCACTTATTGAAGATGACTTTTCTAGCTACAAAAGGAAGAAGAGATATAGGATAAGAGCAGGAATGGAAAGATTAACTGAGGTTATTTTCAGGATAGAGGGGATTGTCATGTGTGTAGGTAGTAAGAAATTAACCAGTATATAGGGAAAGATTGAAAATAACCAACAGAATGGAGATGACAGAGGGGTCAATCTTTTGAAGGAGACAAGATGAGATGAAATAGCTTGAAAAGAGGAGGAGCCTTGGTAAGGAGGAAGCCCACTTCATTATGTGACTCACGATGTTGCAGAAGGCACCTAAGTGATAAGAAATGAAGAAGAGAGGAAAAAAGCGAACCCACAGCAGATAGCCTCAGTATTTTTCTGTAAAATGGGTAATACCTGAAAGAGTAAGGGGAAGAGAAACCGTGGAATCTTTGAAGAGGGATGTCAAGGTTTGGAAGAGCTGCTGTGGAGAGTGGAATAGTGAGTTGATAAGGGAGGTAGAGTAGATTATTTAGCAGTAGTGAGGGCCCAGTTGAGGGAGGTTGTATAAGAAATTTGTGGTGGACCCAGTCAGAATGGTTGCATGATTTTCTCCACCTTTGTTCAACAACATGTATGTAGGAAGGAAGTAATGGAAGTGATCCAAGGCTGGGTGTAATCAACAGTATGATAAGGGAACTAGTGTTTCAAGAGAGAACAGTATACAATTGAACTGGTTCATCAAGAGTCAAGATGGGGAGAAGAGGAGAAAATGACTAGTGTAGGCAGATGGCCTGGGAGAGAATTAAAGGGCCAAGGGATTGAAGGATATTATGCAGTTGAAGAATAGAGCTATAAAAAAGAAGGCAGATGGAGAGGTGAAGAGTCAATAATAATGTCAGAATTCTCCAAAATGGTGGTGGCACATTTGTAGATGACAAAATCAAGGATCTGGTCATTTTTGTGGGACTGAGGTAGGGTGGGAGGTGAGTAGGTTGAGGAATGGGAGTAGTTAGGGTTTTTGAGGGAGAATTAATATATACACTGGAGTCCCCTAGTAGGAGGGCAGGAGTTGAGGAAGAAGAAAAAAAATAGCTCCTAGGATTTTGATTAGATATGAATAGCATGAACCTCAGAGGAAAAATTGTTACTGAGTGATGGAAGAAAGGGAAGAACTTGAAAGTGGGAATGGGAAGCAACAAGTATTTCAACTCACCCACCTTGATCAGTAAGCTGAAGAGAATGAGTGAAAGTGTAACCAGTACTGGAAAGAATAGCCAGGGAGGCTGTGTTGACAGGGTGAAGTGGGGTTTCAGTAAGAGCTATTGGAGGGAAGGAATGGGAGAATAGATTTAAGATGAAGGTAAATTTGTTGCCTATGTAACAGGACCCAGTGGAAGAGTGGAGTAATGATGTAACTGCTTTTAGAGGATTGGGAGTAGGGGGGATATCAATGAGAAATTTTATGGTAGGGAGTGAGGAATGGTGATTTATAGGAGTTTCAGAGTCATTGGGATATGAAAGATATGACCAGGTGTGGGAATGTTCATGATTGAGTGGATGATATCATACCTTAGGACACTTCTCCTTTTAGCCACCTTGTGGCTATGATAGAGATTTACTAGGGAGTCCCATACTCTAGCAGTGATGATCTGGGAACTCTTGGGAGTCCCAGAGATTGTCCTAAAGTCAAAATTATTTTCATAAAAATGAGACATTTTAATTTCTAATATGGTAAATGCTGATGTCACAAATGCAAATTCTTTGGAGTCCTCAGTGACTTTTAAGAGTTTTTATTTTAAATTTTATTTAATTTAGAATGTTTTTCTATGGTTGCATGATTCATGTTCTTTCCCTTCCCTCCCTCCAACCCCATTCCCTAGACCAATGCAAAATTCCACTGGGTTTTACATGTGTTCTTGATCAAGACCCATTTCCATATTATTGATATTTGCACTAGGGTGAACATTTAGAGTCTATATCTCTAATAATTTCCCCATCAATCCATGTGATCAAGCAGTTATTTTTCTTCTGTGTTTAAAAGAGTTTTTAAAAAGGTCTTTAAACCAAAAAGTTCAAGAGCCCACAGTGCCAGCTGGCAATGAGTGGCAAGGTCCATATCCTCAATGATTGCCAGTCAGCTGCTTTCTATTCCTGGCTTCCACTTCTCTTGTGGAGTAATACTAACTTCTTGTCAAGAAGTGTGTAAATTAAAGAATTCTATCTACCTCTAGAGAAAGAAGTATTTGGAGTCAGAATGCAGATGAAAGTGGATAATTTTTCAATTGTTTATTTGGGTTTTGGTTTTATAAAATTACTCACAAAAATGGACAATATGGAAATATGTTTTACATGATAATACATGTATAACATAGATCAAATCACCTACCAGCAATTGGAGGGGAAAGGAAAGGGAGGGCATGAGGAGAAGAGTTCAATCATATAAATTAGGAAAACTCATGTGAAATTTATTTTTTTGGAAATTTATTTCCAAGGAAATTTATTACATGTAATTGGTAAATATATACATACATATATATGTATATATATATATATATATTAAAAAGCATATAAATTTGTGGATCAATTCAAACAAAATGATCTCTGAGCCCAACCCATCCAGCCAAACCCATCAGTGTCTGAGGAGTATTAGTTATCTGACTTTGGCATTAAACTCATTTTTTTTTTAAACCCTTACCTTCCGTCTTGGAGTCAATACTGTGTATTGGCTCCAAGGCAGAAGAGTGGTAAGGGCTAGGCAATGGGGGTCAAGTGACTTGCCCAGGGTCACACAGCTAGGAAGTGGCTGAGGCCGGATTTGAACCTAGGACCTCCCGTCTCTAGGCCTGGTTCTCAATCCACTGAGTTCCCCAGCTGCCCCCATTAAACTCATTTTTATCCAGGACCTTGGATCCTGCATGGAGCCTTTATTCTTATTAGTGTGGTCCATCTTATTGTGAGAACTAGTTCGCTTAACCTGACATGGGCATTGTACCCCCAGAAGCTCAGGCAAACTATTATCAGTGAAATTCCTTTGCTTCCTTACATCCTGGTGACTCCTAGCCTAAAACACCTAATGACCCCTATAGGATCCTGAGATGATTGTCGTCCTTTGGTCCTCCTTAGATTTAAGATGGACAGAGAGATGCACCTCCAGGCTACACCTCTGTTCTATCAGACTGTATCTCAGACATCTGTCTGTTCCCTAAAACTAAAGAATCTTTTATAAGGGTCATTCCCTATGTCTACAGGCAGTCCCCAGTCAATTAACCAAACCCCTAACTGAACGCCTGAGGGTTTACCACTCTAGAGTCATGTCCATACCATGACACAGCATCTGTTGTAAAGAGTATATAATCCCCAGAGCTGATGTTGTTTGGGGGACAGCTTTTCCATCCATGCTGTCCTCCCAAGGAGCAGCCTTCCATCTTGCTGTTCCACCTGTACTATCCTCCTAGCCATTCTCAACATTACTCTCTAAATTAATAAATTTCTCTTTTTATTTTTAAACTAAGTTTTGGAGTCTTGCATTCTTGCAAAAGGTATCCTTCCTGAACCCCAGGAGTATACCTCTTCACCCCCCCCCCCCAACAAACCCATTATGCAGAATCTAGCTTGCTGTCAATCTCAGACCATATTTCACAGTAAATTGAAAGCATGATTACTTCCTGGAAGGGTGTGTTGTTTGACTGCCATATATATCAGTTTCCTATTTCTGTGTTTCCCCAGACCAAAACTCCTCTAACTGTACTAGATATGTTTTCTTTTCTAATGGCACAGAAGTGCTTTGAGACACTTATCTAAGGACTATTTCTCTCTGTATTTGTGTGACCTGAACTGTGGCTCTTTCCATAAGGAACTAAGGACTCAAGAGTCTAGGAACTTGTGAGAAATAATTTGACCCCCTATCCTATTTGGTAGACTCCTGCACATCCTAAATCAAGTATTTTACTGCTATGCTAATTCCCAATTAGTATTATCCAGTTTAGTGTGATTCCATAGGGGTAGAGATGACTTCTTTTGCATTAACAGACATTAATTTACATTTACTCTATTAAAGATAATCAACTAACCTTATTACATAGCAAAATTAAGAGTAATTAGATAGAATAGGTTAAATAGATTCTTATATTAGATTTTAAATTTATAGAGTCTTTTCTATATTAAATTTTAAATTTAAATTTTAAACTTGTCATACCAAAAAAAAAAAAAGCCCTAAATGAGGATCTCTGCCTATGTGGCCTGATTAGTAAGTGTCTCCATGGACAAAGAACTCTGGACCGCCACCTTGGGTCATCTGAGTACTTCTTGATAAAGATTTTCTAATGGGGGAGAAAGTCCCTATAAAACATCCCCTAATTATTTCGGGAGCCAGTGCCCAGCATTTGGGTAGGATTCTGACTGCCTTGTACTTAACATGGTAGAACAATTGTAAGCCAGCAACTGAGAGGAGATCTAACAATCAGTTACCCTGAATTTACTGGCCCTTTACTCTGTGAACCCCAATGTGATCATGAGACCATCAGCGAGATTTTGTATTTTGTTCTGTACCCTCTGAATTGTCTGGGCCTTAAGGGATATAAAACTTGTACTCTAGAACATGGAGGCTATGTAATAAGGTTAGTTGATTATCTTTAATAGACTAAATGTAAATTAATGTCTGTTAATGCAAAAGAAGTCATCTCTACCCCTATGGAATCACACTAAACTGGATAATACTAATTGGGAATTAGCATAGCAGTAAAATACTTGATTTAGGATGTGCAGGAGTCTACCAAATAGGATAGGGGGTCAAAGATTGATATATATTAATTTAAGGTCGCCAAGGAATTCAGCTATGTAATTCCTAAATGAAACTCAAGTCAGCAATCAACCTTTTATGGAGTTTTTAATTACAAACAGGAGGAAGAAAGGTATGAGAGGGGGGGGGGTGGAGAGAAGGGAATAGGGCTTAAATACCCCCTCTGTTTAGGCTGGGCCAAAAGGCCCAAGCCCTTAGATAGCTGAGGCAAAGAAAAGAGATCAGTCCCTATCACTCACGTGACCAAAATGGAGAAACAGTCTCAAGGGCCTCCACCTCCAGCTTCCTTCAGAGCAAGCTTCTCAGAGCACAACCTCTCAGAGCAAAACCTCTCCAACCACCTTCCAGTCCTCAGACCCCGCTATCTTTAAGGAAACCATCTAAGTTCCCTCCCCTCAGTTTTCACATCTACCAATCACTGTCCATGTCTTCCCTGTGCCAATGGTGGCTCTAGCTTAACCCAGGACCGCCCAGAGGTCTGCCCCTTTGCACATGTCTGTTGAAGGTCATATTCTCAAATAATTAAATTTTGATCTATGCTGCAGCCCTTCCTAAATCCTGTTAGGACTGAGTAGGGTGGAGATTGTAAGTTCCAAGACCTGGTTCTGTCATTCCAAGTATCTCTATTGTATCAATTCTAAAATCAATCATGACTCAAAGAACTTCCTGTTCTATGCTTAAGCATAGGTCAAAGCCCTTTCCATTGTTTAGCAAAAGGTTTCTGTCCTAAAGTAGTCTTAGGTAGGGAGGAGAAGGACCCTCCCTACCTAATGTTGGTAATGGGGAAATTTCCAACATTCATAAGTCTAATAAATTTTAAGGTTTACAACATTACTTATGTATGATAAGTAAATTTATTGCTAAACTTAATTGCTATTTTTTTTACCTAATTAAAATAATTTTCTTCATTGAATTTTGGCTGTTTTGCCACACTTCCCTTGATTTCACTTAGAGGCCATTTCAACAAAAACCTTTCCATGGAAATTTGTTTCTTCCTCCCTTTCAGAACGTTTTGATAATGTGTGAAACAAGTGTCTGTTGCAACTTTTTCTGGGTGTGCCTTTTAAAGAAACTGTTTAATTTTTCCCCAAATCCTCAACATTTCCTTAATCTCCCTTGTAATGATTACCTCATGCACCTTGGGCTCCTCCCGAGGAAGCCTGAGACTTAAAGCAAAAATCCTATAGTGACTGCTTGTACCTCAATTGCTCGCTCGTGTATCAAGGTACCACTGCACCTTGCTAAGTGGGCTTATCTAAGAGAGTCCTCTTCTCTCTCCCTCCTCCATTCTAGGGGGAAATGAGTTGCTCTGGCATGGATTAATCTCTCCATTCTATGTTCTTTATTCTTCCATTCTGGCTGTTTGAAAAGGGCAACAAGAGATTGGAGACCATTATTCCTTACTTTTATTTCTAAGCTTTTTATATGATAAAAATGTTTTCCAGTGTAAAATGGAGCCATTTGCTATATTTTACTTATTACATAGGTCTAGAGATATGAGAGGTGTTGCTTCCCCCTTTCAATTGAGCTGAGCTGGCAAAAAAGGGATATGGGGGTTGCTGACTTTGCATGCCTGATAAAGAATGAAAGAATAAAGTACTACTAGTAAAATGCACTCGCATGCCACCATGAGCTCACGTAAGCCCCAAAGTTAGTGGGTAACCATTTTCTTTCTCTTGGAGGCATCATAAGTATAATTAGAAAGAAAAAAGATCTGCCTTCATGAAGGGGATGGAGTGAATTTCCCAGACATTCACAGTCAGACTCCCTCTGTATTCCACCTTGGAATGTTGGTGAATAAGCCATGCTAAACTGTTCATTACTCCTGAGCCTGGAGTGAAAGAAAATCTGGGGGCAATGGGATTGTTGTTCAGTAGTGTCAGATTCTTTGCGACCCCTTCTGGGGTTTTCTTGGCAGTTACTGGAATGGTTTGCCATTTCTTTCTCCAGCTCAATTTGCAGATGAGGAAACTGAGGCAAACAGTGTTAAATGATTTGCACAGTTAGTGTCTGAAACTGCATTTGAACTCAGGTCTTCTTCACTCTAAGCATGGCATCTATCTACTATGCCAACTATCTGCCCCAAATAAAGGGATTAACTAATCATAGTACCAATCACTGGGCCAAATATCTAGGAGGAAAGTAGTTTAGTCTTGTAAGTGGCCCTGCATTCAAGACAGGAAAATGCAAAAAACAAATCCTCAATCCTGTTTTTTCCAGGGACCCTGATCCTGAGAAAAAGTGAGATTCTCTTAGGCTTAGGGGCAGACATATATAAGGTATACAAACAAGAACTTTGACTCCAAGGCTGGAGCTAAGGGAAAGGTGCTGGATTTGATATCAGAGGACTTGAGCTCAGATTCTGTATCTGCCACTTATCCTACTATATAACCTTAGACACTTCACTTAATTTCTCTAAATAAATGAATTTAGATCAAATCATTGCCAAAGTTACTTCCAGGTCTAAAACTGTTTAGATTATTTGGAAATTGAAAATGAGAATTTTTGAAAATTCATCATTAACTCTATGTAATTTGTATGCCAAGATTAGATAGAGTTTTGGACACACTTCTTCAGTTTCCTTCTCTATAATATGGGGATAATAATAGCAGCCACCTCCCCAGGGTTGTGGTGAGGTTAAAATGAGATAATGTTTGTAAAGGTCTTTGCTTTAAATTTATTACATTTAAGTAAATAAATAAATAAATAAAAATTTAAAAATAAATATATAATTGTATATAATATATACATAATAAAATAAAAATTAAAAATTTAAATTTAAATACTCCATAAACACTAGTTGTAATTATGAGCTATTATTACTCAAATGAATTCTTGAATGGTCTGTACCTCAGTCGGACTTGATGCAAGAAAGATCAGACCAAGATTCTAGGTCTAGGATATCATAGAAGGAGAGAGATATTTGGAGAACAAAGTCACCTTGTTTGAAACTATAGAAAGAAAGTTCCATCACCCAGTAGCAATGAGAACACTATTTTCTGTCTGGAGGACACCCCATTTCTTCAGGGTTCCAGATTCTCAGTAGGCCGTTTTACTTTTCTCTTTATCTCCAGGGCTTAGTATGGTAGGGAGGCATCTGATAGATGCCAAAGGCCTGTGGCTTGATGACTTGTTTTAATATGGATATGGAAGGAGAATCATCATGAAGACTAAGAGATGTGATCAATGACACATGTAAAACCCAGTTGAATTGCTCGTTGGCTATGGAAAGGGGGGGGGATGGGAGGGAAAGCACATGAATCATGTAACCATGGGAAAATATTCTAAATTAATTAATTAAAAAGGTTTTGTTTTTTTTTAAGTGAAGACTAAGATGTTAATATTATATGGATTAGGCAGGTACTGTTCATCCTGGGACTTAAGTGACCATTAAGGAACATTGGGTTTTTTTTTTTCCCCTTTTGTCACAGGGAGTATACGGTGAGGACTGGAAAGATTCATTATGTTGAAATTGGCGGACATGAGGTAAGTTCATTTAGCATTTCTCATGGACTTTTCTTTGACCTTATGTTGCTTGTGTTAGCATAACTATAATAGGATGATGATGAAAATAATAATAATGATAATGTTTTATGTTTGCATTGCATCTCATGGTCTCTGTTAGGCAGGATGGGCCTTCCTATTTTATGCATGAGGAAACTGCAACTCAAGATGACATTTGCCCAGAGACACTTCATAGACTAGATGATAGACAGGATTTTAGACTGGAGTCCATGGCTCTTTCCAAGTACATCATTTGATATTAGGTTAAAGGAAGGAAAGAAAGAAACAAGCATTTATGTAATAGGTACTATGTGCCAAGCACTTTACAAATAGGATCTCATTGGATCCTCACAACAGTCCTGGTGGGGAGATTGCTCCCATTATCCCCATGTTCTAGTTGAGGAAACTGAGGAAGACAGAAGTTAAGTGACTTGCTCAGGGTCACACAGCTAGTAAGCGTCTGAGGCCACATTTGAACTCAGGTCTTCCTAACTACATATCTAATGCTCTCTCCATACCACCACCTAGTTGCCCTGAGTTAAAGAACTGTACTTTGCATGTAGTACACACCTTTACACTTGCTTGAATTGAGTTGAATTATACCATAGCCAGACAGAAAAAAATTTCAATTTATTCATAAGAAAATGAAAAAAAAAGTTCCATTTTGCACAATAGAGACTTCTTAAAATTTGGATTTTTTTTTTGGTAAAGTGAAATACATTGACTTGAATTTTAATTTGTCAAAGATTTTTTTAATAAGGAAAAATTTGGGAAGTTTTAATAGTCTTTGATCTTATGGGGGTTGGGAATCAATAGTATGATCTGGAAGCAAGAACAGTACCTCTTAGGCTGCATCAAGAGAAGCACAGGAAATTATATTCTCAGAATCCTCTGTCCATGCCAGACCACAGCTGGAATATCCTATTTAGTGCACTGTTATTCTAGGATGGATAGTGACAAGCTGAGGAAGCCTGATGTGGTGGCCTCAAAGCCTGCCCTTAATAATTACTGGCTGTGTAATCCTGGGCAAGGCATTGACTCTCTTAGGATTCTGGGAAACTCTCTAAGAGTCTGAATTGTAAAGAAGGTACTGACCTGCATTTAGATTATTTAGATTTTTTATTTAGATATTTAGATAAATTTAGATTAAGGGTTAGAGTTTCCTTACTTGGGACTTCTGCTAATGCACAGGTCCAGTCCTTGACCCCATTGACAAACTAAAGGGCAACCAGGAAAGTAAGAAGACTTGAACCCCCATAATTTGAGAATCACTTGAAGGAATGAGGAAAATTTAATCTGAAGAAGAGGAGCCCAGTGGTGGAAACATAACTTCAAATTAAGGACATTCATGTGAAAGAAGAATAAGAATTTGCTCATCTTGGTTCCAAAGCACAAAAGCAGGAGCCATGGGTAGAAGTTATAGGGGGGTAGATTTCATCTTGAAATTTAAAAAATCCACAATTTCCTAGCAATTAGAACTATCCCAAATCCTGTAATTTCATGATTCTGGAAAGTGGGGTGGGCAACCTTGAGTGGCAGCAGATTCCTTTTCTCTAGAGATTTTCAAGAAAGGTCAGATGACCACATGTGAAGGCTCTTGTTTTAGAGGGAATGCCTGTACAGGTGCTAATTCTACCAGACCACCTCTCTGGACTACCAGACTTTTGCAAGTTATTTGCATTTTGGTCTCTTTGTCAAAGCATTTAAAATCTACTGCAAATTATTTTTCTAAGGATGTACTGTATAAGCATGGGGTTGAATCTTAAGTAATCTATTTAAAGTATTATATCTGACAGGATTACACATGTAAAATCTATATTATATATTCTACTCTCTCAGGGAGGGGTTGGTGAGAGGGAGACTGGAAGGGAAGGAGAGAGTTTGGGACTCGAAACTTAAAAAAAAAAGAATGCTAAAAAATTATTTTTCTATGAAATTGGGGAAAAATTATTTTTTTTTAAATGCCTTCTCCCAATAAAAACAAAATATTACATCTACAAGTGCTGTGAGATATGGGAGTTGGACCCTTAACCTCTCAGGGCCTTTAGGCAAAGCTTTAAAATGATGAATTATAGGCAAATTGCTGCCAAGGGGTTTGGGGAAAATGAATGATTTACCATAGAAATATTACTAATAAATAATACAACTCAACATTAATTTACCTCGAGGCTGAGGTATAAACTTAAATAAATCAATAAATCTTTGAACTGTGTTTCTAAGTTCTAAAATGCAAGAAAAGACATAACATTTAAAGAAATCCTTTGGTAAATCTAGCTTGTATATTGAACAATCACCTTCTGGTTTATGTTAGACTTTTCATATCAATTTTTAATTTCATTATTGTGGGTATAGTTATACAAGAGAATTGTTTTGTTCAAGTTGATTGACAATATGATTTCATTGTTATCTCCCTAGAATCTGCTATATTATGCATATGATAAACCAATAATTCTAGTCCATCCATGTCATTCCCACATTGCTTTGTTTTTAGGGTAAGAAACCATTATACAGCAATACTTTTGGAGGGATTAAAATGTTGCCATTGGGGGGCAGCTGGGTTGCTGGGGTGGGGGGGATCTGGGTAGCTTAGTGAATTGAGAGCGAGGCCTAGAGAAGAGAGGTCCTGGGTTTAAATCTGGCCTCAGATACTTCCCAGCGGGGTGACCCTGATAACCCCCATTGCCTAACCCTTACTACTCTTCTGCATTAGAACCAATACACAGTATTGATTCCAAAATGGAAGGTAAGGGTTTAAAAAAAAGTCGCCTTTAAACAAAATACTTAAAGGTATTAGTAAACATAAGTGTGACATATACATGTGTGGCATATAAATATTGATAATGTGGTAACCCTAACCCTAACCCTAAATTTTTTTTTTTTAGAATCTTGGATCTTATATACCATCACCTCCATAAAATGCTGCACAGGGGGTTAAATTAGCTCAATGTGCATTGAAACTGACCACTAGGTAGTGCTCTACTTGAGCTACCAATCCTGAGCAGTCTCTTAAAGAAACAAAAATCAAGCATCAACGTCCTCATTAGCCCCTGACCTGGACTCAAGACTGCAAATGGGTGGGCTTTCCCTAGCTATCCTACAATAGTTCTATTGCTTTTCTTTGAGTTCAAAAGTGTTTTTTAACCCCTTGACCTGAGTTTAGCTGAAGAGAGGAAATATTTATTTAATGTGAAATTATGAAATTTTCTATTTATAATCTCAACTCACTTGCTAAAGCCTTTTTGCTTGTGCATATTTTTTTTTTGAAAATTTTATTTAGTCAATTTAGAGCATTACTCTGTGGTTACAAGAATCATATTCTTTCCCTCCCTCTCCTTCCCCCAACCCCTGCCCATAGCCAACAAGCAATTCCTCTGGGTATTACGTGTCCTTGATCAGAACCTATTTCCATGTTGTTGATGTTTGCACTAGGATGTTCATTTAGGATCTACATCCCCAGCCATATCCCCTCAATCCATGTATTCAAGCAGTTGTTTTTCTTCTGTGTTTCTTCTCCCACAGTTTTTCCTCTGGATGGGAATAGTGTTCTTTCTCTTCCCTCTGAGTGGTTCAGGATTACTGCATTGCCACTAATGGAGAAGTCCATTACATTTGATTGTACCACAGTGTATCAGTCTCTGTGTACAATGTTCTCCTGGTTCTGCACCTTTCGCTCTGCATCAATTCCTGGAGGTCATTCCAGTTCACATGGAATTCCTCCAGTTTGCTATTCCTTTGAGCACAATAGTAGTCCATCACCAACATATACCACCAATTTGTTCAGCCATTCCCCAATTGAAGGGCATCTCCTCATTTTCCAATTTTTTGCCACCACAAAGAGCGTAGCTATGAATATTCTTGTACAGGTCTTTTTCCCTATTATCTCTTTGGGATACAAACCCAGCAGTGCTCTGGCTGGATCAAAGGGCAGGCAGTCTCTTAGTGCCCTTTGGGCATAGTTCCAATTCTTGTGCATATATTTTAACATGTAGTTAACAGAGTCAACTCTACGTTAGACTGATTCATGATTTGTTTTGTACAGCTTTTAAACATATTGCAGTATCAGCTTAGAATAGCTGGTTTCCTTTGGTATCTAAGGACATTGGTTGCTGCAAAGTTCTTTGGGATCTTTCCATTGTTCTTTTTGTCTCATGTGAATAGCAATGCTTTAACAAGTACATATGTCTTCTTTATTCTCTGTAGCCAGTGTGTATGTGTATAATATATTTATTTATTTATATATATTTTCACAAGAATATATATCTTTCTTTTTTTATGTAATCATAAATCAGCTCCTTTATAACAAGCAAGCTACCTCCTCTTTGTCTCATATAATGAATGGTATATATAATATTTGCTAAATTGTAAGTGAAGTGCCAGGTTATCGATCCCAAGGATGAAACAAAGACCAACAATGTAACACACAGGAAGGAGTTTATTAAACAAACTGCAGCTTGGGCTCATCTAAAAATGGTTACAGCCCTGAGTCTGGGTCTTGCAGGCTTTTTATACACTTTTGTGGTAGGGGGGAGTTCACAGGAATTCCTAGGGCTGGGGTATTATCAGTTCCTAGCATATGTCAAGAGGGGGAGTGAGAGGAACTCCTGAGGTTAAGGGTCATTATGGCTCCTAGCATATGTCAGGAGGGGGAATGACAGGAACTCCTAGGGTTAGGGGTCAGGGAGGGGAAAGAAAGGGTTTGGGAGCTGGCTCATTCCCCACTTCTGCTATACATGAGTAATCTTCCTCATGTGACCATATTATCATAAGGGGATTCAGGAGGAGTCAGGGTTTGATATTGCTGGTGAAGGACCAGAGCTGGACAGTATTAATGCAATACTTGACAAAGGCTACTAGGCGATTAAGAATGCATGGAACTAGCCCTGTATGATCAACATAAAAGCAAAGAACAACATAGGGCCCTTTCCAGTGAGGCTGGAGGTTCCCCTTCCTATACCTAGAGTAGTAGACCTTCAGGCATTTGGTCAGGGGTTTGGACATAGGTAATGACCCTCATAAAAGATTCTTTGGTTTTAGAGAACAGACAGGTGTGAGATACAGCCCGACAGAATTGAGGTATAGCCTGGAGAAGCACCTCCCTTGTCCATCTTAAATATAAAAGAGGATCAAAGGAGCACAATCATCTCAGGGTCCTATACGGGTCATTAGATATTTTAGGCTAGGAGTCACGAGGATGTAAGGGAGCAAAGGAATTTCACTGATGATAGTTTGCCCGAATTTCTGGGGGTACAATGCCATGTCATCTCCCCCCCTCCAAATATCTAAGGGAAAAGGGGAAATGGTTTCAGTTTTCTGTAGCTTCTTCAGAGCTGAGAATGGTTGTAGAGCTGTCCTTGCCTATTGTCAGGAGAGAGGTATTGACTGTAGGCAATGTCCAGGGCTTCAGGCTGGGATGGTTGCAGAGGTTGTAATAGCATCTGGGTGACTCCCAAAAGTGCTTCTACCCTAGAAGCAACTAGAGAAGTGACAAGGTTACAAATGCAAGGTCCACATATCCCACAGGGGAATAGCCAAAACTTGAACAGGGAGGGAAAGGCTCTAGGCACAGGGTCTTGAGGGGTATGTCCTCAATGAATGTCTGGGTCCTAGGTAGGTGGGGACCTGCTTGGAGATCTGAAGGATGTCCAGCAACTGCTTCCCCTGATTGGCAGACAGATCACAAGGGGGAGAGTCAGCCCCTAAGATAGAAGTATAGAAACCGGCACTGGGACCAAAACTAGAACACCAGATAGAAACAGAGAAAATTAGTACAATAGTAATTGATATTACACATTTGCATTTGGGTATCTTAGCCAACAGACTTCTTCAGAAATCATCTTCTGACAGGATTAGATCTCTTTAGGAAATTGGATTCCTGAGTTGTTTGCAGAGTGGGTATGTAATGTTTCTGTTAAAGAATATCCTTTTGCAAAGTACACATTAACTATAAACATCTATAAACACTTGAGTAACAATATTTTACAGATGAATTTCTTTACCCCAGATTCTGGGGGAAATTCAAGAAAGCTTTGAGCTACATTTCCAAGCTCAAGATCCAAACTTCAACTGTGGTAAATTAAGGCTACAAATACAAGCCATCTATTAATAAACTTCACCTACTTCTCAAAGTATGTTCCCTAACAATTTAAGAATTTTCAATTATCAACCTAATAGGTTGTTTGGCGAAATGGAAACTTTAATTTTATAATTTGCATTATGTACTGATTATGAGAATTTGTCACAAAGGAAAAGGTAGACAGGGAAAATATTTCCTCATGTCACAAAGGACACAGTTAGTGGCTTCATGTACAAGCCAAGGCTGTCACTGGCTCATGCTATTATTGATTCACTTAAGGATTAGCAGCCTAGATGGACAGAAAAGGTCCATTCCCAGAAGAGCCCAGAAAATGCCTCTGTAACCATCTGAGGATGTTCTCTGTCCTTTGTGTACTTTGCCACCATTAGATCCCAGAAGCCTTCTTTTTCCTTAAAAGACAAGTCTTTACCATTACAGCTCAGAGAAATTCTGCTTATCAGCAGTACAGAAACAAATTTCCATACCCTCAAACAAGCCTTTCATATACCTATAAGGCTGATCACTCAGTTATTCTTATATATTTTGGCAATAATTTACATATCACACTTTAGTCACAAAACCTGAAATAAAGAACATGAGCACTGAATTGAGTAGCTCCATAGTAATATAAATCAGGGCTGTATCATCTCTTGGACCTGGGCCATCTGAAAGACTAAGACAAGACCATATAGGAATCACTTCAGGGTAACTGTCCAGAGAAATTAAAGAATCATAAGTGATTTTCCAACAACACATACATTAATTTTAGAAATTATCTCTAGGTCACGGATCCAATTATAAGAGTAGAACATCTATCTGTTCTCTTTCACCTCCCTATGTGTCTCCTCTCTCTCTCTCTTTCTCTCTCTCTCTCTCTTTCTCTCTCTGTCTCTGTCTCTGTCTCTCTCTCTCCTTCCCTCTCCCCCTCTCTCCCTCCCTTCAAAACCCTCTGCTTAAAAAGCAGAGCAAGAATTCCATTCTTCCTTCACAAATCTGCATACTCAAGCTTTATGGACTTTAGATCAAAGTCCCTTTCTTCTGAATTCAAATCCAACATACCTTTACCTTCCCACCCTCTCTGACTTGCTTAAGTCAAACAAACATTCCGTTGGTATCACTTCAATTGCTAATTGGTAACCCAAAAGAATTCTGATTTAAAGGATTACATCATTGAACCACTGCATTTTTAGCAAAGCGCTCGTCAATTATAAGTTTTTGGTCATTTTAGCAGCAACACATAACAATCATAAAATTCTGAGCAAGCATTATTCATATATATGCCACTTTTAAAGTCCTACCCACTCCTTGGCTACTGTTTGCAACATAAATCTTTATACAGATCAAAATATAATCAAAATATCAACCAACATATTCCCAAAGTTCCTGTGAGGTAACTTATCAATTGCATATCACTCAACTCATTTTATCATTCTGGACATGGAATGTTTACATTAAGATTCCACAGCTTCAAACAAGCTTCTTGGTCAGACAGGGCTGGCAACATTTGCTTGCTTGAGCATCTTAAAACCTCTGAAATATACAATTAAAATATACTCATCTTTAAGTTCTATCACTCAGTGGTTGTCAACTCTTTGAGGTTCCTATTTCAGTCCCTAAGTATCAGTGTGGAACAATTATAAGCACTTCTTTCTCCTTCCTGTGTGCAAGGAAGGGGTTGATGTCGTATGAGCAATTTATCCTAAGGCTGCTTGGCTTGATTGAGGTTTTATTACTTAACAACCTTGTCCCATCTTTCTTTAACTAGTAAGCTTACTACAATTTAAAAGTTTGAATGTGTCCAAACCCCCTTCATAATAATTTACTCTCAGTGGATTTTAGTTTGAACTCCATAACTTCCAAATAACTTTAATTAAGTCTTTTAGCAATCTTTCAGTATGTAACCAAACTGAAGTTCAAAGCATTTACCTGTACTCTCAAACCTCTGTCTAAAGTTTTCTTTTAGTTTAGTTTTCTTTTAGCTGAAAACATTGCTACATACTATGACCGCGAAAATGTGGGTTTCAAGACTTTGAATTGCCAAAACTGTAAAGATAATTTTTAGTGTCTTGATTTAAATAAAAAATAAGTGGTCATTATGGGAAAAATTCCCAAATATGAAATACCCAAGTCAGCTGGGTTTTATGGAGATTTAAATTAATATGAATGAAGGAATTAAAGAAAAGGACAGAGACCGAGTAAGAGGAAATAGGAAAAGGCTAGAGCCTAGGCCACCTTTCTCTTAAGAGAGAAACTAAGTCAGTCTTTAATCACTCACCACAAGATCTTTCCAAGCAAAACTCTAGTGTTCAGAGAGACCCTCCAGTTCAGCTCCTAAGCTCAACTAAGTTCAGCTACCAAGAGACCTCACTGAGAGAGAGAGCCCAGCTCTCAGTTCCTGACCTCCTTTTAAAGAGAATTTTCTCTTATGTCACCTCCCCTAAATTTTCACATCTACCAATCACAGTAGATGTTTTCCACAATTCACATCTTTTGTTAATCACCTTCTTTGGGTAGACTAAAACTTCACACCTCTTTTGTTAAACTTGCCTTTTGTTTGCTTGACCTTTCAGTGATTAATTTGACCTTCATAGGTACTTAGCACCCTTTTGTATTAGATCTAAAAATAGACCTAGCTTAAGGGCTTGGCCTCACTATAAGCATGAGTTAAGTACTTTTCATTGTTCAGTAAGGAGTTTACAACTTTATCTTCCCCTTAAGTTATGCCTAAATATGGGTGGAGTAAGGTTAAGTTCTCAATACATTCCTGACCAAGTACCTCCATTTTTTAAATGGGGAATAACTTTAACCATAACCTTAAGATAATGTTCCAAGGTAGAGCCTGAGAAATTTTAAGATTCACAATACCTGATTAAATTCCATCACTATTATTCCAATTTATAATTTGTTGTATCTATTTCACACTAGAATTCATAGTATCAAGTAGTATCTCTATCCATTACTTGTATTTCTTCTGGCTTCTCCTCTTTACCATTATTGTAAGTAGAGGAAAGTTACTATACTGAATTGCATTTAATCCTCATGACAAGTCCTTCTTGATTTCAGAGCTGATCAAATTTGTCTTGTTAAGGACATACAGTTTGCATATCACATACCCTTAACCTATTTAGATGGAAAACTTCATTCTTTTCATAGTACAAATGCATACATATTTTGTATTAACTCATCATTACTTTCCAGCAATTTGTGTCGGAATACATGTTCATCTCTAGATCACAAATTCCTTCCTATACATTGTGCACATTAAAAAAAAAATTCATATAACCTTAATCAAAGACAACACCATTTAGAAATTCCCTCTTTTGCAAAATACCAAATTCTTAGTACTTGTATTATTAAATCCCATGGACAGATTTACCACTTTAAAAACTTCTTGTGTGTCATATGATTTCTTGTTGCTAGTTCTGACAGTACATACATTAAAATAACATCTGATTTGAAAAAATCCCAAATTTAAATTCTAGAATAAGTTCTTCTCAACAACATAACAACTTTTCCTGGATGACTTTTACGTCTATAAAGTGGCCATTACAATTTCTGTCTCTATGGAATAAAACATTCCCTCTCTGTGTCAGGCTGGCTATCAGTCACATTTAGACCATTCTCAAATTCACTGAAACCATTATGCATTGCAAGATCTGAAAAAACCAAACTTTTAACCATGAGTTTTGTTGTGCTCAATAAAATCTGACTAACATTTCACATTTAACTGACAAACAGTTATCACAATACATGAAATTACATTTGCACCATATCAAAATCATTAGCAATCCTCCCAAGTTGCATGCATCAACCCTTAGAATTAATCTTAACTGAAAAGTGCCTTTAACTATGGAGTAAAAATCTCCCTTTTCTGCTTTGAATTTTTCTCTTTTTCTCTCCTTCATGGGCCCATCCAAAGGAAGAAAGAGGAAAAAATCATTGGATAGATATTTGCTTTAGTCCTCTGCTGAGGATTCTTGATTGTGGAAAGTTCAATCTTGCAACTCCCCCATTTTCCTTTTTGTGAGTGTCCAATTTAAGAATACATAGAGACCAGACTGTGACAAAGACAATGATAAACAGAAACATCCTAAAAGTAGGAGTGTCTCACCAGTTGTCTTTCTGTTCAGAATCAACCCTCTTCCTCCCTGCAGCAGAGGAGGAAGACAGATCTGATCAATGAATTGATAGCTTCCTGGTCTCCCTCCCCCTCCTTTTTTTTAATCATCTCTGCCTGGATTTCTCTGCAGGCCCTTGCCTTAAAAATCCAAGCAAAGAGTAGAGTTTGGAGAACTGGGAGCTGAGTAGGGGTGATAAAACTAAAAGATAAGGAGCTTCTGTCCATATTATTTCCTCTTTCCTGCAAAATATGTCCAATTGCCACCTGGTGTTAGAATTTAGGGTATCAAAAAGCCAATTTCCTCATTTTTTTTCTTGATGTTGCTCAGCTATGCAACATGAGAGAAAACAAACAAAAACACCCATTTGAATTTTCGCTCAGGCTGCTTAGATTTGATCTTTTGCCAACAGGAGGGGCCTGCAAGCATGCTTTTCCCTTTGTCTTAATTGGGTTGGCTAGTCCCAATCTGGCTAGATCCTCAGGCTTGGTAGCCACTCCACACCTGAGGCTTCCCAGACTGAAAAGGGAGAAGTCTAGTATAGCACTATCTAAGTAGAGGATGGTATTACAGTTTTAGGGTGCCATGGATAGGCCATGTCTTTTGCTTATAGAAGGTGTAACATGGTCATTCAACATTAAAAAGAAAGTAGGTGTGTTTTTTTTTTCAAGCTATTTAGAGCCAATTTTTCCCAATTATAAAGGTCACTGGAAGAAAATGGCCAATATTGATATATTTGGGGCCAACCTGTTACTGTGAGCCCAACAACCCTGATGGGGAGAGCAGTGGTGGAGGTGGGCTCCTGAGCCTCTGAGGTGCCTTGTCTGCCTCAGCTACAAGTGCCATGAGCCCCCCCCCCCAACTTCTGCCTCATTCTCGGCCCCTAAGTGAGGGTATAAGGGGGCATAAGATGGAGGTGGGGGTGGCAAGTCTGGAGGCCTGGGGGCCAACTCTGGTAATATGGGTAGGGCTGAGGCTTCTGGCTCAGAAGATGTCCCAGCATGCCTGTGCCTCTTTTCCCTCACATCCTCCAAGAGGGTCAAGACCTTAAGGGTTCCCTTTGAGGGAGCACGGGCATCTGAGGGAAGCAAGTATTGGAGCCACAATGGGGGTCTAGGACTAGGTCTTGCCAGGTAAGAACATAAGGAATCTGATTGGGATGGCCTTGTGGTCTGGGATCTAAAACCTGGGCCCGGACCTTGGAAATAACCTCTAAGTTGAGGGCCCCCTCCTTGGGCCATCCCAGACCAAATGCTGGCCACTCTGAAGAGCAGAGGGTAACAAGTTTACTCTTTTTGATGGACATGCAGAGATTGTGGGCCCTCGCCTTGAAGACAGAGAAATGGGTAGTCATGAGGGAAAGGGGAGTGGACCTCTGGGGTGGACTCTCCCTCTCCCATAATATCCTATAAAATGAAAGGAGTTAGTAGGCTGTACACAAAGATGGTGTACACAAAAGCAGACAGGGCAATACATGATGGACTGGACAGCCAAGACAGACACAACAAATATGAACATTGGGTTGGATGTGCTCTTCTACTCACCCCAAGGAGCCAGGGGTGAGTGGTCCCCAAAACAGAGCGGTGTGGCCGGGCTTCCCCCGGGGCCGCACCTCCTTCCTCCAGTGCATCCACTGGGTTTCCTACTTCCAATGGGGGACCTCTAACCATCCCAAGTTCCAACCAGGGGGCCTCTAACCACCCTGAATTCCAACCGGGGGGCCTCTAACCACCCCAAATTCTGACCAGGGGGCCTCTAACCACCCCAAATAAAGTCAACTAAAATCAACTAGCCAGGATACCCTGCTTAAGGGAGTCGAGTCCAATGGATCCTTCCCACAGCCCATCCAAGGGAGAAGGAATCAGGGATCCTTAGGTGAAGGTAGCCAAGAGGGGTGTCACAGTCTTCGTCCACACACTTCCCAGGATTTCCAACTTATTCTCTCACAGGAAATAGAAACTGTGTACTTTCCCGGTCCCCACTCAGAAATAGGTGGGTAGTTCTCCTGAATGAATCTAGCTTGGCAATAGGCCGTCCTGTACACCCCCGGGCCAGTGACCAGTGGTCAGCCACTTAGCCATATGTTAACGACTAAGGAAACCTTACCCCCTCACTCTCACACAACATTCTCCACACATTCATTCAACACCTCCAGAGGCTACTCACTGCTACCGTCCTCCACCAAGATGTGCCGGGTTCTAGATCCCATTGTCTCAAGTTGCCCCAGTGACAGGGGTCCCCTCCCTCTGGATAGGCCTCCCCCACCCCATTTCCTTTCAACCCCATAAGGACAGGGAAGGTCAAAATTTTTCAAGTTTTTCAAGTTGTCCCCGAATATGGTCTCTGACACAGAAGGGAGTTTATTAAACAAACTACAGTTTTGGCTCAGTATTCTAAAATGGCTGGAGCTCTTAAGTCTGGGGCTTGCAGGCTTTTTATACACTTTTGTGGTAGAGGAGTACACAGGAATTCCTGGGGTGGGTGGGGGTGAACAGGAACTCCTGGGGCTGGGGTGTTATCAGTTCCTGGCATATGTCAAGAGGGGGAGTGACAGGAACTCCTGGGGTTAGGGGTCATTATGGCTCCTAGAATATGTCAGGAGGGGGAATGACAGGAACTCCTAGGGTTAGGGGTCAGGGAAGGGAAAGAAGGGGTTTGGGAGCTGGCTCTTCAGTAAGAAATGTACATTTCTATCTACTTGTTGGTAGAATGTGTCTCTCATTCAGAGTGAATAAAACTTCAATGTCCCTGCCTCTGGTTCACACTATTCACCTGGAAGTGACTCACATAATATTTGTGATAACTTAGCTTTAATGATACAGAATTAAAATGCTGAAGAAAATAAACATTTCCCCCCTATTATGGCGGCTTCTCTATCTTTGGTGCCCATGAGAAAAGTTCCCATTGTACCAGTTCCCTTCTCTCCCTTTCCTACCTCATATAGAAAAGAGGATTTGCAGCCACCTATCTAATAAGAACATGGATTAAAGGAATGTAGGCTATCTGAGGTTTCCTTCTCAGAATCTCAGAATTTGCCTGAGCAGCCTCAGTCCAAGAATCAGTCCACCGACCAGAAGAAAATCATCACAGAGACAAAATGTGATGTTTTCCTGGGTGATGTAAAGTTGGAGGTGGGAAACTACTAAGGGAAAAGGTTCTTTATCCCAATATGTACCCAGGGGATGGTGAAGGATAGCACTGGAATGGAGATAGGAATTGAAACTTTATTTTAGTGCCCAGAGTCTGACTTGGTTCTATGGTGGTGAAGTTATAAGTGTCAACTAGAAAAAACACAGAACTATTAAATAGTCAACAATCACTCTTTAATCAAGGGAAAAGGGGTTAGCGCTACTAATATGACAACAGAGCTGCTTTCCAAGACTGCACAGAGTCAAGATGCCCTGGTCACCAGCCCCTGGGAGTGCCACTGACTCAGGATGGACTCTGAGGAACAAAAGAACTTGGGGAACCTATATACCACTCTAGATGACCTGGGGGGTTTAGGATTTGAGGGACAGTTGATTGACTTTACAATGGTGAGAAAGGAAAATGAAGCGTTCCAGACAGGAATAATAGTGAGGGGCTGATGCCCCACAATGGACACAAAAGGGAAAGACTTAGCCCAGGACTGAGTCACCTTGGTAATGGACCTTAGCCTAGGGGGAGAAACCATTGGGACAAAGGGAATGCTTAATATTGGATGGGATTAGCTGTTCCCACCCAAACTACCAGGAAGTTCACTGTCTGGTGAAGAGGGACCTTCCCTCAGGGGGAAACCTCTCCTGTGATAAGGTCAAAACCTGGGGTTTCTATACTCAAACTAAATAAACTGGGGATCTCTAGATTTCCATGTTGACATAAGCATCATGGATTTGTTTCCCTCTGTTAAGATTAAAATTATCTTGAGAAAGGGAGTTAGGGTAAGAAATATCAATTTATTGAATACATATCTATTTATTGGTTAGGCCAGCATCATAACTGATAAAAGTGACAAGAGGATCTATGCCTCTGTTTTTTGAATCCTAAAACTTGGGGTTCATCAGATCTCACTAGGCTATAAGTTTGGTAGTTTCTAGATTTCACATTGACACCCTTCTTGAATGACTACCAAGCTGGAAACTGGGTCAGGCAGCTTAATAAATAGTTTTGAGAGCTCATTTAGTCTTCTCTCTTGAACATTCCAACAAATTTCTAATTAAGAGGTGGTCTATGGAAACATCTACCTTTCCCCATCCCCACTGGTGGTGGGGTCATATATACTAGGAAAGAACCTTTTCCCCTTCCTTTATTAACCAAATTCTGCCAAAAAGGAAGACATTTCTAAGGACAAAGAAAATGCAAAAATCAGTAGACTGAATTGAGTCTCTGACCCCCTTCCCAGACACAGAAGTACACAATATACAGGAGTTGATTTAAGGCCTTTCTACTCTATAAATTTGATATAAGATTTAGTATAGTATATGAAAAATACATTCTCAGACCTCAAGTATTCAGTATGCATATAGATCCATAATCTCACTTTTGGGAGTTTTCCTTCCAACAATGAAAATTGTTTCTCATCCATACCTACCCATCCTATAAAATCTCCTACCTTCTCCAAATTTATTCTAGAGGGACCACTCAGTAGTAGGGGAGGGAGTGGAGGGATTCCTTGCTTTCCTTGACATTGTAAAGTTAACAATAGGGCGCAAATGTTTGTTTTTCGTAGTTCTCACTATGTGACCAGCCAGTTAGTTATATCTTGGATGACAGTCTTCACTCTAATTATCTTTAAGAATATATTTTTAGTGTATCTTACATTTCCAGGTTTTTTTTAATAACTTACTCCCTTCCACATACTGTATGGTATTGTGACCATGACCTCCTAACACTGTCACACATGATACTTCATCTTCTGACTCCATGCATTTTTAAAAATAACCTTTACCTTTCATTTTGGAGTCAGTACTGTGTATTGGTTCCAAGGCATAAGAGTGGTCAGGGCTAGGCAATGGGGGTTAAGTGACTTGCCCAGGGTCATACAACTAGGAAGTGTCTGAGACCATATTTGAACCCTACCATCTCTGGACCTGGCTCTCAATCCACTAAGCCACCTAGCTGAAAGAACTGATTCTGTAATTTAAAAAGAAAATCCAGGTATGTGAAAAACCATTTTCAAATAAAATTCTCTATTCCATGCATTTTTATTGGCTACCTGTTCCTGGAGTTCTCTTCCTTTTTTTCTTTCAAATCTCAGCTAAAAATCTCACCTGCAAGAAACCTTTCCCAGCCCACCTTGATTAAAGTTTTTTTTCCTTCTATTGACTATGTACAGTTCCTCCTGTATTTTTTTTTAATGCATATAACTATTTGCATGTTGTCTTTCCCAGTAGATTGTGAGTTCTTTGAGGTAAAGACCCAATTCTGGCTTTCTTTGGATTCCCAATGGTTAGTACAGTGCCTGGCACATAGGAAGTATTTAATAAATTTTTGTCAATTTGTTGTAGTCTGTTCATGGCCATTACACAACTCTCCATTGTTCCTGGGCAATCCTCAATTTCAATTCTTTGGAGACAGTAGTATTCCATGACTCATAGCTGTGAATCTTAAAAACTACTCAGACTGTACTTTAGAAGATTTGATTGAGCTATTTCCTTATTGTAACAATGGAGATACTTGGTCTAACAGAATTAGGAATGTCTTGAGACCTTTACATTACTCCACCTATACTTAGACATACTTTAGGGGAAGATAAAGTTGTAAACTTCTGATTGAACAATGAAGGTACTTAACTCATACCTTATAGTGAAGCTAGAACTTTAAGCTAAGTCTATTTTTAGATCTAATACAAAAGGGTGTTAAGTACCTATAAAGGTTAAATTAATCACAAAAAGGTCAAGTAACTCACAAAAGGTAAGCTTAACAAAGAAGTGTGAAGTACCTCAGAAGATATAATCTAACCAGAGAAGGGGAGAACTAAAAGTGTCTACTGTGATTGGTAGACGTAAAAATTTAGAGGAGGTGACATAAGAGAAAATTCTCTTTAAAAGGAGACTAAAAGTCAGTTCAGGAGAATTCTGAATTCAGTTCAGGAGACCGAGTTCAGTGGAGGACTGGAGCTTCCTCGGAGATGGTCTCATGGTGAGTGATAAGACTGACTCCCTTTTCTTTAGATTCAGGAAGGCCACTGAGCCAGAGCAGTTTAAATTAATTCTCTCTCTCTTTCTCTCTCTCTCTCTCTCTCTGTCTATCTCTGTCTCTGTCTCTGTGTCTTTCTCTTTTTTCCTTAATTCCTTCTCTCTATATTAATTAAAATCTCCATAATTCCCAGCTGACTTGGGTATTTTATTATTTGGGAATGTAAATCTTGAAATTTCTCAGACTTGTGAATGTTAAAAATTTCCACATTGGGGAATTCTCCATTGGAACAATTCCCTACTGGGAACATTCCCCATTTAAAATGTGAGAACTCTACTTGGATCAGAAATGGGAGGACCTCCACTCCACCCTTACTTAAGACTGCTTTAGGGGAGAAAACTCCTTGCTAAACAATGAAAGTACTTAAACCCATACTTATAATGAGGCCAAAAGTTCTTTAAGCCATGCCTATTTTTAGAAGTAATACAAAGGGATGCTAAGTACCTATTAAAGGTCAGGCAACTTGTAAGCTTGCCAGGAGCAAAGAGGTGAAAACTTATTCAGAAGTTTTTTCTGGTACAAACTTACTAAAGGGATTAGTCGACCCAGCAGTGTTTTTAGAATAGGTTGTCCTTTGGAAAACGTCTACTGTGATTGGTAGATGGAAGAACTTAGGGGAGGTGACATAGGAGAAAAAAAACCCCTATATAAGAAAGAGATTCTCTTGAGAAGGGATCTCTTATGAGGAGTCGCTTGAGAAGAAAAAATCCTTTTGGACAAGCTCTTGAGGAGAGGCTCTTGAGAAGGAAATCTCTTGGAGGACAATCTCTAAGGAGGTCTCACTGGAGTTCCTCTGAGGGGACTCTGTCCCTCTGGAGGCTCTTGAGAGAGGCCCTTTGAAACAGTCTCTGGCTGGAAGGCTCTTTGAGGAGGACTCTGGCTGGAACTCTCTCTGAGGAGACTCTGTCATTAGAATCCTTGCTTAGACAGACCTTGTGGTGAGTGATAAAAGACTGACTGATCTCTCTCTCTTAAGACTCAGGTCTAGGCCATGTTGGCTTAAGGCCCTTCATACTTATTCCTTTCTTACTCTTTCTCTCTTTAATTCCTCATTTGTATTATTAATTAAATTCTCTATAAAACCCAGTTGACTTGGGTATATTCATAATTGGGAATATTTCCCTGGTGACCACCTTATATTTGATTTAAAACCAAGACACTGTAGTGAAACATATTTTCTGTGGTCACAAATTTACTAATTTATATCTTCTACTATTTTAAC